>NC_090937.1:797075214-797379975 GCF_040938575.1 Ambystoma mexicanum | reverse complement strand
ATCGCACTCCTTTATATACATCCACCCCATCCGCTATCAATGCCTGTTCGCACCTGTGAGCGTGTGCTCACAAGGGGGACAGAGAATGGGAATGCTCAAGGTGCTAAATACCATGCACATCACAAAGGGGTCTTCTACATGGGGACCCTAATCCACATGGCCACCCCAGACTCAGTGTCTCCAGACTCACCTTTGAAGACCCCTACCCTGCAATCAACATATGTCTGTGTCCTTTAACTGTGTTCCACACATATGATGCTCCCCTCATCCACATCTACCCCCTCTCCACTACCAATGACAGTTTGTAAATGTGGGTGTTAGATCACAAGGGGGCTGGGATGATGGGAGCACTCAAGGTGCTGAATATCATGTACACCACAAAGAGTTCTTTCACATGGGGACCCTTATTAACATGGCCACCCCAGACCCGGTGTCTTCAGATTCCCCTCTGAAGACCTCGTCCCTGCAATCAACATATGTCTGTGTCCTTTGACTATGGTCCGGGCCTATTGCGTTCGCCTCATCCGCATCCATCCCCCTCCGCTATCAATGACAGTTCGCATCAGTGGGCACTGTGCTCGCAAGGTGGCTGCACTGGTGGGATTGAAGAAGTCAAACATTGCCATAGAGGCCCGGTGGGTGTGAACGAACGCGTCAGACATTCACATGCACACCCACTTCTGTAATCATTTATAAACACTGTGGGAGTTAACAAGAAAACATCTTTCAGAATGGCAATGGATATACCCAGCTCTCCACTTTTACCTTGCTTGCTGTGTCAGCTCATCTGTTCTTCTAAGTAACGGTTAGTCAACTTTTACTATTGTTTTCTGTTTGGTCACCGTTCTTTGCCAGCAGGCCACTTTCTATGACTTTATACTCAATGTACACCCTATTCTCATTTCATTTTATTCAAAATGTCTACACCATTTTCAACCGTCCTATGCATTTTTATCTCTGTAATTAGCACATAACATTACAGGGTATTGTTTCCAAATGTAATCTTTCATAGTGCATGTTTTCAATGCATGTTTGCTTTAGGTGCTGTTTTTTTTATAAAGTACATTTTAGTTTTATTATCAAAGGAATACGATGTTTGATTTGCTCCCTTTGAAACTTTTGTAATAGAAATATTTATTTATATTTCTTTAACAGGTCATAGGGACAATCCAACAATGCCTTCTTGTATCGTTTTGAGTTGTACTAATAACAGCCATGCTAAAAGGCTGAGTACAGTCCTGCATCTAGTTCCAAAGGGTTTAAATGTAATAAGAAAATGGCTCTTGAACTGTGGATTTCCAGTGTCCGCAATTGAAGGAAGCCAAGTATATCTTGGATGATGTGAAGAGCAATCGATTCTGAATTTGCAGCATACACTTCCCAGAAGATATGTATGAACAATGACAGTACACAAAAACATCACCCCAAACTCCTTCACATATTACTTCCCAATGCAGTTTCAATTGAATTTTAGCACACTCACCCCCAGGTAAATAGTGGACTCTGACTTTTTAAATGTATTTGACCATTTTCTAAATTTTCCTGTATAATATGTCTTGTAAATGGCCACTCAATATATTGAAATAGTCTATGAACAGGTAACATAATGAATGTTTTTCAGTTCTTGGGGAATATTTCCATTGATATTTTACTACACAAGTTCCCTTTGTGACACAATGTGCTGTGGATTGTATATTTTGAACTTTAGAATAATTTGTGTATCCCTACTTCAAAAATACTCGTATAGTTCAGGGCAATGTGAGCCTTTCCAAACCACACTCACATTGCGCCCTTTATAAATAGGCCATTTTTTATAAACTACCATGTCTGTCTTTACATAGATCGCTCTGTTGGAATTACATCAATCAAAGGTCTGTAATGCTTCATCAACCACTATTCCGGAGTCAATAGCAACCTCAGGCACCTTTCAACTTATGTTTGTAGAATATTCTTTCAGATGCGACTATACAAAATATGTATTTGTTCAAGTTCAACTTAAAACATATTGAGCATTGTTATGTATAATATTAGCTTTTGATACAAACAGTCTTGCAGGTTTCTTTGACAATATTGACCATCGTTTAAATGTAATTTCTTTTGTTGATGTTACATCTTTATTATTACAATGGCTGTTATATAGGCCGAACTTGGAACTTCAACAACATACTATTCTTCCACTGGAACCATTCTCGAGGATGAGGTATGAGAAGTGATAATGTATTGATTCATACTAAAAGTTATTGAGTAACAATATCTTGTTTACATTTAAGATAACTTATTTTTATGATAATTTGCAATGCTCTCAGCAAATTGCAAAGCATTTGATGAACAACTTTGATGTATTTATTACAGAAACAAGTTAAAGTAAACCTTCATAAAAATGTACTTTGTCACTGAATAACATAGACCCTTTCACTATATGAATGGTGTATGTTTTTGTTTATAAACTGTAGCTGCTTAGCAAAAAAATGGAATCGTTGAAACAAAATAACATTACAACACATTAAAGGGACCACAATATAATCAATATGTTTTGCAGGATGGTCTCACACCAACTCCCTGCAACATCTCTGAAGGTTATCAGGTCCGATTTTCAAATATGAATTTTTAAGATGCCACATGTACACGGTGTTCGACCTTATATCAATACTAATGTGAACAATTTAATCGGACGATTAAATGTAGCTTTTTACATAGTTTAACTTACATTGTAAGGTTGACAATAATTAAATCAACTTTCTCAAGATGTTCTTTGTGAGATCAAAGATAAATTGCTTAACAATTTATGAAATGTTCTTTGAATTTACTATGTACAAGGAATGTACTACAGAAGCGGTTGAATTTGAAGAGACACATGGACAAGAGGTATACATAAGATATTGTAAAATATCATTTATCATCCATTTTAACTGTGATGTTGTGATGTAATATTTAACATGTTCAAATGGTTTCTATAGTGACATTTTGTTATATAAGTAAATAAATATGTATATATGATTATTTAAGATGAAGAGCACATTTCAAGGTGTATGCCATTTCAAAATGCATTTTTTTCAGCTTGGTCTGGTGGTCGGCAAATACAATTTGACTGTTTTAAGGACAATTTGGAAGAAAAGGGTACATGACAGAAAAGTAAAAAAAAAGTTATCAGTTATTTCATTGATATTAAGTTTGCATGTTGTAATTCACATATTATGTATGTGTGCCATAAATTAAGCAGTATTTTCTCTTTTCGATTAGAAGCCTAGGAAGAAGAGGATCATAAAGACTTAGACAACTACACAAACTAATGTTTTTGCTTGCCAAACCATTGTCAATAGGGAGCAACAACATTTTGAGGCTTAGCATGGTCCTCGCAAGATTCAGTGTTGTGATGCAGATGACCAGTGGCTGGAATTTGAATTGAATCTCAGCATTGACCCATGGAAAATAACCCTGGATCATTGTTACAGCACACAGTGTCACCCAGAAGAAACAGACAACACAGAAGATGTTTCACAATTGCTTGAAGATCCGCTCACACAATCCACACCCTCTAGAAAAATACTACCTAAGAAACAATGCTCCCTTGAGAAAGTTGTGTATAACAAAACACTTTCAAGAGACATGAGGGGACTCTCCCAGTTCTGCCACACTGGAGATATGGAGCTGTTCCATCATACAAGCTTAAGGTACAGGCCTAAAAGGTTGCCTTTTTGCCATATACGGTATGCAAAAACTGCAAGAATGTATGGGATGCCTCCTTACAACAAGGAGTTTACCAATGGAAGCAGACAGTGGGTGCAAATACAATCTTCCAGCAGATGGATTTTGAATTTGTAAAAGATCTGACATTGAAGGTGCTGGCCATGCAAAACACATGGAATTGGTCCAGATGTTGTTTCCAGGGACCAGTCTATACTACAGAACATTGCAAAAGAGGTTTGCCCTGCCAAACTTGAACTTGTTGAAAGGTTGACTTCAAGATTCAAATGATGTATGCCTCTCTTCACAATATTTAACAAAGCTAGTTTCAAGCTTTTGCACAGTGTTTGGGAACTGTTTTCATTGTACAATAAATGGAAAAGTATGTCACTTGAGATGTAATTGTTAAATCATGTATTTTTCATTAATTACTGTTTGTGAAGTAATGTCACTAGTTATGCCTTAAAATTTCAATTTTTCTTTGATTTGTGTATTTATTGCCATCAATATAATTGAGTTATATTCCAATGATAAATATGAGTCTGATTATTTCTCAAATCAAATCAAATATAGAAGAGATTGGTGAGCTTAAAACCAACAGTCACCAGGAGCCACTTTTGGCCCTGCCAGGCCAACTAATATAACGCTATAAACTAGCTCCTTGTTCCATTGTGGTAGCTCCTGGTGACCGGTTACTTCTGGATACCCAGGCTCTGCTTGTAATTCCTGCTTATCCAATCCTAATTTCGTGCCCTGTTTGTAATGAACTCACAATAGTTGAAGAATGTAAGAAGAAATCTGAGCAGTAGACATACAATAACTCAACGTCTCCAGAGCTCTGGTCCTCTCCAGACTGGACTACTTTTTCTTCAATATGCCTAAATCCTCACTTCTCCCCCTTCAACTAACCCAAAATAGGACTTCAAGACTTATCCATGGCCTCAAACCCAGGGGCCGCATCTCTGAAGCCCAAAAATAACTCCACTGTCTCTCTGCGGCTGTGAGGGTCAAGTTCAAGACCCTCTGCATCATCCACAAGGATTTCTGGGGCTGGAGACCCCACTACATCCACCTCTTTCCCTAAATACCTCAATCTTATAGAGATTCAGTCAACTAGCTGCAATTCTCTGCAGATCATATGCTATTCCAAGCAGAGAGTGTCAGGTAGATTTCTTTCCTCAATAGGAGCATCCCTCTGTAATGGCCTCCCTGCCCCTCTCGGGCTTCTGCCTTATCTCCTAAAGTTTTGGAAGAGTTTCAAAGACCAAATTTTCTCTTCACAGCCCCCATGCTAATGCCCCCCTCTGGCGCATTGACTGGCTGCCTGGTCCCTTCTGAGCTCCACAGAGCAGCAGTCCCTCCTCAACCAGTGTACCCCAGCACCCTGTCTTCCTGCCCCCCACAACCTGCGCTTGCGCTTCTCGGTCCTTTCCCCTGACAGGCCTGGCAGTGTGTGTATCCCTACCAATCCTGGCCCACCGGTGTCCTCATGCTTCGCATGTGGACCTCAATCACTGCTTACCCTGGCACTTGCCCACCTGGCTTCCTCTTCGCACTTGCCTAGCCCCTTTAGCCCTCTTCTTCACCTCCTCCTCTTCCCCCTGCGCTTGTTTACCGCTCCTCTTGCCCTGCACCTCCCTCCACCCTAGCATTTTCCCTTCTGTGCTGACCTACACCTCTCCAATAACTATTCCCTCCCCTCTGCACTTCTTGTTACTGCTCTTGCATGATCCAAATGATGCAAGGCTTAGTAGAACCGTTACTGTTATTTTCTTCCCTGCCCCTTCCCCTTTGTTTGTCTTGTGGCACCTTGAAACACCATTTTTTGTATAAAATAAACAAAATAAATGAAGTCTAACCTCGCTGGAAAGTATGAATCATGATAAGTGGCCGCAGATAGCAATAAACCAAAGGCTTTTGTGCCACAGTGTTAGCCAACATTGAAATAACGAGCAAAGGAATATGTCTTGCCAATGTGCACTATGAATATGCGCCTGTGACCTATGCACATTTATATCTTACTGTGGAGGACAACCAGACGTGCATGCATCAATGCAGAAATCAATATGATTGCTGGAATAGATATACCCAGAATCCAGTAAGCCTTTCAAAACTGCACTCATTCGAGGCATGCTGGAATTTTAGTGGTCAACTTTTTTTCTTTTTCTTTTTGCTCATTGCATGTGTTGCCCTAGCTGCAACAGTCCTCTCAGTCGAAATTGCCCCTTGCCCCGCCCTCCCTTCCTGGTCCATCCGTGCCATCTCTATATATCAACCCACTGCTTTTGTATTCAAATTCTTTTCATTTCAAAAGGAAGAGGCCAATTTTGGAGAAAAAAAATTGCCCCACACTATTATTCTTTTTTTTTTCTTTTTTTCGGGCATTGCCCTATTGAAGTATAGGGAAATCTGAGCCTGTCTGCACCTTGCCTAGGGTCATCTTTGAAAGAATGCATAAATGTTGTGGGACCAGGCGCATAGATACCATTCAAATGGAAGTACCTATTATCATAAGTGTAAGACTTGAATTATTTTTATGTGTTTCACTGCACAGCTTGCATTGTTCAATTTTCTGGCATGGGTTCCCAAAACAAAACTCTCTCTGACACGCTGTGAAAGCTGGATGAAGGGTGGCATTGTTAATATCCTTGATTCTACTGCATTAGCAATTTGAAGGCGAAAATGTGTCAAATATCCACAAAGAAGTGATAAGATTGACTATATTGAAAGCTTACTGAGGAATGGTATGTTTCTTTTACTGAGATCTGTCTTTTGAAGAGATTGATTATCTGTCACATAGGGAGAATGGAAACACAGACACAATCAGCCTCATTGCGAGTTAGGCGTTAACTCAGTTACAGCCAATTTTACCACTTTGTCAATTTATGAGTTTGTGTTTTGAGTGGAGGATTAACCTCCTGCAAAACCCTGGTGGTAAATCTTCCCACTCAACTCTGAAAATCGGCATAATTGACAGAATTACCACAGCGGTAATGGCACTATGGTAATTCTGCAAAAAAAAGCCCCATTGGGTCCAATTGACCCAAAATAAGTGGGGAATTACACGACCATCACCACTGGTAATCAGGTCGAAATTCCACAGCGGCAACTGTAATTCAACAGGGCTATTTTTGGGAGGGTTTATCTACAATTTTCCACCTAACTCGTAATGAGGCCCATTAAGCAAAATTTAAAAAAAATATTTATGCAATTGTGGATGGGAATTGTGCTGTATACCACAAGATGTACGTTGGGACGGATGAATGTTCCATTTGATGCAAATAATAGACATTGTACGTGATAATTGTAACTTAAATTGTTAGTTAACATAAATATGTACTGTGTATATATACGATTAGAAATTGGGTACTGAAAGATATTTTTGCATTCTCGATTTTACAGTTATATTATACCGATGTGCGCCTGCCATTGGGTGCAGTTTACTGTTCGGCAGCATCTTCAACCATAATTGGACAATAATTATCAACAACGCATCCATAATTACCATTATCTGGGATGATCGGCAGACACCAATCTGCCCTTTTGCAGTAGCAGTAATAATGAACAATATGGCAGCCTATAGGTTCTGAAAATATGCAGATGTGAAAGTGTTGCATTTGAAATGTAACCACTAATTTCTTCTCAGTAATGGAACACCATGTGCCTCAATCAGAAATCAGTGATGGAAGATAATAGCTTTCTTCGAAGAATGCAAAGACAATGAATGGCATCAGCATTATAAGACTACTGTTGACAACTAAACAAATGAGAAGCATGCAATGTTTGCTAGCTATAACCTTTATTGGATTTAATGACCTCTTTTCAACGTTATGTCAACATTGAAAAGTACTTGTTATGCTCCAGACTATTGCTGTTTTTTTCAAAATGAACAGTTTGTATTGTTTTGCATCTGTTGTGGATGTGTGTGTTTATGTTCCTGGTTCTGTGTTAGATAACGTTATGACTTTGGTGATGCCTGGGTACGTTTGGCTACGCAGCCCACTAATGTCATATAAATAGTTGGAGCTCATTGTGAGTGTCTAGTCATGTCAGTGTTAGGGGCAGGTGATCTGAATTAGTGCTGCAATGGTACTTGAATTTAGGGTGATGGATCAACGGATAAGATTAGCACAAGATGGTGGTTCCCGACCTGTCATTTTTTCATCTGTTAAATTGAGCAAAACTCGGGTAAGTTGCATTGGAATTGTCTTTTAAGAAATATCGATGTATGCTCTTAAATACTTGCCCAATCGATCGGGCCAATAACATTTCTGACCAAAATACCTCTTTAATGCAGGAAGTGGAGCCCCTTTTGGGTACCTTATTTGGAAGAGAAGGGGAATTAGAGAAATGCCTGAGGAGATGGCAGAGCAGTACAGGGAAATATAAGGAGGGCCCATTTGGAAATTAGGGATGCCAATACAGACCATGTCTACCAGCTGTAAGGAACTAATGGTGGCAACAGTAAAAGCAGACACAAGTGATCACAGTTGAAGGGGGTTTATTAAACTGTATAAATGGGTGAGAAAAACACCTAATCTAAATCAAGCTACGACCATCAAATAATAATAAGGCAGTCCTAGTTGCGTGTTGTCAAATAAAAGGGAATGTACTATAAAAAACAATTGCCACTCCTTACAGCTAAGTTACAAAAGAGTGTGGGATAGTGTTCACAAGAAAATAAATAAGTGTTCACAAATGATTAGTCAGGATGTAATAGCCGGGGTCTACCTTCCCCACATTTTTAGCACGGGACAAGGTGGGACACTTGAGCACATCACACTCCTGGGCTTCTCCAGCACAAGGCTACAGTTCCTTTCAGCGATATCAGGACCTTCGGGGGTTACGTCTCTTTTCTACAAAGTCTCTCAGCTCTGAGGGCATGATGAGTCCAAAATAACAAAACCAAAGCTCCTTCCCGTATGTATGGCCTTTTTAACAGAATATTTCACTTGTTGTATTCATGAGTCTCAGTGGGCCTCATTACAAGCCTGCCGGTCCGGAAACAACAGTGGCGGTAAACCCGCCGCCACCATTGTCTCCGGACTGGCAGACTACGAGTTCTGCAGGCAGGTGGTGTCACACCCGCCAGGTCTGACCTGGTGGGAGTAACGCCACCCCCTGCAGACAGGAATGGAAACACCAGCACTGTGGGGATTAATGGAATTACACCTCCGGAATTACCGGGTCTCCGGGGTTGTAATACCCCGGTGATTCCGGCAATCACAGAGGCAGTAATTCATTCCGGGTCCAGCGGCAGCCTGCCGGTTTTTCCGGCACGGCTACCGCCGGACTCGTAATGAGGCCCAATGTCTTTTTGAACGATCTTTCACTCTGGACATCCCTCAGCCAGATTCACTCTTGTCAACACAATGTTCACAGGGTTATCACACTTCACCCGGTTTTGCATGCATCCCTTAGCCGGGTTGCCAGTTGCACAGTTCACTTTGCTTTACAAAATGAATGATTTACTTCCCTTAGCTTTCCTTTTGGTTACGGGTCAAAGATTTTCGATTGTACAATTGATATTGATATTGATATTTTATTTCTATCACGTTCGTACACAAGTGTTTCTGAGCGCGACAAGGCAAGTGAGGGCAACAGGGGAGAACAAAACAGTGATCTTAATAGGCCCAGTGACATTGAGAACGTGCAAGTGCATGGGAGAGTGGGAGGGGAAAGTGCAAAGCAGAGGAGAAACAGATAAATAACAATAATAAAGGCAACAGTTTTAGTGCAGCCAGCAATTTGCAAGTTCTAGGTTTAAGGCAGCAGACAGGGTAAGTCTGATAAGTGCAGGAAGAAAAAGGGGGGCTGTAATGGTACAGATACAGACCCCAGTGCAAGGGGTGGCCCAGAGGCATTGTGGGAGGGTGGCAAGGTGAGCAGGAACCTGGGCCCGGAGGACAGAGGGTGGCCAGGTGCACGGTGCCAAGAGAGAACAGATCAGCAGGGAACAGGGGGGTGAAGACAGAAGAAAAGAGGAAGGTCTTGAGGTGCTTCTGGAACCAGAGATGATTCTCCTAAAGTTTTAGAGTGGCAGGGAGGCTGTTCCAGAGGGAGGCCCCAGCCGAAGACAGAGATCTACCCCAGCTCGTTTCTCTGAAAAACGACTGACCCTGAGGGAGTTAGAGGTAAAGGAGAGAAGAGCTTGAGACGGGAGGTATTTGCGGATTGGTTAGTTGAAGGTATTTTGGACCCAGGCCCCAGAAAGCCTTGTGGACAATGCAGAGGGTTTTGAATTTAATCCTTGCATCCACTGGGAGCCAATGGAGAGATTTCAGATCTGGAGAGATACGATCCGAGGGCTTGAGGCCAAGGACAAGTCTTGCAGTCCTGTTCTGGATTATTTTCAGAGGGCAGAGAGTAGAGGCAGGTAGATTTAGAAAGAGACTGTTACAATAGTCCAAGCTAGAGAGAACCAGAGCTTGGGATACCATGAGCTTCTGGGGGAAGGAGAGGAAAGGCAGAGTACCTCTGAGGAGGTGCAGTTGGAAATCTGACTATTTAGAGACCTCAGAGATGTAGGCAGAGAAGGAAAGGGTGGAGTCAAAGATGACCCCAAGGTTCTTAGCCTCGCAAATGGGGGTAGGAGGAGGGCCAATGGAGGCCGGCCAGAGAGTGAGGGGAAAGGATAGTGAAGATGTGCCGATGAGGACGATCTCGGTCTTGCTGGCATTCAGACAAAGATCATTGGCGGCACACCAAACTTGAATGGCAGTTAGGCAATCAGAGATGAGAGAGGGAGAGGAGGTGGCAGAGGGCAGCCTGAAAATGAGTTGAGTGTCATCAGAGTAGCACTGGAAATTTGAGCAGAAAGTGGCAATGCAGTGGGCGAGAGTTGCCAGGTATTGGTTGAAAAGGCAGGGCGAGAGGTTAGACCCCTGGGGAACACCACAGGTAGAGAGGAGGATAGATGAAAGGAAGGACCCAAGTTGGGCCTGGGAGGTTCGATCTAAGAGTAAAGAGGTCAGCCAGGCCAAAGCCTGATCAGTGATACCCATGTTTCCAGACGGTTGAGCAAGATGGTATGTTTGACCATGTTGAAGGCAGAAGAGAGATCAGGAGGATGAGGACAGAGGGAATGTTAGTGTCAAGGTTGGAGAGCAGATCTTCACGGATGTTCAGGAGAGCAGTTTCCGTACTTTTGGCACCTCTGAAGCCAGACTGGTGGTCATGGAGACAGTCAACAGAATTGGAATGAAGTTTAAGCTGAGAGATGGCCAACTTTTCCAGGAGTTTGCCAAGAAAGGGAGTATTGGAAATTGGGCGATAGTTAGCTGGACAAGAAGGATGGGCTGTGGGTTTCTTGAGAAGAGGATGCACAAAGGTGTGCTTCAGAGGGGAGGGGAAGGATCCCAAGGCAAAGGAGTGGTTGAAAAAATCAGTAAGGGCCGTAGCAAGGGTGTCAATGTGGTCCTTGATGGTTTTAGAGGAACAGGGATGAACCTGTTTTGACAAGGCTTTCATAGATCTGACTTGTCTAGCAACCTCATCAGGGGAGAAAGAGGAACGGACGAGAAGGATGGTGGGGGGGTGGTTAAAGGAGGATCAGCAAGCACAGATGGGGAGGGGAGAGGAGGGGTTTGGGTGGAAAGGGTGGACAGGATATCCTGGGTTTTTTAAATGATGTGAGAGGCAAGGACATTGCAAAGAGCCTGGGAGGGTTTTTACTCAACCCTTGTATGACCACTTTGACCTCTTGCGTCGGCTCTCCTACGGGCCCCTGGGATCTGTAGTTTTTACCAATAGGGAACGGCCAGAGGTTTTCAAATTAGCGCCCACCTGGCACCAGACCACTCTGCAGCTGGTCTCACCCTAGGTTGTTTAACAGTTCTGCAACATGGCTTTGTTCTTTGATAACTTGAAAATAAAGTCTTTGGAAACCGATCATATCAAAAAATAATCAATTTGATTTTTTACTTTGAATCAGATGCTATTAAGTTTCACATCAATACATCAAGTTGGTTGCTTTTGTATTATCAAAATTTTACACAATATGAACATTTTTTCACTTTCACAATAAGTTGAATCACACTTGAGTTTATCATAATATTCCATGTGGATAAACAATATACTTGTCACAATTCCCTCACATACGTATAGAAATGTATACGTCATATGTTATCATGGAAACATGTCAATGTATAATACTCTACGTGTTTCGGGGCTTTGTTATCTCCCCTTCTTCAAGAGTTGTTCACCCTCCTTAACTTTTTTTCTCATCTACCTACAATATATAATATAACAATCAAATATTGTTCATAGGATTACTGATTGCTGGCATGTTATCTTGAATCACTGTTTCTATGATAATCACCTGGATGTCCAATGCTTTCTCCTTTAAAAATGTTGACTAAGATTTTAGTTTTGTTCAATTTTAAAGCAAAGGGTTGTGCAGATTATCAATTGTTAAGCAACCTATAAAAACAATGAAATGAGCTAATTGTAAAATGATATTTCCAAATTACCACATAAGATTTAAAAGAAACACATTAGAATTGCCTGTACACCATATACAACTATAGATTTATCTTCAAGTTTGCAGTATTTCACTCAACTCCTAATTTGAGTTATATCTTCATTCAGAGTAAAAAATAAAATGGATCATTTTTTGATATAATTGGTTTCCAAAGACTTTATTTTAAACAGTTATTATATAAGATAAATAAGCATTGATTGTATTTACAATTGCAAGGGTATGCAGGGGACGGGAGAGTTCCACAAGTGTGTGAACATCTGTTGGTTTTACATTGGTTAACACAAGCCAGTGTCAAGGTTGTTTTTCTCCCCGGCACCCTGATAATTATCCTTCAGATTCCTAGAATAAGGCTACCCAATAGGTGTGCGCTTGGCAACATAGGCATTTGGACCTCCCATCCAGGTGAACCTCCCGCACTGGTCCACCCCCAGGAACTGGATCCAACAGCGATGGCCATGTCCTGGCCACCTGGATGACAGATCCCCACGGACTAGCGGTGCAACACCTTCAGGTTTCTCACACAACACACTTATCGATTCCCACATCTTTTTGTCTAAAGAGAATGTTTGTCTGTGTTGCAAGATGTGAGTTTTTTATCCAGTGGCCTGCAGCCAACACCTGCCGTTTGCATGTGTGGGAGAAGTGAGATAGACGTGCCTAGTTATTAACCACCTTACTAAGTAGGGAGGATGAGAAAAGTTGACCATCTGTAGAGAGGTAAGTAAATAACCAAGGTTTCAGAGATGTTATTAGAAGTGATCTTGTGGCCATGTTGTTCATGTCAAAGATCTCCACAAATGATAATCACACCTGCAAATTGCTCTACCTATGTCACATTAGGAATGGGACTTCATATTCTGTGTCATTTTTATAGTAGTTGGCCATATGAAGAAGGTGAAGATGGATGAGAATGTTACATGGTTGTTGGCCAGATCCACCCCCTTAATACTACCTACTGATGTGAAGGAAGACAGAGTTGATGAGTAGGTGGTGTTGCAAGTGGTGGCATTTGGTCATAGTCATAGGTGTGGAGGTCCCTCTTCAGGGATATCCTTGGGACTAATCAATACTCCCACTGTTCCCTGCAGTCAGGAACATAATACATATATGTGAGAATCTGTAGAGCAGAGTGCATTGGCTGTGCCTGCTTTCATCTCATGAGCAATGATTATTCTACTAATTTCCCCAGCAACAGCTGGAAAATGCTGTGGCAGTGGTTTTCTGTGGGTGACAATGCACATTTGGAGAAATTATGACATTGCCCATCTGGCGCACACTGAGTGTGTAAGCGGGACCTCATGATGCATGCTATGTAAAATGAGGCATACTTCCAGTAGGACTCAAGGATTTAGCAGAGTGTCTTGGCTGCAAAATGTGCATTAGTGCTGCCACATCAATCATTGCTTTTGAACGGGAATGACTTTCTCAATGGTGTAGCTGGTGCATGGTATCATGAGCAAATAATTCAGTGGGTACCCTTTAAGATTAAGTGGGTAATGGTGTTAAATTACAGCACAGTGTATGTGTGTGTCTGTGTGTGTGTGTATGTGTTATGTATTTGTAGCATGACACCTATCATGAAGGCTGCTGCTGGGATGTTAGGTGGAGTTAGTGGCCTACATCATACATGTGTTTGAATGTTGATTTACCTAAAAGAACAACGTTCTTGTATCAATCTTTTTGCATCTACCGAGACACCTGACTGGCCCTGAAGATGCTTATTTCATGCCATAATCCAAAGAATAAGTTTGAGCACAAAGTGAACCATGAGCATGAATTGCACTCCAGGCATATGTTCAAGCTGGTGTAGCCTTTCTGGTTGTTGTATATTAATGCACTGGTGGCAGTTTTTTATGGTCAGGTGTGTGCCATCAATGGCAATAATAGGTAAGATTAACCGGAAAATAACCTGAAAAGACAGCCATGGCCGCACAGATGTAATCTGAGTGGGTTTGGACATATAACATATAATAGCCAACCATACTGTTTTGTGGATTGAGAATTGTGAATGCCCAAGGTGGGATGTATGTGATTATTTCATGCACGAACATGTTGAATTCTAATATAACAAATTCGACATGCTCGTAGCGCAATAATCACACACATTAACCACCATCCGCTATGCCCACACCGTCCACCCCCTAACACCCATACTTACATCTACAGCTGACTGGCCTGCTGCTCTATCCCTGCAATGCGAGTTCCGACTCCCCATTGAGAGGCACAACTTCTGCCGCAGGGTGCTTTTTTCTTTCTTTTTTAAAACTTTATTTGTCCCCCGCAACCTTTTTTAGGGGAGCGTGGGACGACCCTGCCACCTCGAATTCCATTAATGTCGAGTAAGGGGAGGGGGGAACACCCCTGCAACCCCTGCTCTCCTTACTCGAAATTCTTTGTATACATGGTTTTCAACAGTGCCGAATTCGGCATTTCCTCGCATTCGGGTGTTTTTATTCAAGCTTCTCCTCCGATACCCCCACGGTGTCTCCCAGCAGTGAGTCTGTGCCATAATAGTGTAGAGCTGTGAGAAGAAGAAGAAGAAGAAGAAGAAGAAGAAGAAGAAGAAGAAGAAGAAGAAGAAGAAGAAGAAGAAGAAGTAACAAAACAATTCTTAGTCGATAACTTATTATCTTACTGTTTCTATTATTTTAATTGGCAGACCGACCACTATTTCCTGCACAAGAATCAATCAATTATAGAAAAGAAATGTATGCTTCATTCCATACATTTTAATCCATTTGATGCATATTTAATATGATTCTCTACATGTTTATGATGTAACCAGATCATCATATAGTGCAAATATTGCACAAATAGTGTGCAAATGATGCAAAGTATTGCATTTCTTGATGTAGTCAGCATAAAGTGCATTTACACAATTCTAAGGATTACAATATACAACTGACACAACATATTACATCTTCTGCTATAGTCAACATTATTTGATGTATTTCATGGAATCATTGTGCGCCAAAATCTACAGCGCAAGCGTGAGAAATGCAGCGCATGCGTGCGAAGAGCACGCGTGCGCCCCTTTACCGATTCATGGAAGGCACTGTACGTGGCTTATCTGGGACCTGCGCTGAAACCGCGCGTGGCGCACACGTCAATGCGACATCCCGAAAGCTGTGTGCGAGTTGCCCAGTGAAGGCGCACAACTTCCAGTGCACACATCTAAAAAGGGGGCAGAACACACACAATGGGGAACAACATGTGAAAATGTGGGCATAACGGGGGGCAGTACAGCAGCAGTGAAATCCTTGCAACGCCCACACGCATGCTAACAACACGTATTCATGGAATTGAACACGGCAAACCCACGCAAGCCAAAAGACATGCAAAGCCGGAAACACGTCCACCATGTGAAAGCAGGTGGAAGCGGCCCGGCACAGCACAAAAGCGCACACCAAAAACAAGCAAGCATATACAGCTACAATGAATGTCCCATCCCTTGCAGGAGTGATCGTGGGACACCGCAGGAGGAGGAGGATAGCCAGGCCTCGCATTTCCTTACCCAGGACCAGCCTTTTTGGGATGCCTGATAACCAGGTCTATGGCAGGTATACGTTATCACCTCATATCATCCTAGACCTGGCCACTGAGTGGGAGGATGACCTTACATCACCCACCTTGTGCTTCCAAGCACTGAGCCCCTTGGAAAAGGTTCTCAATGTCCTGCATTTTTTTACCACTGGGTCATTTCAGCAGACAACTGCCATAGTTGGGGGCATCTCACAGGCCACACCGTCTCGCTGCCTACACCAGGTGTTGGCAATCATAACTACACGCCCCCCAGTCCACAGGCACATATACATGCCCAGAACACCTGCAGAAAGGCAGGCTCTGGTCCTGGATTATTACGGGGTGGCACACTTCCCCAGAGTGCTCGGTGCCATTGATTGCACCCAAATGGCCCTACATTCACCTAGGGACACTGAGCACCGCAAGCACTGGCATTCCATCAATGTGCAGGTTGTATGTGATGCCAGGGAATCATCAGCTCTGTCTATGCCAACTATCCCGGGTCCACCCATGACAGTTTCATATACAGAATGTCAGTCCTACACCGGGACCTGGAAGCTGGGAGGCATGGCAACACATGGCTTATTTGTGAGCACAAATGCCTGTGCACATGCATGCATGTAAAACACAGACAAATTTCACAAACCCAACTAATGACAACCATTATCACCTCCCCAGGGGACAGTGCCTACCCACTAAGCACCCACATGATGACGCCAATACAGAACCCCACCACACCACCCCAAGTAAGATACAACGCAGCCCATATTGCAACCCGGGGCATAGTGAAGCATAGTGAAGCTCACGTTTGGAGTGCTCAAGTCACGTTTCCACTCCCTTGACCGTTCTAGTGGGCAGCTACTATATGCGCCCCCAGTAGTGTGCAGGATCGTTGTGGCCGCATGTGTCCTGCACAATGTTGCAACCCGGCAGTGTGTACCGTGGATATGGTATTGCCCCCACATCCCCAACCACATGCACGGCCTCTGCACAATGGAGGGGAAAGGCATGTGGCGAGGTAGCCCTTAACCCAGCTTGTGGCTACATTTTTCACCTAAACTCCCTCCCGTGCGGAGTGCACACAGGCCTGGCACATTCCAAGTGACAATCGATGATGACAAAGGGACAGTCAACTGTCACAACCTTAACACCCTGAGAATATGTCCTTGGAATTGCAGCAACGTGTGCATCCCTAGCCACTTAAACAAACACAATCCTGCGTGACCAAAAGGCACACATGCAAGCTACAGATTCAACCCCCATGCAAAATAGCACATCCAAATGCTGGTATGTCACCTAAACCTCCCTCAGCCCCATGTCACACATGACACAGCTGTCACAAAGCGCACTGTTACAATGCAAAGAGGCCATAGACAGTCCCCTAGACACGCACTCAGAAGAAAAGAGTGAGCAAAAACATCCAACCTATACTAAAAGTATATAAAGGCATGCCACCAAAGGTCTGAACACCAAAACCCTGAACCCTTGGTGGCATGCATTTCAGGGAATTCCCAAAAATAAATGAAAATGCGGGTGCTGCAAGGTTGTCCCCCGCAACACCTCGCTCACCACACCACACAGTACTGTGAGTGGTGTTTGCGGGGTGGAAACCCCTGCAGCTGCATAAAAAACTAAGGAAAAAAACAGCTAGCAGTGCCAGTTCATGATCATGAAAGTCAATGTGACCATGTGCAGCAGGGACACAGCATGTCTCAGAAGGCAAGTAGTTTGTGGGTTGGTGGATGTTGGGGTGGGGGTGGGGGTGTGTTGTGTGTGTTGTGGGGGTGTGTTTGCAGGGCGATTCAATGAATGTTGGCATGGCAAATGCATGAACCCACAGTGTAGTATACATTTCCCATTTTAACCATTATGTTGTGGAAACATCTGCAACAGAAACATATTGCTGATCCTGTGACACATCAAACGCAAAGCCAACACAGGACTATCAATTTACCAGCATAACACATCATGAACACAGGACCCAACAGTGACAATGTCAGACAGTGAGTAAACACCAATGCACACGTGCTTCAATGTGACATTGCCACCACACGTCCCCCTACCATCATGAGAGTGGCCTTGACAGCTAAAGGGGGCATGGGACAGTATACAGCATGAAGTGCAACAACAATGTATACAGTCAAGGTCATACATAAATTAGCAGAATGAAATCATGCACAGTGAACAATATACTCACCAAAATGCAGTCCAACCATGCACTGGAGAAATCATCATGAATCCCCACTAGAGGTGTATACACAAGTTGGGCTTCAGACTGGCAACAGATATTTTTTTTAAAAAAAATGTTGTTGTGTAATTGTTTGTTTTTGTCTTAGTTAGTTTATAACATGCTTAAACACCCAGAGGTTTCTAAGCGCTGACCCGGGGATCAAACCTGTGTTGCTTCGTGTTGTCTTGCTCCCAAAGCGCACATGTTGCCGCTGAGCTATCCTCATGGGACAGATATGAGCGAAGTCCAATGCCTATGTGTAAGTTACTGTCACACGGTGACATCCTTGTGAGCCCATCGAAGGGGGAAGCAGGAGTGGCATATGTGTCCAGACCCCAAGCCACAAACACAAACACGAGACAAGCCTGTATGGGCCCAGCCGGAACACACAGTGGATGCCATTGGATGCCACATAGCACCACACTGCAACATACAATAACAATAGACAAAAAATAAAAATGGCCATATTGGACCGGGGGGGACACCCATGAGGGGGGAGGTGCAGGGTGCCCCTCAACACCCAAATGTGTTGATGTTGAGACTAAAAAAAATTCCTCCATGCGTTCATGGTCTTCACTGCATGACCTGACTGAGAGATAGGTCGTCGTCATCGTCACCCCCTGGTTGTATATCAGAAGGTGCACGTCGCACAGGTGCCTGACCATGCATAGCCCCAGCAAGCCCCTCCAGAGCAGCAAGCATGCGTGCCTGGTGAGCCTTGTTCTGCATGAATATGGCACAGAGGTCCCCATGCACCACCTCACATGTAACACAGAGTTCTTCCGGCAAGGACTCACATGTTACACGGAGATCTACCAGGGAGGCATCACGTGACAGACGGAGCTCCTCCCAGATTGCATGGAATTGAGCCGAGAGGGTGCGTTCCAGGTGCACCATCCTCTGTTCTGCCCGTGTCTCCTGGCCCATGATGAGAGCAGCCAGAGGACTTCTGAGGGAGGAGTGATCTACCTTCAGGGCTTCCCTGTTGGCCTGTGCGTCAGCAGCAATAGCTGAGCACAGAGCCACCAGTTCAGCCCGGCGGGCCCTGTTGGACACCAACGTGCCCAGCCTGAGTGAGCGGCACGTGGACTGCATTGCCGGCTGCTGGAGCTCCACCTGCTATCGGGGGGAGAATGGAATCAGTCACACGTTCCATCCCTTGACCCAACATCTCAATTGCTCCCCCCTATAGCTGTGCAATGGCATACATGGATTGCTCCCACCCAGTGTTCCCCAGTGGTGCACCGCCACCGTGTTGCTGGGCACCACACCTGTGGGGCCCAACGAGACGTGGTCCTTGCTGTGCCGGCATAGCCTGAGGCTGCAGGACTGCATTTCTCCGTCGATCTGCTGCCCCAGGAACAGGAGCAACTGGTGTGGAGTGTGACTCTGCACCCGTAACCACCACAAGCCGACATACCTACACTGACTGGCACCACTGCAAGTGTGGCAGACAGAATAGAATCCATTGCAGAATCACCCACTGTCGACGGCATGGATTTATGAGCATACATTTCAAATTCAGTGTCAGAGAGATCCTCAGAGGCATACCCAGAGGCAGGCCTGGACAGGATGGCCTAGAGCACCGAGGGATGTTTGTGGCCTACCACCCCATGACCACCACTGGTGCACGGTTGGTGACCTGAACCCTTCACCCTGTCTGCCACCTCCTCCTCCACTGCTTCTGGTGCATCATCACCTGTAAAAAAATAAAATAAACATGAGTACACATGTCAGCAGCACATACCACACACATATGCAACACAATATTGAGAGCAAACACATGAGGCAGCCATGTCACACCCGACACAAACTCTGGCATGCATGCAGTGGCAATGAAATGGAAGGGGACCCTGAAAGCAGACATAGATGCTTGTCAAATGCGAAACCCAAACATGTACTGCATGTTGCATATCAACTGTATCACACACAACCTTCTGGCAGGCCTATATCTTTGCCAAAAAATACAAATGTCAACAAAGAGATGGCAATTAGCATAGCCATGGCACAATTCCCAAAAAGCCACAGCAGTAAGTCAAATAGAAGTGTCCATGACACATGCAAAATGCATGTCAACATGCACTGGAAGAACATTAATTCCAATAAAAGCACACATGTCACAGGATGCAACAACACAAGTGTCTTAAATTACAGAGAAGGGAGGCAAATGGATACATACATGGCAGGTCACTTTGACAACATGTAAGTGATTTCAATCCGGCACACACCCAAATCAAAGCCCAGCATGTAGTGCACAACTGAAATTCTTATTTATTTTTGTCTAAAAGTTCAATATTCTGAACGATATACCACTCATATCACACCCTTCTCCTGGAACCCCCGGGCTCACTGAACAAGGAATCAGGCTGGTTTGCAAAGGTAAATATTTATTTATATGTTTAAGATTTAATCACAATATGTTTTAATAGGTCCACAACAATCACCAATGTGGTGACAGAACACTGAATAATATCTGTAATGCACGAGGAGTAAGTAATGAGCAAGACAAATGCAGCATAGAAAATAATACTTTTGTGTTAGTTTCAGATCAGATAGCATTATGGTTAGAAGTTCCCTCTGCAACACCCCTCAACCCCCAATAAGCAATGTAAAGAGATGGGAAGAGAGATCAGGTATTTAGGAATGGCACAAATCAAACAGTATATCAGTTCCACTTTCCCCCAGCAAGAACAAGAGAAAAACGGAAGTGACTTTTCAGCTGTCAGACTGGCTTTCAAGATTGTCTTTAGAATGGACTGGGCAAAAACACCAAATATGGTCAAAATTACTGAAATTGTTATGAATTCCTATGGGAGCCGCTTTGAACAGTTGCACACAAGCACAAGCAATGATTTGGTCAGCAGAAAACAATTGAAATCTTAAGGTCCAAATCGGAAGCAGTTAAATGCTATTTTACACTAGTAAACCTTTCAGATTTTTAAAATCATGGCAAACTTTTCATTGCACAATATTAATGATAATGGGAGAATTGCATACAAGTAGGAGTTGAAATTTCGTTTCTATGACATAAACGCAGGGAGTTATAGAGGTTTTACTAAAGGTCGTTTTTTAAAAATAGGCGCGAGAATGGAAAACAGGAGTGCACTTTTGAAAATGACAAATTAAATGAGGGTGCTTACACTAGAGGATGGCTATGAAGAAGTGAACACCACACAGGGAGATTACAGTCGCTGAATCAGGGTGACCCACCTGATAAGGAAACTCGACTTCTTCAGATGAGAAAAGGGTCAGTGCAAAGATAGTTCTAACAATACAGGTTCTGAAGGAAAGATAGGATGGGTTGGATAGGGATACAACAAGGCAAAAATACTCCTAACAATACTGGTTCTGAATGAAAGATAGGATGGGTTGGATAGGGACAAGACTATGCAAGGTACATCTGCTATGGGCCACAGTTCTTCCTATTCATACTCACAGGATAAGTTTTTAAATGAGACTCTCAGTTTTGGTCATTGATTGGGTCTGGTCTAGGAAAGACAGCACATCAGGCATGGGACTGGATCCTCTAGCTGGTCGCCGGATTGGCACAGGATCTGCTCTCCTAGTCTGTGGGTATTTGGATCAGCTAGATGCCAAGTTCCTCAGGCATTCCTAGTGGTGGCAAGCCAGAGAATTTCTGGATACTGGTTCAAAAGGCCTTCTCAGCACTTTCCTGAGTGGAGAGAATACATTTGAGGATTTGGGGCCATGCTGGAAATCAATAGTCTCTATTGCTGGCAGGAGATTTGGCATCTGGATCTGAATGCACATTTAAAGCTGGATGTAGAAAGCTGGATCAGAGGTGCTTTGCCAGAATCAGGAAAGTGGCTGCATCTGTGAGTGCCTATGTGTTGTCAGCTGTCTCTATTTATGCTATAGAATGACATCACAAAGGGGGTGTGTGTGCCAGTTTAGTTAAGTTTGCCCCTGAGATCTGGGATTGCACCACACTTCATCTCCACCTTGCAATTTGAGTGATTGGATCAAGGCTGGATTATCTCACATTTTATGATTTGCTTTACAGTCCTCAGAGACCTCCCTTTAGCCACTGGTCTCCAAATCAGATTTGATACTTTATGTACATTTCTTCATTGGTCACCTTTACTCAAATCACGCACAAAGATGCCATATTTTACATAGCAGCTATTCCTCAAAACCCCGCACTGGTGGGATCTTGTCTCCACTTTCTACAGAATTTTCTCTATGAACACAATTTCCAATTTTTCTGCAAATTTCCACAAATGTGTGTGTTTAACATAGGGATATGTGTGTATATTTTCACAATTCTAACAGTAATACATTTTGCATGAAACCACATATCTTGTCATTCCTGCCCAGAACATGTCACACAGTTCTACCACCTCTTCACACGTGCAGCCAGAAATTAAATTAACAACTCTGTCATTTTTATATTTTTCACCACTTTGAATGACAAGTTATGAGTCTTTTAAACATGTGTTATTTGTTCATATTTAGCAACACATGGTCGCTTGGCTGTGCCTCTTTTTGTCTCCCTGCAGTCCAGGGATTCCCCCTCCTTGCTTGTTCCTTCCAGAGGCCATTTATGACCCCTTTCACACTTCCAGTTTCCTGGGCTGCAGCTTTGACATTGTTCCTTTGCTTTCTGTAGACAAGATTCTGTTCTGACCTGAAATTAACACCTCCCAGTGAGTTTCTGCTGAGAGGAAGGACCTCCTTCTGGGAGAAAACCCTGATTTTCCAGTTCTGGCAGCTTCAGCCAAGCTAATTAACTTTTAAACCCAGCAAAAACCACACTTGTTGCATCACATACAAATACATTTCTTTCTTGGCCTTAACATCTGTGGAATCAAAAACACAACTAAAATCTGTATTCCTTTTTGGCAACAATCCTGTTTATGTTTGCTAACTCAGCAGGCCTTTTAGTTTTAGGTCATTGTAAAGCTTCCTTAGTACTCCTCTGACAGCTATCATTCAGGCAGCCCCGGGTACTGCACCCAGATTTTGGCATAGAGGCTGTCAGTTTTCAGACTTTGTATGTTTCACAATGTTTCATTCGATACATGGATTTTAGCACCAGGCAAGATTGTGAATCTTGAAAAGTGTTGTGTTATAAGCATTTTGGAGTTTTTGGCAACAAAGCAAACATAATTTGTAGGTACACTTTTGGGTTTCATTCGCAAAGTGCTGCTGTTCTCTCTGCACTCTGTTTTCTGGTCATGGAACCCACTGGCACATTTCTGCAGGTTGTGCTCTATTCCACTGCACATGCACCATGTGTTGCAGGTTGTGCATCCCTCCTTTTGTGTGCTGAAGCACACGTTTTGTGTAGGTTTTTGTAGGTTTTGGTCAGTTTTTGGCACGCACAAGAGTTTTGCTGCCATTGTTTGCTGTTTCTTTCCTCATAACTGGCAGGGTGATGCCGAATAGCATAGCGGAGTGGGTCAATACATCCCACAGAGCCCCTCCTCCCGACTTGATTTTGACCACCCATCAAGGGGAAGTCAGGAGATTGGGATGTTCTTTTCTTTTGTCCATGTGGAGAAATTCAGCTGCTTCTCCCGTCAGTGATGAAGAGACACGCTCTCCTCGTCGGTTCTGGTCAGGAGTCTTGCTGGTTCTGTTTGGGAGTATGTGTGGTCCTCCTTGGTAGTCCTTTGGAGGATTCTTAGTCCAGATGCTAGAAGATAGAACAGAGCATGGTTATGAATATTTTCCCACTACTGTGTCCACACGTCATCTGGGGATGTCAGCAGTGGAAAATACACTTTCATTGATTATAATTGGCATTATTCCCCCTCTGCGTTTCCGGTTGCTTCCTCTATTTGCCGCAAAGTATTCCTGGGATGGCAACTCTTCAGCTGGTTTATGTGGACCCACTTGTCTTCCCCTTCTGCCAAACTACCCTTGGCGATAAGGATTCTGTAGGCGACTGGTGAGATTCTGTCCACAATTACAAAAGGGCCCGCCATGTTTGGAAGAATTTGCGCTGTTTGGCTTGGTTCCTTTGGAAATTGTACAAGTAGACCTGGTCATCTACTTGGTATTCATTTTTAGTTGTCTTGAGATCATAGTGGTTCTTCATACTGTCTGTAGATCTCTCTAGATTCCGCTGAGCATAGGCAAAAGCATGTTGAAGGTGTTTTCTCAGATTCTCAACATACTCATAAGTTGTGGAGGCACTTATCAAGGTCTGCTCTGTAGAGCAGATGCTGGGGTAGCAATATCCTTCGTCCAGTCATCAGCTCAAATGGAGACATTTTTGTTGCAGAAGAAGGGGTAGATCTGATGGCCATCAGGACAAGGGGTAATCGAATGTCCCAACTTGGCCCAGAATCTGCCACAAACTTTTTTAATGTGATCACAATAGTTTTGCTGTACCTCTCAACTCCACCACTAGAGGACATCTGGTATGCAATGTGTAGTTTCCTTTTGACCCCCAAGTATCTCCCACATCTTTGTCATCACTTCGCTAGTGAAGTGGCTACTTCGGTCTGACTCAATCCTTTGGGGTGGTCCAAAAGGCAAGAAAATGTGATTGATCATCAGGGCAGCTGCTGTTTCTGCCTTGCAATTTGGGGTTGGGAGACATTACACCCATTTAGTGAACAAGCATGTTACGGTCAACATGTACTTATTCCCCCTAGAGGAGCGAATCACGGGCCTGATAAAATCGACTTGCAAATCTCACCAAGGCAGTGTCATCCCACTCTTTTGGAGGGGATCACCTTGTGTGAGTGATGTTGGCTGAAATTGTGCACATACAAGACACCCCTTCAAGTATTGGTCGAGGTCCTGCCCCATGTGTGGCCAGTATGCAACCTCTCGCAAGTTTTCTAATGCCCTATAAAACCCTGATGAGCGGCTGTGGCCACATCATGGGCGTGACTTAGCATCAGGCTTCGAAATAAGGTGGGGACCACCCACTGGTCATGGCCAGCGATGGATCTCCTCACCAGCAAACCATCTTGGATTCGTAAAATGTTTGGACATTTCATCAACACTCTTTCCCAATGTAATCGGTATCCGTCAAGGGAAAATTCTCTAGGTCCTCAATGTGTTGATAACATTTACCAATTATTGGATCCCCTTTTTGAGCCGTAATCAAATCAGCATCTGGGGCCTCCTTACTCCATTGTGCAGTTGAGAGTTCATTTCATTGTGGGCATTTGTCTGGGACCTAGTGATAGCAGTGACCTGGATTTCCTCCAACAGGGACTCAATCTCAAGTAGATCCCCTTGGATGGCTCTGGGTTTTGGCCAGCTGATCAGCTAGGTCATTTCCCGTTTTGTCTGGTCCCTCTACTTTAGAATGACCCTTGATCTTTTTCCAGTAGATGGTCATCCCATTCAAGGTGACCAGATCATCAATATTTTATATTAATTTTCCATGTTTTAAAGGTTTATTATTAGCACATAACCAAAATTCTGAGATGCACTTGCACACCAAGTTATTAATGACATTCAAAGAGAAATACGTCATAATGTTCAAAAAGATAATTTAGTCAAAATTTTGAGGTGCAGGGGAGAAAGACTCAGCCTTGGTATCTAAGCTGGAGTATAGTAGCGAACACATTAGCACATAGCATGCCTCTGGTTTTCCAGTTAAGCAGGGGCTCCACAAACCCGTTCTGTACATAATCTAAATCAGTGATTATGACTAGTTTGTGGAGTTGGTGTTCGACTGCAGTGAGGATGGATTGATGCACAGCTATCAACTCTGCCACTTGACTACTTCGGGGACCGATTTTGTACCCAGCATTCCCCACGCTGGCCACAAGTGCCTTTTCCCTGTTGTTGTCAACATGGTAGGAGCACCCATCCACATAGACAGTGGGCATTCCCTCACACTTGTCTTCTTCATAAACTTTGTGTGGGGAATTAAGGTATGCCTCCATGTTGTCCTTGATTTTAAAACTTTCGTCCTTGAGACAGTTTTCTCTGGCACAATTTTGCAAGTCAGCCAGACCTTTCGCGAGGGGACTCTTCTTGTTTTGGCCATATTTGACCTCTACAGGAAAGCCTTGCATTGACAGAATCAAGGAAGTAATTTGGGAATTACTCACATTTCTGGCCCGTATTCTGTCTCTTTGAAGATATTGCAGAGGCTGGTGTGGAGTCTCCACTATGATGTCTTCCCCCTGGATGAACAGGCGGTAATTCTTCAATGCCCACACTGTTGCCAGGAGTGCCTTCTCACAATTGTTGAATTTCTCCTCCACAGAGTCTTACTCGCATAAGAGATTACTTTATTGACCTTGTCATGCTTTTGATATAATACTGCAGTCAAGCATGTATTAGAGAACCCTGTCTCCAAGAAGAAATCCTTGTTTTTGACACGGTAAGCTAGGCAAGGTGCTTGTGAGAGGCTTCTTTTGAGTTGTCTTACTGACTCGGCTTGTTCTGGAACCCACTCCCCCTTGACCCCCCCTTGAACAGATGTATCAGGAGACTCGTGATCTCTGTGTAATCTTCAATGAACTTTCTGCTGTAATTAGTTAATCCAAGGAGGCTCCTTAGTTCCCGCAGAGTTGTGGGGTCTTTAATTTTCTGGAGTGCTTATACTTTCTTTTCCTGGGGACAGAGACCCTCAGGAGTTATCTCATGCCACAAGAAATTGACACGGGCCCTGCACCACTGTGCCTTTTGGAAAGAAAGTTTTGCTCTGGCAGCCATCAACTGGGTCAGAACATAACAGATCTCCGCTATGTGTTCCTCCACAGTTGAGCTTTTGATTATAAAATCATCTACATAGGCCAGGTTACCCCTTTCGCCCAAGTCAGGCATGGCCTTATGCAGAAAGATGTTAAATTCATTACCGGAGTTGATATATCTGAAGGGAGTCCGGGTCCAAGTGTACTGCTGCCCCCCCGAAGGTAAAGGCCAGCTTGTATTGGTCCTCCCTACTGACAGGTACAGTCCTGTACCCATTGGTCAGGTCAATGGCAGTGTATATCTTGGACCCCTGGATCTGGGCCAGCCCTTGGTCAATGTAGGAAAGAGGCAATCGGGAAGTGTGGACCCGTTTGTTGAGCTCCCTTAGGTCAGCACAGAGTCTCCACTGGCCGTTTGGTTTCAAAATCCCCAGCACCAGATTATTGAAGGTGCTGTGGACTGGACGAATTATCCCACGGGACTCAAGGTTCTTGATTATTTCAGTAAGGGACTCCATTGATGCGAGAAGCAAGCGATATTGCTTCACAAACACTGGAGTCATGCCAAGGTCCGTGGGAATTGTTGTGTGGATGTCGGTGAGACCAAAGTCATGTGAGTCCACCGCAAAGAGAGCTTGAAAATCTAAGAAAACTAGTTTCAATTTTTGTTTTTGCTCCAGAGTCTCACAGGCGTCAGCTAGGTTGACTCTCTCTTCAACCATCTGCCTGAAGCCCCGAAAGACTTCTGGTTTGGCTATCTCAGTGGCCTCTCCAGCTGGGTGGAGAAGTCCCTGGTCAACGTACTGATTTGGACTGATAGCTTCGGGTGGGGAAGGCAGTCCTTGTGGACTTGAAAGATCACCTCATCCCTCCTGAAGTCACAGGTCACATCTTCCTTACCATAAGGGCAGGAGGAGTACACCAGGAAATTCCCCCCATGCCGGGGGAAGATCCTGTCTGGCGTTGTGTCAGTGTCGCCATCACTGTCAAAACAGTCCTTGGGGATTGGTCCTAACAGTTCGGTACCTAAATCTATTGAAAAATGTCAGTCATCAACCGCCATTCCAATAATGGTGCCTGCGCCCAGAGTGATACTCTTTAGGTCGCTGTTATCCATCTCTATTGGAATGGCGTTGTGTTCTATATTGATTAGTGGTGTTGGGTTTACCCCCAACCCTTGCTGTTGGAAATGAGCATTGAGATGAACATAGGTGTCAGGATTTTTCAGTTTCTGTCCTCTTTCAATTTTTACTTCTAGTGAGAATTGTCGGGTCCGTTCTGGGATGGTGACTTCCTCTCCAATCTGAATTTCAACTGCATATGGCAGCAGTTGAGCTGACCAAAATGCTTTCTCTGGGTCATCAAAGTCCATGGGATTACCCTCTAATCGGGACCAGGCTTTGAAGTTTATTAGGTCCAAACTAATGGCAAAGCGATTGAGAATGTCACTGCCTAAATAAAATGCAGCAGGGACATCTCACACGACCCAACAATTATGGACTATGCTCTTGTTGCCTATGGAAATTTTGAGCATACACCTGCTAGGCAGTAGATGTTTGGAATTGGGTTTTTCCAGGTCAATTTCCCATTTATCTAACAGTTTAAATGTGGGAATGGCTGGATCTTTTGGGGGTTTGCGGATCAATGGCCTCGCTGCTGAAGCTCTTACTGTTGTTCACACATACTCGGGCGAGGACAGAGCCCTTCCCTTCATTTAACTGAATAGGGATGAACATCTGTTCTCCAATTTTCTGAATATGAGCCAAGCTTTCAGCTGATTTCTCATCATTTTGGTCTATAGGAGTAGGATTTTCTGATTTTGAATTTGTAGACAATTTCAGAGTTTTCCCTTCCAGTGTGGAATGCCACCTTAGACTGGATGGAAGGTTGATTTTCAGAAATAGAGAGGACTCCCCATCACCAGTTTGTTGTCCTACTCCAATTACTGTCACATCTGGGATTTGGTTGTTCTGGAAGTGGAATTCAATTTGGTCAGGTTTTTGTTCAACCATGTGGCATGTGCCATTTAAACTAACATGGTTGACACTATGCTTCAATTTTTATTAGTCGGTTAGTCTTAGTCCAGAGGACCTTGTTTACACAATCTATGAGGGAGACAATCTACGCAGGATGTCATTCCCTAGTAAACATGGTGTGCCATCTGGAGTCACAACTATGACCTTGAGTCGCCCAATTTTAATGTCTAAATCCACAGTCCCCTCGACAGGAATTTCATTCCCATCGAAGTTCTGAAGTTGTCCAGGAAGAGGGGTGAGAGGAATTTGGTATTTCGCCCCCCTTTCCCGAATTTAGCTGATCAAAGGCCCTTTTTGACAGAAGGGTGGCTTGGGATCCCTGGCCACCCCGGCCACGTGCCCCACCACGGCCAGCCCTGAGAGGTCAGCCAGCTTTGCCGCCCTTCCCTTTTGATGGCCTCCCAACCATGGCACAGATGGTATGTTGCAATGGGAGGTGCACACAACAATTGTCCTGGGCAACTGGGGGCAAGGGGGCAGGGTATGTGATCTTAGACGCGGTAGCCCACGTGCGTGGAATAAACCTCACGCAGTATGCTGTGGCTCCCAGGGGCACAAAAAATACATACGTGTGTAACACATGGGCTACTCTGACCTCAAAAATGGGTGCGCGACACACAGGGGCAACCACAGTGGGAAAAATAAGCATGCAAGACTCACCATCTGCCTTGCATGGAAAAGAAAAACACACACACCTGTGTGCATAGGCAACTCCCCTGCCAAAACAAGAAGTACGAACTTTAAGCGCTGTGAAGAAATTGCGTGTGAACCCACAAGAAGAAGAAACACACGCGGTCCGTCTCCACGAAAAGCACGTACAGTGAACTGCTTACCAACGCTGACCTTTAACCCCTGCTGAAGGTAACGCCTGTGCGTGTCACGTCACTTATGCGCTTACGCGCTAAGGGCCTTTCCTCGAATTACATGCTCATGTGCTGTGTTTTCACATGTGGACTCACTCTGCATCAATCTAGCCACAGGACAACTCATGGAAGACCATGTTCCTGCCCAGAAGGCCATTTACCTGCCCCCTAGAGCCCCGAGCAGCCTCCTATGGCCCATCTGGTGCTGCCAGCCTGCCTGCTGCCAACATGCCCTGCAATTTGTTGCCTGCACAGAAGCCATTGCCAGGGATCCGGTTCCTGAGACCACCTCTGCTGACCCAGAAGACTCCTCACTGGTCTACCATCGCTCCACAGCCCAGCCCCAGGACCCAGTTGCCCACCCTCAACTGCCTCTGGGGTTGCCATGTCAGACCAAAGACCATCCAGGGCCAGTGGCAACTCCCCGGCAGAGAGGCAGAGGGTTGTCAGCTTCACTGCAAATGAAGTTGACATCCTGGTGGAGCAAGTCCTGGGGCATTATGATGCCCTCTACTCGAAATCGCGCCTCGACAAGGAAGGACGGAGGAGGATTTGATCGGACATTGTGGATGTCATTAACGCAGAGGGGGTGGCATCTCAGGACTACCAACGCATCCAGAAGCGCTGGGAGGACATCAGCTCCAGGACCCACACCAAGGCCGGGCGTCTCGTTCAGGCTGGTGGAGAAGTGGGGCACCGGGACCAGTTGACCAACATGCAGCTGCGTGTCCTGAAGTGCACATGCCCAGCGCTTCACCTCCAGGTCCTCGAGTTGCAGACCCATCTGTAGTTCAGTGGTAAGAGTCCATGTGTTCATGTGCAGCATAGTGCATGTTGAGGTGTGGCAGGGGTGGGAACCTCAGCCGTATGTCTTGCATGCCCCAAGTATGAATGTCTGTGTGAAGGGACATGATGGTGCTGCATGTGAGTGCAGCCAAGCATGATCCACATCAACAGTGTCTGTGATGCAATGCATGATGTGCACCAGCATGTGACGACACACACATGTTTGCATGCCTGTGTCTGTACTGGGCCATGTCTGTGGAGTGAGACATGGATACTTACTTCTCCTTCATGGACGTGAATGGTGTACATGTGCATGTGTGTAAGCGGTGGATGTGTGACTGGGAAACGCCATGGATGCATGATACATGGCCATCTCGATGCCTGATTGACTGATGCAGCACAGTTACCAATGTGTGCTCTGTGACAGGAGGTAGACATGGGCAGATGTATGACTGTCCGGTGTTGCGTGTGCATCAGATGTGCATGTCCCATGATGCATGTAAGATCCAGCCCCCCTTCTGATGTACTCACAGTGCCTTGGACATGTATGCAAATGTCTGTTGCAAGTTCCATGCTTGTTTGTGGATGTGTGTTGCTTGCACTGACCCGTTTGTTGTGGGGGGTAATGATGGGAGTGACCTTTGACAGTGACACTCATGTGCAATTGCTTTGCGTCCAGAAGACTATTGTTTGGTACCCTGATACTTGTGTTCAATCTCTCCCTATCTACAGCGGCGATTGAGAAAGAGGGTGCAGACAGTGCTGTGGAGCTAATCTGCGGGGATGCCTCCACCAGGCGTAGATGCAGGGCCCAGTCATCCTCCCACCATTTGTCATCTTCCGGAAGTGTGGGAACTGGTGCCGCATCCAGCTGCCAAGGAGAGGCCCAAGAGGGCAAGGATGGAAGTGGACTCCTAGACAGCGGAAGGGGCAGGTGGGCCCCCACAGGGGCAGGACAATGCGGAAGACGGTGTGGAGGCATCCAGGTCAGTGGTGAGTGAGGAGGAGGAGGCTGCATTAGAGCCACACATGGGGCCTGGTGGGGGTGATTCCACTGGGCAAATGGTGCAGTCCAGGGGCAGGGGCAGGAGGCAGCACAGGTCACCGCGTTGGTGCTTGTGCGTAATCCTGTCCCGGATTCTACGACTGCATAGCTCTGCACCTACATGGATGCCTCATTCCAGGCCTGTCTGCGGGTAAAGGATGTGTCCATGTCAACTGACCTTCATCTACCTGCAGACCAGGCAATCCATGACAGGGTTGAGCCCGTCCTAGTCGGTGTCACGATGCACACACACGATTCGAGATAATGTGCATGCTACCTGCCACGACCACGCACATCATCACAAACAGCTGTGTGCCATTCTGAACTGGCTGGGATGGCTCATTGTCGCAGGGTCCTGCATGCGTTGGCCGCTCTTGAAGCCCTCTCCTCCTCTGCACCCACTATGCACCAGTCGTCCTCCATGCTGTCTTCCAGCTCAGATGCCACCAGGGCACTCTCTGGACCTGCCTCATTCACTGCGGCCAGGCTCGTGGAGATCCCATCCCTGCCACAGTCGGGAGTCGAAGGTTCAGCAGAGGTGGTTACCCAAGCAACAGGATCCCTGGCAATGGAGGATGTGCAGGCAACTTCAAGCAGGGCACGTCCACGACAGCCCTGGGGGTCGTCAGCATCCGGAGGCAATCGTGGTGGCACAGGAAGATGACATCAAGGCAGCAGCACCAGGCTCGACGTAGGAGGCGTCCGGACTCGGGGCATACAACATTACAGGTGCAGGCATCATGGGCCAGCATATGGATGCAGAGCGGCGACGGGCAGAGAGGGCATGGCACACCATGGTCAGGGCGGAGAACTCCATGGGGCGGGCATTGAGGCGGGCAGAGTTTCTCAAGGAGACTCACAGGGAGTTGGTGGACAGCATTACAGCATTCTTAACACAACATGGCCTTAAAAAAGTAGGCCAAGACATTATGAGCAAATTGAACATGACAATTGCATTTTCTGAAAAGAGAATAAGGGAATAGTATGTTCAACACCTGGAGTATATTATGCACGAGTAGCTGCACTTATACAAGCATTCTGCAGGCACAGTGCCTTGCAACGTGTCCCACTATACCCACTGTTATTCCTTTTTGGGAGGAAAACATTGTTAGGATGGGTGCCCAGGATTAAGGACTTCACATTCTGACTGTGCACAGAATTTCTATTCCGACTAGCAGTACACAAGAAAATAGCACAGGACATTACTATTATAATACACTTAGAAGCTGCCATTATAAGGACAAAGTGATCATATAGGGAACATACGAAGATGGCATTGAATAGCACACTGTTTCATGCATTGACTCTGCAAAGTGCTCCTTCGCCTCTCGAAGCTAGATCCGCTCTCAATAAAAATAAATACAATAATAATAATAATAATTGACATTGTGCAATGCTTGACAGACCTGACTGAAGAGCTTTTTGCAGATAATGATGACATAGGGGAAATGGTGTTTCAGAATTGTACATCATGTCGGGTAGCGGTAGAGCACAGAGAGGTTCCCCAAAATATCCTCTCAAAAAGACAGCATTAGCACACGTGCAAGAGGATTTAAACAAAATGCCTCACGAGATGTGGACAAGTGGTCCTCATGATGTGGGTCTCTTGAAAGGAATAGTGGTCGTCCGAATCAATACTGCCCCGGGTCAGACAAGCAGCCCATGTCACGGTAAGCAGATGAGGGAATTAATGACACCATTGTAGTATTGTGGTGACAGGGCATCATTAAATCATCAGAATCCCCATGCAACACAGTTGTGTACCCAGTAAAAAAAAGTGAAAGGGGGGTCTTGGAGGATGGTGCTGGACTTCTGACCCCTAAACAGCATTGTGAAGTTGAATTTCCAGCAGTACCGAATCCAACAACCATTTTATGTAACATACCCCCAGGAGCGATCTACTTCACAGTAATTGACATTGAAAATGCATCTTTACAATTCCACTACACCCAGATTCCCAGTATCTTAACGTGTTTACCTACCATGGGCAAAGATTGTAACACACTTGTTTACCAATCCCCACACATCTTTAACAGGCTATTGCAGATGGACATAGATTGTTTGCAAATGGAGAGCACAGTGATACAATGAGTGGATGAAAAGAAGTGTAGAGATGATTCAGTGACACTCTTGACATTATTGGCACAGAAAGGGCACAAGGCTGACAAGGAGAAGCAGCAATATTGTCTAAAGAAACTGGTGCATTTAGGGCAGATAATTGTATCAGCAAGGAGGAGATTGACCCCAGAAAGGGCAGCAGCGGTACAAAACACACCTCAGCCAAACACAGTAAAAAAGATTCAACCTTTTTGGGGTCTGTGCAATTACTGCTCGTCCTGGATCTTTGATTATTCTACATGCAACAAGACTCTCCTACAGGGGTTGAAAGAAGCACAGAAAGGGCATATCATCTGGACAGATGAAATGCTCGCCTCATTCAAGGAGTTACATTTTGCACTTAGCAGTGCACCTGTTTACCGATCCCAGATTATAATAAACAATTATAATAAACAATTTGTTTTGTTCTCACATTCCAATGGTCAGGTGATGACGGCTGTCCTCCCCAGAAGATCACACAGGGGCACAAAACTTTGGCCTATTACAGTGGTAACTTAGAACCAGTGATGCAGGGACATTTTCCATGCAAGAAAGCACTTGTGACAGCAGTATTTGCTATTCAGAAAACTTGCAGCATTACCATGGGCTGCCCAGTGACACTCTACGTGGAGCATTCAGTGCTTGCTATTCTTGATAAATCAAAGTCCCCTCTTACCACTCATCAGTTTAAGGATATGAGGTCATACTGTCAAATCAGCCAGTTAATATGGTGAGGGGTCACCCTGTTAACCCATCAATGTTTCTCGCAGAATGAGTGCTGCAAGGTGACTATTTACATAACTGCACTACATATCAGGAGATACTTGATGATCACAGCCATGTGAAAGAAGACCCCTTAGAGAGGGATGGGATACTTTTCATTGACAGATCATCAAGGATTGATCTGAATTCTGGATATAGACAAGGATGAATGGAAGTGGTATGAAGATTGAGTTAATATAAAAAATACCACTTCAATATTCTGTACAGACAGCAGAACTTGTAACATTAACATCATCAATAGAAATAGCCAAAGGATGCTGCACCACCATTTATTCAAATTCTGCATGTTACCTCAACCATGCACTCTGGACTATCAAGTTGTAAGGGGAGAGAGTTTAGAAAGTCTGATGGCACACCAGTGCAACATAACGATTTACTATCTAGACTCATAGAGGTACTGCCCCTTTCTTCTGAATTAGCAATTTTGCAGACTGCAGCCCATACTAAAGGTACTGATGTAATATCTCATGGCAATGAGAAAGCAGATACAGCTGCAAAAGCAGAAGCATATTTACTAGATACGCTTACTAGAGGTTACATGAGGTCTTCCCATGATGGGGTATTTGTGAAGTGTAGCGGTACGATAAGGGAAGCATTTTATCAACCACCTATGTAAAGAAATAACTTCCATATTAAGTATAAGACTCAAATTATGTTCTGCTTACCACCTCCAACCCAATGGTATTGTGGGATTCACAAAGATTCATCTCACAACAGCAAATACATCTTGCTGAACAATATAATGCCCTGCCTGTGGCACAGATTAGAGAGCTACAGGGGCATTTCTCAAAGCAAGAGCAAAACCTATGGACAAGGATGGTGTGTTCTTTATCCCCTGCGATTTTATGTGGTGACAGAAATTTTCAGAGAAGCCAGTTATACGGCAGGAGTTACTTAAAATGGCCCTTTAACAATTGAATTACCCTGCACACACTTCCAAAGAGTACATTGAAGCAGACTTCAATGAACAATGGTTTGTCCCAAACATACAGTAACATGTGACCGAATGTACTAAGAATTGTGTGACCTGTCTGTGTTATACCTCAGGTCATACATTGAAAACTATCAAGGCAACATTGCCCAGCCCTTCCCGGCCTTTCTGCACCCCCTTATATATTAAATTGATATGCTTACTAGAAGCTCTAACTTTATTTAATTGTTGTAGTGTGTCCATTCTCCTGTTGCCTTGAAGTAGGATCCTGTGCCTATAATGATGCCAAATCATCAGCTGAATTAGGTGTGCATGCATTCTTCCAATGATGGGTATTTGTGAAGTGTTGAGGTATGATAATGGGCCACATTTTGTCAACAACCTATGTAAAGAAATAACTTCCATGTTAAGTACTCTTTGTCCCCGGCCACGCGTTGCTGTGGCTCAGTCTGGTTAAATGGAAAAGAAAGAAAAGAGACAGTGCACATTTCTAATATGTTTAATTTCACAATGCTTGTGGGTAGTTTTTAATGGCTCTGGCGGTTTTTCAAGTTGAAGCAGTTTAATTTTCCCAGCGGCGCAACACATTCCTTTCGTTTCTCCATTAAATTTCAGAAGCATGCAATAAGTACACACTTCAGACATGGTGCTGATGAGAACGTGCCGGCTCAAACTATAATCATCAGCTGGGTTGTACCGGAATGCAAGGTGATTGTAATCCTGTGATTGCTCAGCACGGAGTCATGTTTGATGCTGATCTGCTGTTTCTTGTTGATTTCTTTCAGCCACTGTCAGCCTGTCACGTTCATTCTGTTGAGAACGAAGCAGATCTGAGGCTGCAGAACGCGATCACTGTGCTCGCAACAGTGCATGCTGAAGTCTGGCAGCACATCGCTCTGCTGCTTCCCTGGCACGTATTTGAGCCATTCTAAATTGGAAACATTGAAATGGAATCGTAAAAAATTTAGTATAGCATGTGCTGCTTTTATGTCCAACAGATGGCACTGTTTTTCAGTAAAATATTTAGTATAGCGTGTGTTGCTTTTACGTCCAACATATGGTGATGTTTTTTTAAAAAAAAAACATGTTTTTACCTGTCACAGGTGTGACATCTATGTATAGTAGGTATGTAAAAACACGCGACTATTTGAATTCAACATTGTGTGAAAATTTCAAACCAATCAGTGACAAACCTTCGGAGATTTGAGATTTTGAACAAACAAACATTTATATTTTTATTTATATAGATAAGACACAAATTATGTTCTGCTTACGACTGCCAAGCCAATAGTATTATGGAATTTCTCAATGGTTTACTAAAAGAACGCCTTGCAAAGTTGTCTGAAAAACTTCACAAGAGCTAATGCATTGGTTACCCTTAGCACACTTTGCTTTGCGGCTCCAGCCTGGTTCCAATAACCATCTAACATGGCATGAGATAGTTGCAGGTAGGAGGATGCAAGAACCACTTACTCCAGCCCACACCATCTCTGATGCTCACAGTTCTGCTGAAATATTGGGAGATGAATTTCAGGGGTACCTTAGGGAGCTTACGAATTCTCTCAAGTTAATATCCAAACAGGTACACTCCAGTCAACGTTGGCCAGCTGCAGATGAGTGGACGCAACAAGTAGAAGAATCGCTGCTGTTGAAGCTCAGACTCTTTCCAGGGATCAAGTGTTTGTAAAGAATTTCACCTGCAAGTTCAGCGAGAAATGCTTCCTTGGGCCTTTCACAGTGACTTACGCCAAGCTAGCTGCTGTCAATGTTGCTGGTTATTGACCATGGTGCCACCTGCCCTATCTCAATAGAGACAAAGTTACGACCCCCCTTCAACTAGAAGAAAAGGGAGAAGATGCAAAAGAAATATCATGCAATTTGCTGTAACCTTTCTAAAATCTGTTTTCATTTTCGAGGACCAGACTGTCTTTTTTCACCCCACAGCAGAAGAGATTGGGAGGAATTATGTTATATGCAATATGTTTCTTTGTTCTTTCCTTTTTACTCTCTCTTTCTTTCTTTTGGTTTAATATAGAATGGCCTGTAGCCAAACCGAGAAGTAAGGGTGAGAATATTAGTTTGTCTGTGACCCGAACTAGGAGGGATGTACTGAATTCAGAAATGTGCTTGAGCATCACTAGGGATGAACATCATACTGACACTGATAATATATGGTATAACCACATGTGATTAGTGGTAAGAGAGAGGGCAAATGGCCTGTCCTATGTCTGCTTGTTAATAACACAAGCAATTGGAACACCCAAAATGTTCATCCCACCAGCAGTACAGTGCAAAGTTAGGGGGTTATTCCAGGGACACACGATCCAAGTGACATGGGTCGATGATAGCTAGGGTGATGCTGTTTATGAAGATAACTATATCAAGATAAAGTAAATGGCAGAAAAGGAGGAAACACAATGTCTTCTGTAACATTATGAAACACAGGGACCCAGGAGAGGGGAGCTATAATTTACCACACAACACATACATGTTTGCAAAAATAGTACCGAGCATCAGTTGCCTTGGTGCAGGAAAAGACCATGTTTAGATATAGAAAGAGCTGTTTTTTTATCAGGAGGAGTGGGTGGAAGGGTTGATAGGGCACAGGGCAGAAGGATCGGTAGAGGAGTTTGTCATACACATAAAAAGGACATTTAGGGAAGTAATGTGCAGACATTGACCTGGATCGATGACAGAAAACTACCTATCACCATACAAGCACTTATACAACCTTCATTATGTTTCAGATCAAAGGGTAGCACAATCACTAAATGTCAGTGGTCTAATCAGAGACACCACTTATCTAGGGAGGTTTAGTGGCCTAATTAAAGGTTGAACTCACTTCACTGTCTGTGGATTGTGCTTTGCTGATAAAGAATGAAAAAGGGCTGAATTACATGTGATGTGACAATGTGCTATAGCCACTGAGAAGTGGGGGCTCTGATCGGAGAAGTGCCCAACTTTGTCACAGGAACAGAACATATGAACCAAGCATACTTCCAAAATGTACAGGACCAACAATGGATGTTACCATTGATCCCCACTTGACACATTCTGCAATGTGTCTAGAATGCCCTGAAAATCATTGTTTTGCCTGAAAAGTATTTGCAGGTCTCATGAACATTGCTTAATATTGCACAGATCCCCCTTGTTAAATCTGCATATTTAAGTAACTTTGGGTCTCACCCTAAGTTACTAGGGGAATCCAGACGTGGACCCCTTGCTCACTATTCTTAGAGAGGCACAGATCCACCCTACTGATGAGGTCCAACCAGACCGAAACACGTGTCTGGGGTTTCTGTTGGTACTCTTGTTCAGAGGAGAATTGCCTCGCATTTCGGTGCTGGACTGCCCCAGGGCAGGACAAAGACTGATATGTTTGGGATATTTCTTCTCTGTGAAAGATGGTGAGCTAAAGACTCTGGGTAAGTCCCTCGTAACCAGGACTAATGTCTGGCAGAGGGACTCCCAGGACCCCCCTTGTTAAATCTGCATATTTAAGTAACTTTGGGTCTCACCCTAAGTTACTAGGGGAATCCAGACGTGGACCCCTTGCTCACTATTCTTAGAGAGGCACAGATCCACCCTACTGATGAGGTCCAACCAGACCGAAACACGTGTCTGGGGTTTCTGTTGGTACTCTTGTTCAGAGGAGAATTGCCTCGCATTTCGGTGCTGGACTGCCCCAGGGCAGGACAAAGACTGATATGTTTGGGATATTTTTTCTCTGTGAAAGATGGTGAGCTAAAGACTCTGGGTAAGTCCCTCGTAACCAGGACTAATGTCTGGCAGAGGGACTCCCAGGACCCCCCTTGTTAAATCTGCATATTTAAGTAACTTTGGGTCTCACCCTAAGTTACTAGGGGAATCCAGACGTGGACCCCTTGCTCACTATTCTTAGAGAGGCACAGATCCACCCTACTGATGAGGTCCAACCAGACCGAAACACGTGTCTGGGGTTTCTGTTGGTACTCTTGTTCAGAGGAGAATTGCCTCACATTTCGGTGCTGGACTGCCCCAGGGCAGGACAAAGACTGATATGTTTGGGATATTTCTTCTCTGTGAAAGATGGTGAGCTAAAGACTCTGGGTAAATCCCTCGTAACCAGGACTAATGTCTGGCAGAGGGACTCCCAGGACCCCCCTTGTTAAATCTGCATATTTAAGTAACTTTGGGTCTCACCCTAAGTTACTAGGGGAATCCAGACGTGGACCCCTTGCTCACTATTCTTAGAGAGGCACAGATCCACCCTACTGATGAGGTCCAACCAGACCGAAACACGTGTCTGGGGTTTCTGTTGGTACTCTTGTTCAGAGGAGAATTGCCTCGCATTTCCGTGCTGGACTGCCCCAGGGCAGGACAAAGACTGATATGTTTGGGATATTTCTTCTCTGTGAAAGATGGTGAGCTAAAGACTCTGGTTAAGTCCCTCGTAACCAGGACTAATGTCTGGCAGAGGGACTCCCAGGACCCCCCTTGTTAAATCTGCATATTTAAGTAACTTTGGGTCTCACCCTAAGTTACTAGGGGAATCCAGACGTGGACCCCTTGCTCACTATTCTTAGAGAGGCACAGATCCACCCTACTGATGAGGTCCAACCAGACCGAAACACGTGTCTGGGGTTTCTGTTGGTACTCTTGTTCAGAGGAGAATTGCCTCGCATTTCGGTGCTGGACTGCCCCAGGGCAGGACAAAGACTGATATGTTTGGGATATTTCTTCTCTGTGAAAGATGGTGAGCTAAAGACTCTGGGTAAGTCCCTCGTAACCAGGACTAATGTCTGGCAGAGGGACTCCCAGGACCTCCCTTGTTAAATCTGCATATTTAAGTAACTTTGGGTCTCACCCTAAGTTACTAGGGGAATCCAGACGTGGACACCTTGCTCACTATTCTTAGAGAGGCACAGATCCACCCTACTGATGAGGTCCAACCAGACCGAAACACGTGTCTGGGGTTTCTGTTGGTACTCTTGTTCAGAGGAGAATTGCCTCGCATTTCGGTGCTGGACTGCCCCAGGGCAGGACAAAGACTGATATGTTTGGGATATTTCTTCTCTGTGAAAGATGGTGAGCTAAAGACTCTGGGTAAGTCCCTCGTAACCAGGACTAATGTCTGGCAGAGGGACTCCCAGGACCCCCCTTGTTAAATCTTAATATTGCACAAGAACATCTGTCAGTCTCTTTCTCAGACCTCACTGCCAGCTCCAACCTCAACATTCACCTTGTTGGCCAGAGCATAAGGCAGCTTTATATGGTTTGTATTTCGGCACTTCTAACATGCCACAAACCACATTCTCTAGGACTGTACAAGGGAGTTTTTCATTGTATTAAGCAGTTTATCAACAGGAAGCAGGCCCTTTATGTGTCTTGGCCCCCCTTGCAGAAAGTGGAGCTGTTTGTAACTTTCTTGCTCATTTTACTACATGGTTTTGTAAAAGTGGTGCATCAACATGCATTTATCTAATTGTCCTTTGCATAGTGTGGCCTTAGGAGCGTTACCCATCTTTTTTGCGTATTCCTCTGTAATGCATTTATTTCTACTCTACGTCGTTTGTCATCTTTGTCTCTAACATGCAACAGCCTGGGGACATTGAGTTATTATCTATCTGTGACCTACTTACCCTGATGTCTCGTTGTAAACGTTAAGGTCCAGGATGCTGAAGCAACACTTTTCCACACTCAGACATACCTTTGACAAGCTTTTTATGCACCTCTTTTTTTCCCTCGCAGGCGCTTTTTTGTAGCACAAGTTGTCCTATTCAGTACATGTTACAGATCCGGGTGGGGAACATCATCAATTTGCACATGGCCTTGGGTAACAATATCATTTTAGAAATGGACCCCCTCCCCTGGAGAGATAGGCCAATCCTTGTACATCTCCCCAGAAGCCCTGTTATTTCATTCTGCAGGGGATTCGGATTTGAATTTATCAGATATCTTACATTTTGCAAGAATATAATGCCCACGTTTTTAAAACTAACACATTCAGAGCACATGGACGAGTTGACTAGATGGTCATTGAATAAAGTAGGAGGACTTCACATTTTGGTTGGTTGAATTCATACCCAGAAGGTCTTCCAAACTCCTGTATTGTTGATAAGGGAGCTGGTAGGTTAAGGTCAGATCCAAAGACAATAATGTCTTCTCCATATATTGTCCATCTATATTCTAGACCTTCATTATGGATGTCCCTGATCCCCGTGTTCTGCCGGACTGAATCCACCAATGAGATCCTGGGCTAATTCCTATAGCAACAGGGATAATGCCACCATGCCATTTCCCTCCATGAAATCTGCAGAATACCAATCTTGCCCCATTAGTTTGCACACATGCTTCAGGCACCTTATAAAATGTACTGACCATTTGATAAACCCAGAGCCAAATCCATAACATTAAAAAGCTTAAAAAAGCAAGTACCAGTTCACCCTTTTAAAGTCTGTTTCTGCATCCAGAGACAGTGCCAGGTTTGGCAGGTTAGTATCCCTTCAAACCGACTGTAGATCACAAGCCTATGTTGTGAATCCACTCTCTGGCCCTTACAAAGCCCACTTGGTCTATATTGGTGAGAAGCTGCATCACAGTGATTACACTGTTCCAATCACTTTTGAATACATCTTGGCATCTATATTTATCATGGATATTAGGTGGTAGCTCGAGTAGCTGGATGTTGGCTTTCCTGCCTTGTGGATCACTCAGACTAGTGCTTGCATCCATATTAGCCTAATTTCTCTCTTGTCTATATTATCCCTGAAGACGGCTTGAAGAATATAACTGTGAAGCCACCAGACCTGGTGAGTGGAGCCTATCCATTATTGTTTTATTCAGTTCTTGCAAGCTAATTGGTATTTCAAGCTCTAAAACCTCAGCCTTACTCAGCTTCAGAACTGGAACCTTATCCAGGAAGGGTTCCATTGCTTTCCCCTCTGCACCAGTCTATTTGTGCTTAACATGCATTAGTAGGTTCTAAATTCCCCACAAATTCAGATTTTATGTGCATTCCTGTAGCGTTGAGGCCTTCTCTTCTTGTTGCCAGTCGTTATATTTTACATAGTTGCTGTAGATTTTAGCTGTCCTCATTTTCTCCCCATTGATCGCATGCCTCAGTCTCAGAAGCTCTCTTCGGTTTCTTTCACTTACTTCATGCTTTTCATTGTGTTGCCTTGTCAAACAGTTCCTTATCTCTCTATTCTTTTCACATGGTTGCATAGGCAATGATTCAGCCCCTGATAAATTCTTTCACGGAGTCCCGTAAACTTGATATCCTATCCACAGATCCTTTGTTAGTGGCTATATACTCTTCTATATCTGATTGTATTGGGTCGCTAAATACCCAGTCCATTAGCTGGTAGTTATTAACGCACCATTGTGAATTCCTCCTGCACACCCTCATTGGCCACACTATAGTTTCTATAGTTTCTATATAGCATGGTCAGATATTCCTATATTCTGCATAATGGCTGTCTGTATGAGTGGCATTTGCAATTTTGCTACCAAGAAGAAATTGATTGATAAGAAGGTATGCTACCATGAAGAAATTGATCGACGAGAAGATATTATGAACCAAAGAAAGAGTTTTATTTTTAAAATGTTTCTTCTGCCATTCATCACAAACCTCCTGTTACAGCAACATTTGAGTGATTGCAGTCCTGTTCCTGAGTGTTGTATTCTACCGCCTATTGACTTGTCTATAACTGCATTTAAGGACACATTCAGGTCTCCAGCAATCATGACACAGGGCCTCATCACGAGTTTGGCGGCAACCCTTGAATCTGGCGGTAGCGCTACTACTGCTGGATTTAAGGGTCCGCCAAATCAGGGCTTCGGCGGATTTCTCCCCAGCTCTGAGCTGGGGGGAAATCCGCTGAAAATGTGTGCTATTACCGCCGGCGGCAAATCCGCTGGCGGTAAGAGCGCGAAAATTCCCCATTGAGCCCAATGGGGAATGGGGCATTCCCGAATGGGCTCATTGGGGAATTCCATTACCGTCAAACCCGTGATCCGACGCTAATAGCGCCGGAGGTTTGGTGGTAGGGCTAATACCGCCGGTGGTAATACCGCCGGCGTTACCGCCCAACTCGTGATGAGGCCCATTGTAAGCTTCACATACATGGGAATAACACATTAGCTCTGACCAAGCCCCACACCAGTCTTTAATTTCTCTCCTCGTTTACGGGTGCTTCTTGCAAGAAGGTGATATCTGGTCTCCCCTTTCGAAATAAGGATAGCACCCTCATTCCAAAAGTAGAATACAAGGGGTGTCCTGTTCTCATTAGCCATAGAACCATTGTGTCTTCCCTGCAAGTGCGCAAAGAATTGTGTAAACAAATTTTACTGTGCATTGAACTTCAACTTAATATGCTTGTGTCATCTGCCATCATCGCCACCATGGTATTATTTTCCAGTGGTGAAGAGGAAGCACATCTGGAAATGAAGATCATTCCCGACTACGATGTAGAGCATAGTCACATTAGGAAAAAGGTTGAATGACAGACAGCAAAAGTTGCTGCAACCATTATATTTTGGAGGCTCACCTGATGTCAATCATCCCAACATCCACGACTAAATTTTGCATGGGAAAATATTTTTACATTGCCCCCCCCACTCCACCCCCAACTTGGTGACTTCTATTTATTGCCACTGTTGTCCTGGTGTGCAGTGTTCTTGATGCCTCCTCTATCTCTCCATTCCTTCACGCACCATATGCATCCTCTGACTTTGCTTGTTCTTCCTTCTTGCCTCCACCCCACCAGTTGAACTCTGTACCCATTGACATCAAAACACCCCATTCATATTTGTATTCAAAATGGCCCTCAACTCCAACTTCTGAACCAGGAAGGAGGGAGCTCCCACACCTTACAGAACATTATTTCCCAAATATACCTTTCCGTAACTGCCATTGCCGACATGCTTGCTGACATCTCCCTTTCAATGCTCCTCATTTCCCTGTTTGTCAATTCTCTCTCCTCAGCTCATGTCCTAGCCCTCATCCTTCCTTCAACAGGGAGTCTCTGAGAAGAATATTATGTCAGGGCTTCTCTTATGAAGTGGAGGGATAACCTGAACGATTTTTAGGAGGGTGCCTCGCCAGTAGCAGGGTGACATCTGTTTCTTAACAACACGCCCCACTAAACATCCCAGCACCACTGTTCAGTAAGGAACATGAAGTGTAAAACAGGTCTTCATCATCAGAGCTTGTGTGTGAGCTATGGCTCAGTATGTTCCAGTTGCCTTAATGTAGTGCTAATTCATTTGAATGCATGTGTTTCATTCCCCATGGGGGCACTGCCAGCCTCCTTCTTTGGTCATTTACAATATTATTAACAGCATGAACGACTCAGTCAAACTGTACATTGAATGTGGGTCATCTTAGGGTATATGTGATGTAATCATTGGAAAAACATAGAGGTGACTAGATATTTTTTAAAGGCACTAAACACCAACCCCAACATATTTGTGGAGTAGTGCAATTATATAAACAAACTCCAGTCCTAGAATATTTGGGAAAAGTGTTGGATAGTGCCTTTAAACAAATATCGAGTCACCCTCAATGTTATTTCCAGCGAATATATCACTGTATACCCTTAAGGATTCTTTGGCAATTCTCACAACTTGTGGTGGCCAGACCAGCCACCTTCTGAGCCAGTACCTGCAGCAAATGTATAAAATAGAGAACATTGATGGATATTTGGTTATCCCAATTCATACAGAGTATTCCCAGTTGAATGAGGAGTTTATCCCAGAAGTTCACCATTGAAAACTATGAGCATTACAGTTCACAGAAGATTGGTCAGGTGGTATAGGAAACTAAAGCAATTTACTCCCTGATGACGAAAAACAAAATGTTGTTGACATCCTCTTAGGTGATTCTGTGACCAACGGAGTGGTGTATTTTTTTCATTGACTTTGGTCTTTGTGCTATTTAATTTCCATATGCTGCATCAGTTCACCTTTGCATATCTTAATTGTATCTCATAATCAGACTTCTTATGCAACTGAAAAGCTGCCACTCTGATCTTAACATGTGGGGTTAAGTTATTAGGTCAAAAGTGAATCACTGTTAACTTAAGTTGGGGCTATGCATAGATTCACACACATGCTTAAGAGCAAATCCAACTCTACAACTAAATCATGGACCATTATCATATTGGACAGGTTGAGGTCTAGCAAACTTACAAGTGGCAGTGCTACACTTGTAGGGTGAATGACCCAAAATCCAATTGATAAAAGCAATCCCAAATAGGCCAAATAATCAATGCACCGTTTGCAAAGAAAACAAAGTTTTATTACACCCAAAAGCTCACCCCACCGAAAGAAGTTACATCTTTAATAGCGAAAAAACACAAATTAACAAAACTATGCATAAAAAAGATGACAACATAATCCAGCACTCCCCATTGGCTAACACCTATACACAATTCTAATTATCCCCTATAGTCCATTACCCTATTGGACGCACATTATCTAAATACATTCGCCTAAACACGTGACCTACTATATCGTCACTATGAAACTTGGGAGTTGAATCTTTGCCAGGTAAATTGTTACCATAATATCTTTTTTTAACAAATAAACCATTCTTGACCATCACGTGAAGTGCACCCATCCACCGCATCCTGATCAAAGTGGGACTATAGAGGGGTTCAACTCTGCTATGGTAATACAATGATCCTCCTCATTATACGAGACACTGTGGCACGCACAAACAGCTCCCTAACTTTGCAGATACATTTATTGGCACCACATCTGCTCCTTCCATCCCAAATGTTGGTACAGCCCTAACACGTCTCCCCCTTTATCTCTCTGGGAACACAGGTGCCCATAAATGATGTAATCGGGGAATCACACAGGTCTTAATTGGGCTTATTTATTAGTACCCAGAGTGCAGTACCTGCAGTTCAAATAAGATGGCCGCTCTTTGGGTGATGGCAGTATTGCTCTAAACCTTCACCAAGACCCTTGCCATCACAGACCCCGTGCCCTTCTCACATGAATTTAACCTTCAAAGTGTTCCCTACCCATCCTCCCTGGACCCAACATTCCTTTTCCAGCTCCTCTGAGCTCTGCAGCTTGGCTCAAAGAGCTGTTATGGGCACAGGGCAGCTGCATGGGACCTTGAATTCATAACTTCTCTCTGGGGGGAAGGAAGGGTGACTTGTCTCAGGGCTAACTGGACAGAGCCACAGCTGTACATTGATCCATGTTCTCATACTTTCCAAAATGCACCCTAACATAAAACATGGTTGAACTCTTGCTACATTAGCCCCCGGACCTCGTCTTTACCACAACACTTTTCTGACTCAATCTCCTTTGCCTACCTACTCACACATCCCTTAAAAAATAAAATTGTACACTACCGCTAAATGCACTATACATCACCCTATCTTCAGCCTTTGCAACCACAGCATGAATATATTTTCCCCTTCTGTATGTCTATATTGTGTTTCTTACATGTCTCAAAGCTGACTAAATCTGGGTACATCTGCATTCTACCAAGCCCAATGAGAACTGCTAGCACTAAGACGATGGCTAATATATTTTTCGTAGCTGAATCTCTTCGCCTGTCCAGAACATTGTGCTTGCATTCCAACACACTGACTGATGCATTGTGGCAACCAAAACACTTGATGCTGTTAAGGATTTCAATCAGGCGACACAGACAGTGGTCTCAGCTTAGTATGTAGTGCACAACTGAGATGCCTTTCTCTTTATTTTATGCAGATTCAATTTGAGATGGTACACAACTCGTATCACACCCCATTTTTCAAATACCCTGGGTCATATTGAACCAGGAAACAGGCTGGTTGGTGAAAATACAATGTTTTATTTATTTTTAAAATTCAAAGATATCATACAATTTTAATATGAGGCAGTAATCACCAACGGGGTGATAATTCCAATGAAAATGTAAGCAATGCACTTAACCTTCTCTTAAAACATGTAAAAAGCTTAAGTGAATAGGAACACTTTTAGAATTAGGATAGATAGCACCCAAGTTAGGATTTCCCGCTGGATGTTCCCTCAACCCACAATTAATATAATTCTGAGTGGATAGAAAGAAGCAGCAGGTAGTCAGGAATAAGAGGCAGTAAACAGAATCAAAATCCTAAAATAACACTCGAATTTTACAAATAATTAATTAATATATTGTAAAATTATAATATACATATGTTTTATCACAATAGCATGTATGTTATATCACTGGCAATCACAAGGCAATGGATCAGCAAATGGCATACAATTCAAAAACTAGTGGAAAGTTTAGAGCATACTGCAGCCAAATGACACGTTGGAAAACTTGCAATTTCCCTAATTCCCGTTTAAAATGCCATTAACGGTTTCTATGAAAAACGGGTGAAATAATCTGATTTGCAATGCAGTGTTTGGGTTTGGAGAAAGATGTATATCACAGGGACAATATAAAAGTGAACGGATGGTGGCCGTTGAAGATGTGGATGAGATTTTCAGGGTGGAATGAGGTTCAGTTTTAGGAAAATAGAGCAGTTAAAAGTGAGAAACAGTTTATGCTTATACTAGTTTTAATGGTTTAGAAAAGAGGAACGCCACCAGTGAATATAAAAGTTACACTGTAGTTGTAACCCTTCACACAATGTACCTCTGTTCTTTAGAGGAAATCAATTTATTTAGTCAAAATATTGGTAAGGGGTTACACGATGGGGTGAATAAAAGATTGGCGCTGACACTAAGAAATCACGGACAAGATGCACAAAGAATTCTGGCAGTTGGACAAATTATCAGGGTATGAGTAGGGTTGCTTTGAGAGTGGAATAAAGAAAAATCAAGATGGGGTAGATCTGGGTTATGGGATGCAGGATACTCACAGTCCACTTTTGAAGCAGGGATTTTGGACAGTCAACGGTTCTTGGCACCACACAGTGGGCACGCCTTGCAAAAGACAGCTGGTCAGTTCTGGTCACCGGATGGCAAGGACAGCTGGGCAATTCGGGTCACTGGATGGCACAGGTAATGAACAAGCTGGTCTGGTTTCAGGATGCTAAGGTACCACAACCTTTGCGGAAGCAGAGTCAGCTATGCTTTGGCCTGGCAATGAAATCTGGTCAGCTTTGCTTGGGCCTTGTACTGGAATCTGGAGTCTGGCAGGATGAATGTGGAAGATCAGGAACGCAGGCGCTTCAGGAGGGAGTGTGTGTGGAGCTCTGTCAACCATTCTTATTTATAGAGCATGGTGACATCACAGAATTATTGGTGAGCAGAACTGAGCTAGGCCTACCTCCAAGAAGCGGATAGGACAATCAATGTTGGTTGCCTCCTCGAGGAGGAGTTCCAGTTTATGAGGTTGCATTTTATGAGGTAAAAAGCCATCCCACAGTCCTTTTTGCCAAAAATAATTCATAACCTAATTTACACATGTATACATGTGTGGCACTTTAACCAATCACATGGGCAGATTACATATTGTAGGTAGAGCATAGCAGTCCAATCCTCACGGTTGTGAGACCTTGTTTTGCCCTTCTGCCAGTTTTTCACACGTATTGTTTCCCATATACGGGCATAGCTTCCAAGCTACCCCCTTCAATCTAGAGTTGTCACAGAGATTTCCTTTGAAGATTCCTGTAGAAGTCACGAGTAGGTGTGATTTTTCACTACGCACATCCGTGTCCTGGAAGTTCCATTGTAAGATGGCTCAGCCCAGACCCAAGTCTGATTAGTATATGAAGTTTCTTTGTCTTGATCAGTCGAAGTTTTCTAACCTAGCAATTATCACTTTCGTGTCCTGGAAGTTTATAGTGGTTCCCTTTTGGGGGAAGCCTTAGCTCTGCCAATAGGAATAACCTGTTTTGGGAGCTTGAAAAATCCAGCCATGCAGTTTAATAGTTTTCTTTTTCTTTTCTTTTGTCCTGAGTCAAAACACACCTGTTGAATAAACAGCCCATATATGTTTCCCCAGCAACAAACACATTTACATTGCTAGGCACGGACAAGCTTTCATTCAACATTGTACTTTTTTTTAACCGACATTTTCTTTCTCTTGTTTGTAAAAGCCCATTTTGACACGCAGTCAATGTTGCTGGGATTTATCATCCATCTACTTCCCAATATTGTTCTGTAGCTGTAGTCAGCTTGTTTTACACAACGTACCGTACAAGGCAAAAGTCTTCATGAAATTGACATGTGCCCAGGAAGCTATGATTTTCTTTTCAAGCAGTTATTTCTGACATTTTGTAGCAAAATGTAAGTGTTTCCCGTGTAGCTGAAGGAATGTTTTTGTTGATTTTCTGAAGTTTCGCTGGCACAGCCTGTCTTTCAGGAATAAGGCTCTTTTCTGATGGAGCACAATGTGAATATGGCTGGGCATGACAAAGTCTTTTTGATAAAGGTAGTGTGATGAAGCACAGGGGAAAATAGCATCAGAGCGCATCATTTTAAAGGTGAAATATTCCCTTTTTCAATAGGAACTTTGGGCTTGCAGCAAAGCAGCGCTGCTTTTTCACTCCATTTCTTTAAGATGAACAAGAACACACCCTAGTAGCCTTTCTCGGGGTGCTCCCTGTTTCATCTTGCCCTATGGCACTTTGGCAAAACAGTGCAGCCATCCTTTTGTCATTGCAAAGCGCAGTTTTGGTGAGAGGCAATGGGTCTCACAGGAGCCAGCGCAGCCATTTTGCTGGTTCTGCTGAAGTGCAGCTTGGTGATGTGGGAAAGTACTGCTGAGTGGGTAAATATATCCCACAATGCCTCACCAAAGTGTATAACACACACAAGACATCAGACAGCTCTTGTGCAAAGAAAGGCCTACCTAAGGCTCAGCTGTAAATGTTCCAAACTCCTTGATGGTATTGCATTGTTTACCTAGCTGTTCAAACAATTGCAATATATTGGGAGGCATTTGTGGCCTTCAAATTGTGCTCTGACAACTTGATGCCACACATTTCACGAACTGTTGGTGTGACAACAGTATAAGGTGATTTTCTTTGCTGAAGCATTCGTGTAATTCAAAGGCTAGCATTTGGTGATAAAAGAGGACCCCACAACCTAAGTACATGTTTAAAGAAAGGAAGATAATTGGTTTTGGTAATTCCTAGGGCATAGAAGTTATTCAGCATGTTGCCAGGGGCAACAAGGCAGGGCTGTAGATGTCCTAGTCTTAAACACTGATTTGACCAGGGGAACGGTAAAGGCATCTAAACTGGGAAAGAGGAATCACCCACATGACCAGATCCCCCAGCATATTTTTACAGCAAGAGTGACTTTTAAAAAAGTTGCCATACCACAGAGTCTAAGAACAGGAACTATCTACCTTACAGAACAGTTTATATGTACTTCATCTTCCCTCTGGTATAATCAGTAGCTCACTTGGATATAAGGTTCCTTCATTTTCTGATAGAAACTGATTGTGCCAAGTGAAGGAATCATTTTACTTGATATTCCCCATAGGATTAGTGTGGTTGTACACTCTGCAACACCATCTAACCACTTTCTCCCATATGTCAACACTCCTGTAGCTGTGGCGTGGTGGTGTACTGCACCCACTTGCCGTCCCCTCAGATTATGTAAGGGTCCAGCATGGCATGTGAAGGTTGCACACTTTTCACTCATAGACGTATAATCAAAGCTCTGTCCACTAGCATACAGGGAAGTGGACTTTCTAGGCCTCGGTAAGATCTAGTGCCTTCCTCCCTCCACCACAAAAGTGCGCTGTCATGCAAATCTTGTGAAGCCTTCCAGAAAAAGTAATGTTAATGGAACTTTCCCAGTGATGATTGCCTTTAGTCATGAATGAGCGGAATCTGGGGTGTTTGACAACATTATACAACATTATACAAACGGATACAGCAAGAGATCCATGGGCAACCTTACTGTCATGACCAAGCTCTATCTTGAGACTTGCGGATGTATCTCTTCAAAAAGCTGATCTGGCGCTCTGCATTCCATAAACAATAGTGGCACAGCATCGACACATTCTGGGGCGACATTATATTTCCAGTCATGATATGGTGGTTAGCTGGTAGTGGAAGAACAGCAGTTGAGACCGTGTGTGCTCATTCAACTCCTGTCCATGGCGATGCATTAGGAGAGACAACAACATGTGATACCCAAGCTCATCCCAGGCTTTCCACAGCATACATTCATTTGCACAGATATTGATTCTTGTCCTGGTTGAATACATTGTACACTTTGGATTTTTCTGGTTGGCTAAGACATACTCTAATGTGCACACCTGATTGTAAATTTACTGGTGGGTTTGGTTATTAAATGGTATTATGGGTGGTCTGGCAAATACAAACTAATGTTTACTATTTTCAAATCTTACACGTTTTTGAAGGACAATGTTTACAGATGGATGATTAGATGTGTCTTTTTCCCTCCATGTGTGCAACCTTTGCAGGTAAAGCTGCTGCCTTCACTCGGATGGCTCTTAATCTACATGTAGCACATCACCATATGCATCATTGTTCCCTGTCTCACTTGATGAGCGTATCAGGCACCATGGCATTCTCGAATCCTGCTCGTCACTGTGTGTTGTTTGTATAGGCTCATTATGCTCCTCTATGCTGTGCTATTGCTTTGGACAAATCATGCTTCTCAACACTGTGTGTGTTGTGTTTCCAGACTCATTAGTTGAAAAAGTCTGTCCTTCATATCTTTCTGCTGCTGAGACAGTGGACTACACCTCTTCTGACTCCAATATATGCAATACCTGCAAACGTTTTCAGAGCATGCACTACACACTCATAGCAGGTACTGCTAAACGTGAGGTTGATTTCTTTAATTTAGCGCTCTTAATTCTGCCAATCCGTTGCATACTTGAGCTGCTGTGATTGGTTGACAAACACTGGCTAGCCCCATGCCACTCACTCCCATTCCCCCTGGCATGCTTAGGTTCTTCAAGCATGTTGGGACTAAACATTGTTATTTATCTCATCGTACTGATTTACTGCTACTAAATATAATTTCTTCATACATTGAAAGAAATCAACCTTTTCTTTTTAAGCTATCGCCCTTTGACTGTACTTTCTGACCTCCAAAACATTATAATACGTGCACAAGCAACAATTATTTTTCTCTGGCCACAAAATATTGACATTCTCTGTTAACGCTGCTGAATGTAATTGCCTACCTGCAAAGAATTATGAGAATTGTTCCATGCAAGCAACACCTATTTTATCATGAGCCTCATAAAGAAGGCACACTCACCTACAACCACAGGATGCCCCAGTTATGAGGCTTTGCTACGCAGCAAACCCCTACGTTTTATGTAGTGTACGTCCCTATTTTGGTTGCCATGAAATGTACCACTCTGAATTTTCGGTCGGTAAAATCACTTATAACCGATGTATCCCTTCTCGACCCTCTGTGCTGTCCCCATGGACCAATATTGCAAGGAGGTGAGGGGAGGCTGACGCAACTATGTAAAAGGAAGTTACACACATGCATGAAATGTAGCACGTTCTCTGTACCTTACTACACAGCAACCCAATGAGAAAAACACGTACTAACTGATTAAACTCCATATCGGCCTCGTGTGATATCATGGAGTTGATTTTAAATTCCATAATCCTCTGCCATAATGTCACAGTAGGAAATGCAGCATGCAGAACGGGACATTTATGCTAATGTGCTGATAGTCACCACTGAGTTCTGCACATGGTTGTATTGATTACTGTACTTTTCTCACCCAATATTATTGTGCATGTTGTGCTCAGCCTCACTTTACAGACACAATTCACATCATGCGCAGGTCAGAAAAAAAAAAAAAAAATTCATAGAAAGTTCCTGAAGCATGACTTTCAGAGAAATGTGTTGCAGCGAGAAATGATCTCTGCTGAAATTAATGCTAACCTTGGCAAATCTATTTAAACCCACATTTGAATTTAATTTAGAAGCACAAATGCTTTCAGTACAGTTTTATGCGGCAGGTTATTACTTTCAGCAAATCTCTAAAGATTTCAATGGGATTTTCAAATCCATAACATTTTAATATTCTGAGCAGATTCATGAGGATATTTACGTATTATTACAATAGCAAGGATCTATACCAAGGATCTGCTCCTCCCCTCCGAACAGAAACATACATCATTTAAACTTCATTGAATAACTTGGAAAGGCAGATTTGTTGAGACCATCGTTAATGACACCCAAGCTCATCTGAGTTAAATTATTCCGATAAATTGTAAGAGCTAAAAAGAGCCATACTTGATTGTAATGTTCTTTGCAAAGGCTTCAGAGGTACAATCATTTTTAGTCAGTAAAACATCTCTTGTTGAGTTATTCCTGAACATCTGCATATTTCTACAAGTAAGTATTCATCTCCTAATCAGAAAATATGAATCTTCAGTGAGATATTCTGATCAGAGCTGAATATGATTGTCAACCTAATCAGTTCTAAAATTTGAAAATACACGTTTTGCATGAACGATTAAAAGCAAATGTGCCAAACGGATTTAAAGGACGAATGAATTATCCTGTATAACTTCAGGAATATTCCCATTTTTGACCAACCTACATTTTTGATGACTTAGAATGTTTTATTATTTTTTTTAATTTGGTGTTATTACCCCTTCTTCCTCCCTCCCTTACATCTGTGATTTATGACCTTCCTTGCATACAAACCATCTATTTCTTCCTACATTGCCATTTTTAAACTATTTTTAGTTATCTTCCCAGACACACTATCTTTCTATGGATATCATTGAAAAGAGGTAAAAAAAGGGTAGTCAAAAAGGGATTGGTCAAAACTTTAGCCAAACTGACTCTGCACCAATTAGAGGAGTAGTAAAAACGGTCAAAATGACACAAACGGACTAGACCTTGCTGACACTTTCTTAAACTGTCTCAAGATTTGCAAATCACGTTTCAGTGATTCAAACAGTCTCACGACTAGAACTATGTTTTTTTCCTATGCTGTCAAGTTTTGGCTCGAATCTTGAGCCGACTCAAAATTTCCAATCCATAGCACCACAAATTGGTTAGGAGCTGTGTGAATTGGCTTGAGAATTTACATTGTAGGTAGTCCGATTCTGCTCAGATTTGGCTTACATCAGCTTTGTTCACTTTGAGCCAATAAGTCTCTGGAGCTCGAATTGGATTACAGACCTTTTTCGTACAGCCATATTGATTTGTACAGACATATTGATTTGAATCAGCCTGGTCTTTTCAAGCTGTAGGATATAGTGATTCAAGTCATCTTGAGCCTGCTCATTCTACTAAGGGAAAGTGAAACTGAATAACACACTTAATGTTTTCTGTTTTGCAGAACAGACTCTGAGAGAAGAAATTGGGCTGGCTCTGTGTGTTTGATTTTGCAGTGTGGTCATGAAAAATAGAAAGATCCTGAGGGGAAGGAGGAAGAGGACATTTAACCTCGGGGTGCTGTTTTCCTCCACTGCCACTGGAGCTCTAAGTCTTAGGAGCAGCAGTAACAGGCTCTGCCTCAGGCTCCTGAGGCAGCCATACTTGGGCTGCATCAGGGGGGCTCTGGAACACACCAGACATCAGGGGTTGTGAGGATGAAAGTGGGTTATGGTTAAGAGGCACAGTAGTATTTCACTGCCACTTCAGGGGATCCCTCAGCAAAAATACGACCAATGTGAACAGCAACCTTTCTGAGGAGGTTTTAGGCAAGTCAAATGGGCCCGTTTGACTATCTCTGGTATAGTGATGCACCTGGGTCGGAAGAATAATATATATATATCTCTGCTGGTGCCCAAGTAGCTGCATCTACTTCCTCCCACACAAAGAATCAGTAGCAGCTGGCATGGAAGCCTTTCCCCCTGATGGCCACAGGGACCAACAGGGCTCCAAGGAGTTTTTTCAGCCAGGTGTTGGGGTCCATGGTGAGGGGTAATTTCAGGGTAGCACACCTAAAACAATATCATGTTGCCACATGGCTGATCCACCTGAATTAGGCTTAGTTCCCCTTTTTCTTGTTTTTTTGTCTAAGGTTATGTTCCCTAGCTTTGATCCCTCCCATAGTAAACAACAAAAACACACACCAAAATGGGGGGAGTGGGTGTGTGTGTGTGGGTGTGTGTGTGTGTTTGTGTGTGTGCAATATTCTGAGATGGCATTTCACTGATCCGGCAGCCTATCAACCATGTGCAAAGTGCAGTTCCAATGAGTGGTTATGCCTTGGCAAACTTTGGCACAGCTGTAATTGGCACAGGGCATTTTTCAAATCGTAATACCCATAAGACCCATCTTCAATTTCCTGGACCATGAGTGGCTCCTGAACACCCTTGTTTCAGTAGGCAACTCTTCACAGAATACTATATGCTGGATTTGCTTGTTTTTAAGTAATCGGAGGACCTCGGTTCGTTGTGGTGATGCCACCTCAAACTCCACGCCTATATCTTGAGTAGTTCCTCAAGGTGTTTGCCTGTCGCCAACGTTATTTAATACCTACATTAAGCCACTGTGTGACCTCCTAAATAGACAGGAGTGATTTTCACAAACTACACTGGTGATACACAGGTGTTACTTGAGCTCAGTGACGATTACGCAAGCGATGCAACTAATCTTGTTTGTATCTATAAAAATTGTCAAAGCGTGGGTGTGTAGGCACTGGATGTGCCTCAACAACTTCAAAACAGAGCTCTTCTTAATGTTTGGTTTTTCCTAAGCACGTGCTAAATTAGACTGGGCCTCATTACGACCCTGGCGGTAAGGGGTTTACGCCAGCGTTAGCTGCGCCGACCCCTTACCGCCAATTACGAGGTCCCTTAGCGCCATGGCGCTGTTAACACCTGCTTTTAGCAGGTGTTAAAATCCATGGCGCTAAGGGACCTTGTTGTTAATTACGCCACCGTAATTTACGGTGGCGTAATTAACGCCTTCCCCACTCCCATTATGCCCTATGGGGCAAAAATGGGAATGGGGAAGGGTAAATGGGGATTGGGGACTTACCGCCCCGCCTAGGTCGGAATGGGGCGGTAAGTCCGCCAACCACCATGGCGTAAACGTAGTTTACGCCATGGTGGTAAAGTCACGGCCCAGGCGGTAACTTACCGCCTGGGTCGTAATGAGGCCCACTGTAAGTATGCTAGTTGGACCATCGAACGCTGCAATATACAAACACTCCCACAAGTGAAAACTTTAGGTGCCTATCTGGAATCTTCTCTTGGTGCAGAGGCACATATCAGTGAAACAGTTCAACGTTGTTAATACCACCTCAGACTTTCCAGGCACATTAGACTCTCTCTGTCTGAAAGGAACTGCATTACATTACCCTGAGCTATTATCCTGCCGATGATCGATTATTTCAATGCACTCTGGTGCAAGTAAAAAACTGCATAAATAGACTTAAAGTCTTACAAAACGATGCCATTCGCATTGTGAAAGATGTCCTTTACAGAGCCCACATCTCCAGCATCAGGAAGAGAATGATTTCGGTAACAGTGGCCGCACACATACAGTTCAAGGTGGATAACCTAGTACATACATGTCTTCATGGCAAAGCTTTGGTTTATCTTCAGGAACAGCTGGTCAAATATGAACTCAAGAGGACACTACCATCTTGTAACACTGATATTTTGTGTTGTCCTACATTTAAACAGACTAAAGGAAAATGTAGATTCTTCTGTGTCCAGGCAGGCCAAATTTGGAATGCCCTACCTCGGAATATAAGGCAGGAAGAGAATTTTCCCTCCTTCCAAAAACTGTTGAAAACTGCTCGTTCAATTAAACGATGTTCATTTTGCACACAGAATAACCTTCAATTCTTTTGTTTTGACTTTGATGTTTTTTTCCTGTGTGTCCATGTGCACCATGATGCCTGTGGGCTTGCATTGCGTTATAAATATATAAATAAAATAAATGTAAAATAATAGAATTAGAGACGATCAGCTGTACCACTGGAACCATTTCCTTAACAGACTGATATTTGCTAACAAAGCATTTGATGACCATGTGAATTACCTTTGAAAAGTAGGGGATGTGCACATTATTGGCAATTCGTAAGGCAGCAATGACATTTGAGCCATTGTCTACCATGACAATGCCTAAATGAAAATTATGTGGGCTCCACCAACCTCTCCCAGATATAAACTGCCCTGGGGCTTCTGCCCAGAAATCCTTGGAGGCAAAATGTAGCCTGGTGTCCGGCAAGCATGTGCTGCACCCTTACATTATTCCAGGTCCCCTCTTGCCTCTTAGAGTATAGAAAGGCTGTGCAGTGATGACTGTGTAGTCAATTAACTGACCAATGACCCAAATGTCCATAGTAAGGATATGTGTGGACACTCAGACTGCTGTAGTATGCATTCCACTGTGGCCTTAACATCATTGTAAAATGTGGGTACTACCTTGCATGACAAAGAACATCTGCTGGGAATTTCAATGCAGTGATCGGCTATGTCCTAAAGCCGCTAGAATGTAGGTTTCTCAATGAAAGAAAAGTGCAAGAGGTCCTGTTATCAACATTACAGCAAGATTTGAAGTGACCAGACACCATTTATTTTGAATTTATTTTATTGTTTAAAGCATTGACCTAGCTCAAGAGCAGCAGAGTGCTTTACAGAGAGTGGGTAGCCAGCATTTGTGCTAGCATCTTTTAACATGAATGCAGTACTGTGAATCAAGGGCTGTGATTTGGTATGTGCATCCATTGGAAGTAGTGGGTGTTATTCAAAGAGCCATGTTTTATGAGATTTACGATATGGGAGAATTGTGGGGGCATTCCGAGCTTACACCAAGATCGAGTTTCAGAAGGTGGGTGAATGACAAGAGAAGGGTTGTTTGGGTGACCTCTCTTTGTGGATGAGTTGTGATTCAAGTTGGTTGATCGATTTGCTGCATGAAGAGTGTGTGCCACCATATAGGTGGAGCTTAGCCGCCAGGTACACTGGTGTGTTGCTTGTGACTGTAGTGTAGATTATGCATGCAGTCTTGAACATTATCCTGTTCTGGAGAGGAAGCCAATGTAGTTTGCGTAGGATCGGAGTGATTTGGTCAAATTTCCATGCTCCTGTAATAAGATGTGCTGCAATGTGGTGGATTCTTCTTAGGGGAGCCAAGTGAGCAACTTGGAACCCTGTTAGAAGAGCATTTCCCCATTGATGTGCAACACCACAAGGGCCTGCACTACGGTCTGTAAGTCCTGCTGCGGGATGAAGGGTTTTGATTTTTTGAAGGGTAGAGATTGAAAGCCAGTCTGTTTGGACCTTCGTGGCTATCTGTTTCTGGAAGGACAGGCTGCTGTCAATGGTGATGCCAAAGGATTTTGTTGAGTCTGAGAGTTGTGAATCAAATCCTTCTAGGCGTAATTCGTTGACCCATTGTTGAACAAGTTCTTTTTTGGCATGAGGACTGATGAGGATGAATTCACTCTCTGATAGGTTTAATTTGAAGTAGGCAGTTGACATCCAAGACTGGGTGATGGCTCGATAATTGCAGAAGCAAATTACATCCTGCATGCTTTTTACTCTCATGTAGAATTGTGTATTGTCCACGTATTGGTGGATGGCTATATTGGGATCTCTGAAGAGAGTGCCCAGAGGCTCCATTTACAAGTTAAAAAGCATTGGTGAGAGGATGGATCAATGAGTTCATCTGGATGGCCTGGTGTCTGCCTGAGAGGTAGGAGGTAAACCAATTCAGGACATTGCCAGAGAATCCCATTCTGTCGGCAAGGAGGGAGAGCATTATTTGACGGTCAATGGTGTTGAATGCAGATGAGTGATCAAGGATGACGAGGAGTCATGAGTTGCCCTTATCCATGAGTTTGATGGCATCCCCACCACCTGGATGTTGCCTGTCTCGATGCTACACTTGGGCCGGAACCCTGATAGTCATTTAGGAGGTGGAGTTGTTTGATTCTGGTGAGTACAGAATCCCTGTCTGGCTGCTGAAGGAGGAGGCACCTCCAGTGTGCTCTGTGACCAGCACTCACCTCCAGGCTACCTCCACCTTCTCGCCAAAGGTAAGGCTTGCTGAGATGCACTGCTCATCTGCAGAGCACTTGCTCCATTCTAAATGGTCCTTGTGTGCCTGATGCCCCGCTGGGATTTCCTCCCGCTTGGCCATGCCTGTCCACAAAGAAGGAAGTCCCGGAGATCACAGTACTCTGCTCAGTCACCTGTCCCAGACCGCACACTGCACCTACAAGGTAAGAGGACCCCAGGCCCCTCATCATCTTCAAATTGTTTGCTCCTCTATGATGCTACATCAGCTTTGGATTTCTCTCTCCAACCCTCGACTCTGTTCCTTCACCCTCTATTTTGGTCGCGGTGTGTTGATCACACAGTGACTTTACGAGCACTCACCAAATTGTGCATTCCACTCCCAATATCCTTTTCCATGCCGCCTTTTTCTGTGCCCACCCAGCTCAACATCCCTGCTTCCCATCCACATTGTTGCCCTCTACTTAGGTGGTGATGTCTGTGTACCTCATTGCCACAGGCTCCTGACACTTATCCGGCAGACCAACCTGTCTCCCCACTATAACAGAGCTACCCCCATGTAATGATCACCACTGTTTTAACACCCAGGCCACCCCGCCATCACAGTTTCTGGGTCCCTCTGATGTGGTGTTACCCCACTCACCCCTGGAATACTTGCAGAAACCACCTTACATCCAACCACCTGGCAGCACGGCTTTCAACATTCATGGGGTGTCAGTTCCCAACCTACTGATTCCTTTTGCCAACATAAAATTCCAGACTACAGACCCTCCTTCCTCTTCCCCCTTCCTTACTCCACTTCACCCTTATGTATTCAGCTCACACAAAGCTTGGCAGAGATATCCACCCTGTCCACCCAACCTGTCTGGCAGCCCACAGGCTCAGCCTCCTCGCACCACTGCCGAACTGCCACAAGTCCTCCATCCGCACCTCGCAATGCCCAGCACCCCATCATCTATCTCCAACATTCACCATTATGCTACCAAGCCTTGCCCTACCCTTGCCACCTCTGCATACATTCCTGCGCCCTCCACCATAAGTAATCCACCAAACACATGCCAGCAAATATGTTCCTAACCTATAACTTGCACATCCTGGTACCACCAGATCCTGTATGGGACCTGTCTGCAAATCAAGACTTCGCGCCAGAACCCGTCATGTCACCACCACATCCTCTGCCCCACCAAACACTCCTACCCCTGTGATTCTATCCACTCCAACCTTCTCCCCCTCTCCATGACCTGCTCACAGACAACAGAAACTGCCACCAGTGTCTTACCCCACTCACTCTCCCACATACTCAAATGGCTTAAAATGTGCCTATCTAAATGTGAGATCCTTGCATGCTATCAACATCCACAACCCCATCCTTGAGCACCACTTAGATTTGTTTGCAATCACTGAATCTTGGCTCCACTAATGCTCACGACCCTCTGATCTCCCTGGCTCTCCCTCCAAATTACACCATACTTAGGAATGACTGACTCAATGCCATTGGTGGTGGAGTTGTCTTCATCTTCTAATCTGCTCTGGTCAGCTTACCTACCACCCCAGGTTGCAAGATGCTACTTGTGAAGTTCCATACTGACCCTCAAATTACACTTAACCAGTTTCCTGTCTAAAGGCAGCCAGGATCTAACCATCCTGGCCATGACATCCCACTCCTCCTCACCTCCTGCATAAAACCCCTGACAAAATGCATCATTCTGGGAGACCTTAACCTATGCTACAAAGATGCTTAAGATCACAAAGCTTTGATGCTCACATTAGCTCTTAGCGATATGAATTTTATCCATATGATTGATGTTTCTACACACTCCAAAGGGCAAACTCTGGATAGGATTCTAACAGCTAACGTGACCGTCAGCGTCTCTGCTGTTGACCCAGTCCTTTGGTCAGACCACTTCCTCTCCAGTATCAGTTATCTATGACCAAACCTCACAAACATCTAGCCACCAAACCTAATCCAATACTAGTTTGCAATACCTATAACCTGAGGCACCAAGAATGTATGCCTTCTCTATTAGCTTCTCTCAGCTCCCGCAGTCTGTCACCCAAACCCACCCCACAACACTTGGCTGTCCAATACCATGCCTGTCTGCTTCAGGCCCTCGGCATCCATGCACCTATTAAAAGCAAACTGCCTAAACCCCACAAAACTAAGAATACTTTGTTTACTGACAACTTTGTGACACTAAACAGGACCACAAGATTCCTAGAACATCTAACCAAAAAGCATCCCTCTCCCAGCAACCTCACACTCTTCACCACTTCAGCTTATTCTTACTAGAAAACTGTAATTGCATGCAAAGCTAACTCCTGCAACATTAGAATTGCTAAATCCTCCTCAAACATGAGATAATTACACTCCATGCTTAGATAGCTGGAAACATCCATCCCACCTACTCCTAGTTCTCAAGCAGACACAGCCTGGTGCACTACAATACAAAATGCGCTTTCTCAAAAGATTGAATCACTACTAATCAAAATGAATGCTAAAAAGGACCTGCTCACTACCAAAACACCCCTGCAAACACACCTGAGCAACACATAGAGGCCTATGCCCTATCAGGTGACCACCACTATCCAATCGCTCAAACCATCTTATTGTAAAGGTGAACATGACCCTGCCCATCTAGCTAAGCTCTGTGCTCCCACGTTAGCACCAATCATCATTGATTTTGCCAACGCCTCCTTTACCACAATCACTGTGCCTTACAATATCAAAGCAGCTTAGTTCTCACCACTTCTTAAGAAACTTCACTTGACCCCTCCATCCCTACCAACTATCGACCCATCACCACTGTCCCCTTCCGTCTTAAAATTCTGGACCGTCTGGCCTGCATCCAATTACAACAATTCCTGTAGCAACACCACCTACTCGTTCGGCAGCAGACAATCAGGCCTCCGCCCTAAGTATAGCACTGAAACTGCCCTGTTGGATTTAAAAATCCAAATGGACCAGATTCAAGATTCTAGAAATCTTGCTATCCTCCTCTTACTGGACCTCTCAGCTGAGTTTGATTTACTTGACCACATCACCCTCTGCCAGCAGCTCAGACAACATTTCCAATTCTCTTCTGGAGCCACTGCATGGATTATATCCTTTCTCAATGAATATACCACCAGAGTATTCATTGGGTACTCAGCTGGCGATCCTATTCCAGCACTTCTGGACGTCCCGCAAGGCTCTTGCCTCTCACCCACTCTTTATAAAATGTACACCAAGCCTCTATTTGATCTCCTTGATTCTAGTGAAATCATCTATACTAATTTCAAAGATGACACAAAAATACTCATTCCCATCTCAGGCAATCACTCCCAGTCTATCATCGACTCTGTGTATCATGCAATCCAAAACTGGACGGTCACTCACAACCTATGCCTAAACGACTAGAAACAGCGCTCCTCATCGTGGGTTGCCCATAACACCTCAAACACCTGGATACCGCCTTTTCTTCCTTTTATATTGATTACACTACCATCCTTGTCCTTAACCACATCAAAATACTGTGATCTCACCTCTAAGCAGACCTTTCAATAACCAAGCATCTCAATTCACTTGCCTCTTCGACTGCCTATACTGAAAAGCTCATACCGCTTAGTAGGCAATTTCTTTTGCCTGACAACTGCTTAACTCTCGCCCAAGCTCTTATCCTCTCAAAATTGGATTATTGTAATGTCCTACTCCTGGGCACTAATGCGGCTTACATTTCCAAACTACAATTACTATAGAGCAAAGCATTTCGATCAGCACTTGGTTTAAAACGCTCTGACCATAGCATCTAGACGTGAGGGGTCACTGGCTCCCCATCAAAGCATGAGTCATCTTCAGAACACTGACTATCCCACACTGATGTCTCTACAAGGTACCACCCCGCTACCTCATCAAATGCATCACTCAGAACAACCCCACCCGTGAGCTAAGATCTAGCTGCATCATCTTTCTGGTCACTCCTCGCTTCACAAACAAAAGATCTGGTGGGGCCAATTTTTGTGGCTTGGCTCTATCCTTTTGGAACTCCTTACCAGCACCCATTAGAAATGAACAGTCCTACTTTTTATTAAAAAAATTACTAAAAGCGTGACTGTTTGACAAATTCGAGTAGCACTGTTCCTAGTATTGCCATCACAGCCTACTGTCCACATATATATTTCTATGCTCTATTTTCTCTACCTAACACTGTGATACCCTATGTCTAGGCATTGTCCCAAATGTCAAAATAACAAAAATAATAATAGCAGTTGTTTTTCTAATAATCAGGAGGTTCGTAAAGGGCCGGTAGTTGGCCATATCATCTGGATTTAGGGATGATTTTTTTTCAAAAGAGGTCATTTAAAACCAGCATTAAGGTTGTACGGGAATGATCCTTGTGTGAGGGAGGCATTGATGATGCTAGGAAGGGCATTTAGCGCCATGCCCATCAATTGTTTTATGATGGAGGCCTGGATTATCTCATCAGAGAAAGAAGTAGGTTTGAGGCAGGGAAACATTTTTAGGCGATGTGGTGCAGAGAGAGGAAGAAATTCGATCGAGAGGGGCAGTGTGCATGCCGGTGAGCAGGGGGCGCTTAGGTTGTGAGAAGTGGATGATGGCCTCTCAGATTTTGTCTATTTTCCCGATAAAAAATGTGTTGATTCTGTCCCATTTTTCCTGATTTGCGGTACCTTGGTGTTGTGTGTGGGTTTGGTGCAATGCTTTACTAGTTCAAAGAGGGCTATGCACCTGTTCAAAGCTGCAACATTGGTGGTGGAGTAGTAAGCAGATCTTCCCCCAGTTATCAAAATCCTACAGCTGGCGAGGAGGGATTTGAGGTGGTGAGTTCTCCCGTGTTACAGTTTTTGTTCCACCGTTTCGCTAGGGCTCTGATTGAGCGTTTGTTGGAGGCTAGCTCATGGGTGTACCAAGGGGTAGTTGGTTTGGTCTTAGCCCAGGTATGAATGTCCACCAGTTTCATAGCAGAGTTGGTGAATATTTCTAGGAGGCATGAGGGATTCCCTTTGGTGCGGAAGGCTACAAAGTATGTTTCTAGCTCATTAACTGGGAAGGTTTTGAATGTGCAGCATTGAGTGAGTGAACATTTAGCTTGACCTTTGTGCGTTACTGATAATGGCATGGTGGTGTGGTCAGACCAGTCAAGTGAAATAGGGTCTGCACAGGTCTTGCATGGGGGATGATGTGAAGACTAAGTCTAAGGTGTTGCCTTTATCATGCATGGGAGAGAGCCCAACTTGCTTAAGGTCCATGGATCCAGTCAGTGTGAAAATCGTGCTTTGAGTATGGTTGTCAGCCTGTGACTCAGGACGTTAAAATCTCAGTGAAATACATTACTAGAATGTGCTAATTTGGCAGAGGAGAGAAAGTTGGAGATGTCAGTGATGAAAGAGCCATTCCAGTGAGGTGGTCTATAGATGAGCTTGAAGGTGATATATTCCTTGTGTGATGAAGTGAACTGGCAGGCGAGTGATTCCAACAAGCTTGTTCTAGGAGAGGGAATGATGGAGAATGGCATATCACTCAAATGGATGATTCCCATTCCCCATCCTGCCCTTCTTGACCGGTTCAGAATGTTGGATGCAGAAGCCGTGGGGTAGGAGGATGTCCAAAAAACATGTGAGGAAGATGGGGCAAACCATATTTCAGTGATAAACAGGGCATCAAGGTTATTGTAAAAGATGAAGTCAGCAATCTCTGCAGCGTGAGTGACTGCTGAGAGAGCATTGATCAATATGAAAGAGCATGTGAATCTGGTCCGCGGGTGTTGGATAGGGGCCAGGATGATATTAATGAGGTTTGCTAGGGTAGCTTGTGGGGGCTGCCAAGGGCACTTGGCCTTTCAAACCCTGGTGAGAGAGGGTATGGGCTGTGGAGGTGTCCAGTCATTTGGTCGACTACAAACTGGTCGACTGCAATTTGGTCGACGTCATTTGGTCGAAAACCAAATGGTCGAATTTTTTTTTTTTTATTTATATATGTGTTTTGTGGCTTTTCGTGTTAAAAAAAAAAAAAGAAAGAAAAAAAGGGGGTTGGGGGGGGACCCCCAAAAAAAAAAAAAAGAGGTAAAAAAAAAAAAAAAAAATTCGACCATTTGGTTTTCGACCAAATTGATTCGACCAGTTGTCCAGTCGACCAATTGAATTGATTTCGACCAAATGACTGGCAACCGCTGTGGAGGAAGGAAAAACACAGTGATGTCTTTTGGTGAGCAGCAGTAGCATTGATTCGTTTGTAGGTGAAATGCAGGATAGCAGGTCTGGCCCTTGGTTGTATCTGGCCCGAACAGGCACAAACAGGCAAGGTCCTTGTCTTTGTCCATCCTTTGCTGAGGACACCGGCAATGAGGACACCTAAGGAGTACCGGTTAAACAGGTGGTGGGCAGAGCAACTGAGTGGCAGGGCCTGGTTACGTGGCCAGAGGCCTACTGAATGCCGTCTGCCTTGAGCTGGCCCAGAGTCCTTAAGTAGAGGCTTGGAAGGTGCAAAAACTGGTGGTGGGTGGAAAAACTGAGCGGCAGGGCCTGGTCACATGTCCAGCAGCCTACTCAATGCTGTCTGCCTGGAACTGGCATTGAATCCTTGGAATGCCCAAAACTGTTGATGGGCAGAGCAACTGATTGGCAGGGCCTGGTCACCTGATCAGCAGCCTTTTCAATTCTGTCTGAATGGAGCTGGCCTTCCTTAAGTAGAGGCTTTGAAGGCGCAAACACTGCTGGTGGGTGGAGCCACTGAGCGGCAGGTCACATAACGAGCAGCCTACTGAATGCTGCCTGCATGGAACTGGCATGGAGTTCTTAAGTAGAGGCTTGGAAGGTCTGAAAAGGTGGGTGGAGCAACTGAGTTGCAGGGCCTGGTCACGTGACAAGCAACCGACTCAATGCTGTCTGGTCATTTGACTAGTGATATGTTCACCCAATCTGAAATGCCTCCACAACACTAGCCTGATGCAATGGGGTGCTACTGGAATGTGTTACTCTGGTATTAGAGGAAACGCTTGATGTCCTAAACAAAGCATTAACAGTAGTGTTTTTAGGGATAGGTGTGTGGACTGGTGCTGATATGTTTCTTGGCATTTGGTAATAGCAAAGGATGCACTTTGAGTCTTTTGAATTCTTCCGATGTCCTTTGTGATGTATCTAGGGAGGTTATTCCCTATCCGCAAGGGGGATCCGCACCTTTTAGGGCTTGGAAAGGTGAGTCTGCTAAGCTTACCACCCCCTAAGGAACAAGACAAGCAGGATCCCACAGGGATTTCCCTGCCCCCTTTGAGGATATGTAGTATCCTCCCTTTTCTCAGGAATACAATAGATTTGTTTGTTACATTGGAATAGAGTTGTGCAAGGGCTGACCACTTCCTTTCTCAATGGATGGTATGGTTTCTGACCCTCCTCCACAGTCCACAGTCCGAATTGAAGAATGGGTACTAAGCTCAACCTCTCATTGCCTGGACTATAAAGATACAATCAGAAGGAGTCCAATAAAAAAGGAGATAAGCCTGCAGAGCTTCATGACAGAGACCTCCTCCTTGAAGGTGTGGCAGGTAAAGGAGAGGGTACACTGTGCAGGGCTGGACCCACTGAGGTCGAGTCCACAGAATGCCTCCAGCCCCACTACAAGATCTGGCTAAGAAACTCAGCATGGAGCGCACACCATGCAATGATAAACAAGCCAAAGTCCAGGTGTGATTGGGGAACCGGTCACTGCAGAAGAGCATGTAGCCAGCGGGGTAAGAGCAATACAACCCCATGGTGGGGTGAGAAGAAGTAGAAACCGTAACAGGCCGAGAACAACACAAACCCAAGGTTTAGTTTAATTTTTGTTAATTGCCACCATGGAAAGAGAGAAGTGACTTCGTGTAGTACCTTCTCCCATTCCATGGTGGCCATTTTCTGTGTTTCCCTTTTTTTGACTGATTTAAATGGCCGCCATGAGAAGGGAGAATGGACTTTGTTTCCCGATCTGTGGGGCAGCGATTATCTTTTATTTTGTTTTTATTTTTCGGTTGCCAAATGCCAGAGCATCTTGCAAGCGAAAAAAACTCTATTGCTAACCTGATCTAATGGGCCAGTGTACTAATAGCAAGAAGCCTCTTGCTGGGGGGGGGGCGAGCATTACCATATCAGGTAATGCCCCCTGGCTTTGGGCTTTGGGCACCGGGGCATTACCTGACACAGTAATGGCCCCCTGGCTCGGGTTTATTGCTTAATTGTTCACCACTTTGCAATGTTTACTCTAATCCCCATCATAATCTTAATCTCTCAACCCACCTTGTGCTGCCTCTTCCTTCTGCTCATTCATCCTCCTTTGCCCATCCTTTTGTAACCCCGGGAAAAAAGGGCACCACCACCATAGGCACATTCATCTCTTCCTTAAAGGCACCCACTAATCCCAAAGGTACACCTATGTTTATAACTCTAGGTATTCCTCCCTATGATCTCCCTCACCTGTTATCTTGTATGCTCCCCTTTCCCAACTGTTAATTATTTAAATTAATGCAAATGTCAAGAACAAATGAATGAACAACCAAACACTCGGCAGAGACACAGACCTACTCTGCAATGATGGAAAAGAAACACCCAGAGGCCACACGTGACCAAATGCTATTTTCTACTACAAGAAACCATCATCAATCTGTGAGTAAATGAAAGTAAATTAATATTTACTCCATACATATCTCTACTGTCAGTACTCTTTGCCGTTCTATTGCCATTCTATTCCTCACCAACAGTTTGCTGTTTCTAATGCTTTTGCTTTTGCATGTTGTTTAATTCAAAGCACCGTTTGATCTAAAGTAAGACACATGAACACACACATTAACAAAACTGGTAGGGTTTTGGAGGAGTCCCCCGTAGGCCAAGTGTATGGATGGCATGTATTTGACAAGATCCCATTCCTGCCAAACCTGTATAAGTACGTCCCTGCTAGGAGGTTTATGACAGGCAGTGACTCTTTGAATTCTTGGTAGGGCTGGGAGAGACCAACCAAGCCACGAGTAATGTTTGATTTTTAATTAACTCTGATTTCCCTCTATTAACCACCCAAAGCAATCCTGTACTGGGGGAGGGGTGATTTCCTGATCGGTCAGCACATCTGAATGGCAAGTAGGATGGGGTACAGTGTGCTAAATGCCAGTCATGCTAGTATTTTGACTGCCTCTGCCCTACAATTTAAATGCAGCAGCCTGTCAGAATGGATCATCAGACCAGGAGGTAAAAGGAAAGGAAATATCATTGGGAAAGACTTGGCCACATTTCAGGCTTGTTTGAACTCTTAATGACACTGCCCAACTCAGCCTGACAGGAAAGCTCACAATGTTCCAAATTGGAAGCCCCCTGTAACCCCTTTCTTCTATGTAAAATACTTCAAATGTCAAATGACTTATGTGATACTTGACTTGTTACATTTGCACTCATAACATTTGTATATTGATGGACACTCTTCCCTTAACCAGCAACTGGTATGAGAAAATACCTAGGAAACATAGTGACCAGGACAAAGCATTGAACTACAAATGTGTACTTCTACTCAGCAGCCTTTTGGCCTCCATTTCTGAGTGCATTTCGGTGTTCACTAGCAAACATAAGGAAACATTTGGGAATGTAGGTTCATTTTAACCAATAGGATGTGCATCATGGTGCTTTCTACCATATGTTTCTACACAACGCAGATAAATAAAAATCGTGAGCTGCTTTAAACAAAAAACAGCACTGTAAATACACTATAACATTCTAGTTCTAAATGAGCATGGAGTCACGGAATAAACTATTTGATATATATTAAATATGTAGGCATTCACTGTACAAAACCATCAATGAAATTAGAATTCCAAAATAGCTACCACTGTTCTGCGAGTTGCTGTCCCTTCTTAGTTTGTCAGGGCAGTGTCGAATGAAGCTGACCATAGTGAGAAAAGGGGAACATTTTGCGTCAGCAAAGACTATGCTTGTTCATGACAAGTACCTGTATACAGTCACAATGTTACAGGTTTGAATCACAATCATGCAGCGTTGTAGTTTCCGACGCCTGCTTCTGTGAAAAGTCTGTAGAAAGTAGGTCACAATGTATAGAACTGGAATTTAAATGTCAACTCAAATTCAGATGTCAGTAAGATAGCTAAGTGGACTGATTTCCTTTTTTGCACCTTTCCAAGATCCAGATTCAATCCAAACTGCGTTATGAAAATGTGTTCAGTCTTCAAATAAAGTTTATTTTGGGATAGCCAATTGAACATCAATTTAAATTGTATGACAACAAAATCTTAAAATTGACTATCTAAAAAGCACATATTATCCAATGCACTAATCATGGCGGTGTGAATCCAGAACCTACAACAACACATTTACTCAAGTTCAGGTACAACCAATTAAAGTGTGCTTTTACATTTGTCGCACCCACTTGGGATGGGGCTTTTACCATCCCACATCTCTGATATGATGGCTCAAATCACATACATGTGATTTACTGCAAGTCATTATGCAAGGCAGAGGGCTACTGTAAAGGCATATTGTTGTTTTATAAAACGGTGCCAGCTATACATTTAAAAAATGCACAAAAATGCACAAAAATGCACAAAAAACAGGGTTGGACAAATATAAAATAATCTTAAAAGAACAAATGTAATCATGCACAGTCAAGTCTTTGCACTTAGCAATTGCACTCCCATATACATTGACAGTGCTCCCACACCCATCAGCGAGCAGTCCACTCAGAAGGAGTGACCTTCAAAAACCTCATTCTATGACTATCCTTCTGACATTAAGGGCCTGATTTACACATTTCAATGGGCCTTTCCCATGTTAAACATGTTTGTAAATCAGGGACTTTAATAATCCTGATATAACTATCTTGTGGCTGGTCTCTGTTTTGGAACTGCAGAAAGGAACTGGTGAAGCGTGTAAGAGAGCTCAGTGAGTCTGGTATTATAAAGCAGCCACACCCCGACTCAACACTTCATCCTTCCAAGGTTTATAAATTAAGTACCATGACACCGGTTAATCATAAAATACCTATGGTTACAGCCCCTCGAAGTGAGAGAACCACAGCATGAAGCTCAATGTGAAAAGTTGATATTATTTGACAAAGCAGCCACTCTACCATATCCCTGCCGCAATAAATAACACCCACCCGTGGCACATTATCATTGGTGGTGTGGAACTTGATTTTCATGTATACTTCAGCCCAGTCGCTGTGCTGTGTAACAGAAAACAGCCTCACAGGTCTGAATGAAGAAAGAAAGGCTTGCTGGAGACCATGAGTGATTTTAAACTCGAACCCTTGGGAACAGTGGGCACTGCGCAGGGGTACATGGTTGGACGGCTTCGTCCTGTTAGAGCGAATACACTGGGCCTCATTACAACCCAGGCGGTAAGTTCCCTACTTTACCACCATGGTGTAAACTCTGTTTACACCATGGTGGATGGCGGATTTACTGCCCCATTCCAAGGTGAGTGGGGCGGTAAATCCCCATTCCCCATTTACCCTTCCCCATTCCCAGTTTTGCCCCATAGGGCATAATGGGAGTGGGGAAGGCGCTAATTACGGCACCGTAAATTACAGTGCCGTAATTAGCACCAAGGCGGGTTAGCGCCTTGCATTTTAACGCCTGCTAAAAGCAGGCGTTCAGGCGTTAAGGGTTAACGGTGCCGACGGCGCCGTTAAACCCTTAACGCCTGGGTTGTAATGAGGCCCACTGATTTCTAAAATGAGATGGGTTAGCGCCAGCATCCGCTTATGGAACGCTCACTGGCACAGTGCCTTTAGCTTGGCGCTTGGCTGTGCCATATGCAGACAGTCTGACATGTCCCCAAAATGTCCCATGCAGTCGAAACCCATAACCCACATCCTTGCAAATGGAGTAAATAGCAGATCAAGATACAGGTGCACTTTCGGGGGGGTGGTACAGTAATACAGGGACTCCACATAGTAAAACATGTTTACATTTTTTTAATTATATAATATGGTTTACAAGCTTTACCTTTGATACATACAAAGAATAGTACATACAATTAAAATAATACTGCATTAAGACAATCGTACCAACATGCCGCTTTTAAACGGTTGCATAGGAATAGGTTACCACCGTATTCATTACGTGCAGACACACTGATGTTTGCATCTCTCTGGTTTTATGGTATTGGTTAGAATGCTCAGTGTGCCAAGTATCCGCTGCAGAGATTGGTGTGAAACTTGTCACAGAAGGTAAACTGGCGAAGGACTGACTCAGACTTTCCTTTGAAATTATGGTTTCTACTAGTGCTATCTGAATTTCAATAGAAAAGTCATATTGTTGTGTGATTACATACATTTTCAAAATGCATTTTTGGTGTTTTATAACACCACATCAGAAACATTCTGTTTCAGAGCGTCCAGTTTTTAATAGTATTTTGTTTTGAAAGGAGCTAGCTGAAGGCCCAAAAGAGGCTTGTAAAATGGAAGAGCGAAGTTGTGCAGTGAGAAAGAAATACGTGAGAAAAGAACAGTGAAGGCAAACAAAGATGGCAGAGACACACATAAGCAGCGACCGTGTTCGCTTAGACATATGTATGTGACTCAGAAAGTCGGTTGCATAGCAACTGTAAACAAAGGAATGCGCTCCATGAAGGATTTACATAGAATTTCACGGCATCCTCGGTGAATGTAAAAAGTTGAGTAGGCCTTACACGATTTAAACCCTAAAACATGTTTTCCGACATGTTCCTTTTATATAAGGTACCCCCTGCCACCGTCAATGTATTTGAGCTACAGCTGCCTAAAGTAGTGTTAGGCAGAATTATATGCAATACCCTTTGGGAACACCACACACAATTAGAATTACAAGTGACAGTACAAATTCACCTTTGGTACAAGCCTGTTCTACACAGTAAAATGGTAGAGATGGCTGAGCAGCCAGACTTATCTCAAGAGTAGAGTGAGCAGTATCAATAGTTACACAAAGGACAGCAATTACTATGATTCAAAGAAACACTGACTCAAGGTTTCTGAGTAAAAGAATATACATTTATTTACACATCAGTTATAAAACATTTCACTATTATCAAGCAGTAGAAAAATCACAATCTTAATACATTACACCACACCCAACAGATTCTGGACAAGTTAGGCTCAAAATGAAGGGTGAGCAAAATGGCACTCCAGTAATTTAAAAGAGAGGGAAAGACAAAGTTAGACAGAAGTTGAGCCGAACCAACAAGTAAGTAAGCAGGGCAATCTAGAAAAAGGAACTATAGTGAGGTAATCGATTCAAGGGGGCTTGGCCCAAAGTCAGTGGGCCAATGTCTTTGCAGAGGATCACACAGTTCAGAGTAGTTCACAGTTAAGTCTTTGCCAAGAGTTCAGAATGAAGTTGGTCGGAGGAAAAGCTACTTTAAAGAATAAAGAAGCACAAGCCCTCGGACTGGCGAAAGATTTCACACACTTTCACCGCGGCTCGACGAAATGAACAACCGGGTTAGCACAGTACCTTTAGAGGAGAAGAATGCTGTAGCTGTGGCAGACATTCCTGGCAGGTCCTGCAGGCTCACGGTTCCTGAAGCGACTGTTGGACTGACAAGAAGGAGGAAGACTGGAGGGCCCTGCACTGCCCAGAGAAGAAACCAGCAGCGGAGCAAATCGACGAATAAAAGGTGCGCTCCTTAAAACCCAAGCAGGGTCCGACCTTCTTGGCTATTCGGTTCACTTTAGCTGTGCACAGCAAATTCGACCAGAGGAAGGAGGCCCGGCTTGCAATTTGGCGAACTGGTTGTTCCCACCAGCTCAAGGGGAGAAGATTCCTTGCAGATCTTCCCTGTCATCGAAATTTGGAGATTCGGGCCCGCAACAGGGCTTCACCGGGAGGCTCAATCGTGGTAGAGTTCCTCTTCTGTCAGCTTCCCTTCAGTACTCTCGATCCAGTGGTGACTCTATCTTCTCAGTCCCAAAGACCTGCTTTTTATGCAGTTTTCCCCCATTCACACAGCCTGGCTGTCTATCACACAGAAGGGTGACTGTCCTGGTGGGACAGTCACCCACCCAATCAAACAGGAGTGCGACTTGGGTTACCCATGGCAGGGGTCCTAAAACCCCTCCCTCACATCCTGCCTACCCAGACTTTCAGGCGCCTAAGGAGTGCTTCTGTGCAGAAGCACGCCAAAGGTCGGCGAACAAAGGGACCAAACCTGGTTTGGCACGCAGAGTAAAACACGAGAAAGACCTTTACAAAAAGAAATGGTGAATAAACTCAGCCAGAACAAAATAAAAACCTATATGGTCCAGCGGGTTTAAGTTCGAGGCTACTAAGGTAGCCTAACACAATACCAAGGCCGTATAAAATAACGGCGGTAGGATAAATAGGGTAGATACCACTGCCACCAGCCAAGTCTAAATGAAAAGGGAACAAAACAATGTTCCATGAGAGACAGACAAAAAGGGATAACTATTAACCCTTTCCATTACTTTATGTAAGATATTTTGTACTGGGTCTGTGGTTTTAAAAAGACTAATAAAGTCAATGGCAACTTTACATGTTCTGGGAGACAGTAGTCAGTTCCAGAAAATTGAGTCTGAGTTGGGAAGTCTAAAAAGACAACCCTGTGTTACTGCACTGAAGGTGCTCTGTAACACAGAGTAACAAGATTATGTCTGTGGAGTAGGTGGGGCTCCACAGTCTATGAACACAAAAAATGTTAAACACACACAGCAAAACACATGTAAGAAGGGGAAAAATGCTCACACTGTTACCAGGTAAAAATAAATCCCAGAAATCCTGCAACGCTACTGAGGGACTCAGTATGTAAGGGAAATTAGCCATTTTGGAGAATTCTGACTAACACCCCCCCCCCCCGACTAAGAGACAGGGGGATTTAATCGAATCCTTGATGAATCTCAGCACTCTAGTCAGGTAAAATCATCCTAGAGAGACCATCAGTCATTTTGGTGGTGACATCCTGCTCTGTGTTCAATGGTGAAATCAAACCCTTGCAGGCAGATTGCCCATCTTAGAAGTTTTGGGTTTTCCCCTTTCATTTGCATTAACCATCTCAAGGGTTGGTGGTCTGTTTGAATCACAAAAGTAGATCCATACAAGTATGGTCTAAACTTCTTCAAAGACCACACAATGGCAAATCATTCACGCTCTATGGTTGCCCACTTTGTTTCTGGTTCCTTCAGTTTCCTACAGATGAAGCAAATGGGGTGCTCCCTAACTTTCTCATCCAGTTGACTAAGGACTGCACCTATACCTGTATGGTATGCATCTGTCTGCACAATGAAGGTTTGGTGATAATCAGGAGCTCTTACGACTGGAGCTTGACAAAGGGCTTTCTTCAGGTTTTCAAAGGCTTGAGTGCACTCCTCATTCCATCTAAACTTTTTAAGGAATTTTGGAGAGGAGATCACATTGAAGGGAGAAGCTATGGACCCGTAGTTCTCTATGAAATTCCTGTAGTACCCAGTGAGACCTAAGAAGGCTCTCACTTGGGTTTGAGTAGTAGGGGTGGCCCACTTTTGTACAGCTTGTATTTTGCTAGGCAATGGACTTATTTCACCTCCTCGCACCTCATGACCAAGGTAGACCACTTTGCTCTGACCAATTTGACATTTGCTTGCCTTTATGGTCAGATGGGCCTGCTCAAGATCCTGCAAAACATATCCTAAGTGATCAACATGTGCCTTCCAAGTATGGCTAAACACTGCAATGTCATCCACGTATGCCATGCAGAAGACCTCCATCCCATTCAGAACTTGATTGACCATCCTTTGGAATGTAGCAGGTTCATTCTTTAATCCAAAAGGCATAACCTTAAACTGGTAGAGGCCTGCTGGGGTTGGGAATGCAGTTTTCTCCTTGGCATGGTCAGTCAGGGCTATTTGCCAATAGCCCGACGTCAGATCAAATGTACTGAGGTACTTGGCTGCATCAATTTTATCCACCAGTTCATCTGTCCTTGGCAAAGGATGGGCATCAGTCTTAGTGTCTGCATTTAGAGCTCTATAATCCACACAGAATCTCAACTCCTTGGATCCTGCCTTTGGTCTAGAACAACTGGACTAGACCATGGACTTGTAGAGGGCTCTATAACCCCGAGATCAAGCATCTTGTTAACCTCTCCTTTGATGTGGGATCTCACATGTTCTGACATTCTGTAACCTCTGCTTTTCATAGGTAAACAGTCACCAGTGAGAATATCATGCTGGACCCAAGGGGTCAAGCTTGGTGAAAGTGAAAACAGGGTGGCAAACTGATTTAACAGAACTTTGCACTCTTCCTGTTGTTCAGATGTCAGTTGAGAAGAGATATTAACTCCTTGTATGTTCCCCTCTAAAGGTTGGCCTCTGAGTAGGTCAGGTAGAGGTTCACTCTCCTCCTCCTCTTGAGCTGAAGCTAGAAGCAAAGCTCCCACTCCTTGTCTTGAGACATATGCCTTTAAACAGTTGGTGTGAAAGACTCTGGGTGCCTCCTTAGGTCTGCCTAATCCACCAAATAGTTCACCTCTCCAAGTTTGCCCACAACCTTGAAGGGTCCTATCCACTTGTCCTGCAAGGCTCTCTGTCTTGTTGGCACCATAACTAATACAAGCTGGTCTTGAGTAAATTCAACCATGTGGGCCTTCTGGTCATGCCAATGTTTGGCCAGTTCCTGACCTGCTTTTAAGTTATCACTAGCCTCTGCCATCATGTTTGACATTCTCCTCCGGAGACCTATCACATAGTCAGTCACTCTGACTGGCTTGGGGGGAAGGAGCACTCTACATCACCTCCTTAATGAGGGCCAATGGACCGCTGTCTGGTTGGCCATAGAGACGCTCAAAGGGACTGTAACTAACTCCCTCCTCATGGAGAAGTCATGGCAGTAGAAGGTCCCACTTTCTTAGGTCCCACTTTCTTTTAAGGGGTTCCTCTAAAGCACCTATCATGCTCTTCATAGTTCAATTAAACCTCTCTACCAGTCCATTTGTCTGTGGATGGTAGGCTGTAGAGAACGTGTAAGTGACACCACAGTTTTTCCACACGGCTTGCATATAGTGGGACATAAAATGGGAGCCCCTGTTGGATATCACTTCCTTAGGAAAACCTACTCTGGTAAAAATACCAAGTAGAGCCTTAGCCACAGCCTGAGCCATAACAGTCATCATAGGTATTGCCTCAGGTACCTAGTTGCATGGTCTACTACAACCAGGATAAACCTGTTGCCTGAAGATGTGGGAGGGTCAAGGGGAACAACAATGTCGATGCCCACCCTCTCAAAAGAAACTCCCACCACTGGGAGAGGCACCAGGGGTGCCACATTCTTGGCTCAACTCTTGCCAGAGGTTTGGTAAGTGTGACAGCTCATACATAATTTGTCAACTTCTGACCCCATTTTAGGCCAGTAGAAGTATAAGGAGAGCCTTTTCTTGTTTTTTTTTTAAACTCAAATGACCAGCCAAAGATATCTCATGTGCCAACTGTAGGAACTGGAGTCTGTTTTCTAGGGGCACTACAAGTCTTTTGCAGTCCCCACGGATAGTCTCTGTTGGTTCACTGTAGAAGAGGCCATCTTCCGAGCTGAACCTATGCTTTCCAACTTCTTGCCCATCAAGTTGAGAAGCTGCCTGTTGTTGAAGACCTTCGAGAGTAGGACACTCTCTTTGTTCTCTGCTGAAGTCTGCCCTGTTGGGTATACTTTCTGCCAGTAAAGACTGCAGCTCAGGGTGGTCAACAAGGTCAAGATCTCCAACTAAAACAATGTCTTCCTCCAGATCTGACTCTTCAGAAACTGGATCAACCAAACAGGTTTGTACCTCACACTCTGCCCCAGCAGGTAGAGGAGTCACAGGTGTGACTTTGGACAATCTTGGGGATGTCCTTGTTAGTAGCACAGGGGTTCTGTCTGTCTTTTTCCTTGAGGTGTTGGGTTTCCCCTTTGCCTATTTCTTTCAAGAAATAGCAGTGAGCAACTCCTGTGGATTGGGAGTGATAGTTTCCTCTATCAGCCCCTGTGGAGAGCTTCTTAAGGTCTTCTCTTTTGCAGGCCTAGTGAGCTCCTGTCTCCTTTTACTGGGAGGCCAGGGGGTACTGGACACAACTTCACGTGTTTTCAGGTCATTACCCAACAAGACTCTCCCAGGCACTTCACTCTGCACACTAACAGGTATTTTGACAGTCAAATAATTACACTGGATGAGAGCTAGTAACTGGAAAAGCATTTGCACAGGGCCTCCAGCAAACTTGGTTAGGTGTTTGCGTTTCTTAGCAACATCCTCCACCTTGAAACATGTTTCATCAACCACAGTTATGCTGGCTCCAGTGTCTCTGATGGTAGGGGTCTCCTGGCCATTCACAAGAAAACTATCTTTATAATACTCTTTAGTATTATCTGGGATGGAATTATATACATCTAAATTCTGTTGATCCCACAAGCCCAGGGACACTAAAGAAACACTGGCTGAGACTCTCATGGGTTCATCAGCCAGTAGGTGAAAGTTCCCACTTGACATATGTACTTCTTCCTCTGAGGAGAAGGTCAAGGAGACAGTGTGGACCCCTGAAGGTTTACCCTTACATCTGGGACACCCTTTCACATGGTCAGTTGACCCACAAACATAACATTTCCCAAATGTCGCGATGAATGGGGGTTTGTTCTGACCTCCATCTGGTTTGGGCCCAGATGGTACACTTGCCTGATTTGGTTTCCCTTGTGGTTGACCCTTATGTTGCTGTTTGGGGTCCTCTTTTGGATTGGAAGTATTTGAATTCTCCTTGTTATCTTTCTTTGGCTGCTTTCCCTCATACTTCTTCTGAGTTGCCCAAGAATCCTTGTGAGTAGCCCTGTTGGAAACCCACAAGTCAGCAGCCTTAGCTAACTTCTTTGGATCTATCTCCTTAGAATCAGCCAAGTGCTGTCTGAGCTCAGGAGTGCAGGCATCATAAATTGACTCCAACATAACAAGATTTCTCTTACCTTCATAAGTGTTTACTCTGTAACCCTTAACGCAACCATCTAAGTTTTTCAAACTTTCACAGACCCAGGTAGCCCAAGGGGTACCATCATGCTTTTTGAGGGTCCTAAACCTCTTATGGTACTGGGAAGGTGTCTTCCCAAATCTATCAATTAAAGCTAGCTTCACACACTCATAATCCATCCTATCGACCTCCCCCAACTCCATCACAACATCAGATGCAACAGTGGGTAGCCTAGAGAAGAGCCAAGGAAGCAACTGATTCCCTGTAATGTCTTGAATCCCATGGTTATATTTAAACGTTGCCAACCAATCCAAAATATCAAGCTTAACCTCATACATACCCACACTTTTGTTTAGGCATGCAGGGTCTCTTAGGACTGGAAGACCTAGAAGATACTGGGAGGGAAGCATTTTCCAAAGACAACTTTTTCATTTCTAAGGCATGATTCATCTCCATTTCTCTGAGCCTAAGTTCTTGATGCTTTTGTTCAGTTTGAGCATTTAAACATTTAAATTCCAATTCAAGCCTCATATTTTCTAGAGCAATGAATTCAGGACTAAGTGTAGGAAGTGTAGGGGTCCCAGTGGACAAAGGTTGAGGTTGCTGAGCAGCAGAGGAGCAGTGAGGCCTATATTGTGGGACCCACCTGCCTCATCTAAATCTTCAATAATAGACACATTATCATCCTTATCATTTTCCACATTTGCTGAGGGGTTGGGTATTTTAGACCCACCCTCCAGACTTTGTTTATCTGACAACCTTTCAATCAATTCAGACTTTCTGCCTTTAACAGAGAGATTCCTATCTCTACACAGATTTTTTAGATAATCTACACTGTAAGTAAGGAGGGTCTCCTGACTGTAGTTTTCCATATAAGACATTATTAATATTGCTTTTTAGTGATGTTTAGCCTTGTGGTTAGTTGATCCAAGGTAATAGCAGCACTCTAAGTGTAATCACTATACTTGATCCTCAACGCAGTACACCAGTGTTAGACAGAATTATATGCAGCACCCTTTGGGAACACCACACACAATTAGGACAACAAGTGACAGAACAAATTCACTTTTGGTACAAGCCTGTACTACACAATAAAGTGGTAGCGATGGCTGAGCAGCCAGACCTATCCCAAGAGCAGAGTGAGCAGTATCAATAGTTACACAAAGGACAGCAATTACCAGCAATTACTATGATTCAAACAAACACTGACTCAAGGTTTCTGAGTAAAGGAATATACATTTATTTACACATCAGTGATCAAGCAGTTGAAAAATCACAATCTTAATATGCTACTGTCGGGGGGAAATTCTGCCGGGGTCGGCCGGGCCGTCCGCAGACCTCCGGGCAGGGAGGCCCCAACTCCTCCCGTATATCCCAAAAGAGATAGAGTATGAGACACGCACAAGAAGCAAGGTGACTCTGCTGTTTATTAAACACAAACGGCAGGGATGGGTCAAGGATCATACGCGTCTGACCTGACACACACACAATCGTGGGGCTCGCAGGCCCTTTTTACTGTAGTATGACGCGCTACCTGCGTCAATTTAGAAAATTAACAAAAAACCTATCGCCACTCTTAATTGGTTGCTCCAGTGGTAGGGTTAGTATAGCATACGTATAGAGAATAATATGAGTGGCCGAGGGTTAGTCAGGTGATATATCTGGGTTGTCCCTACAATTAGATACATGAGAATTGTTACATGGAGACCCCTAATGGTTGGTTGATGTTAATGGCGTCAGTGATAAGAGCCCCATGTTCTGATTGGTGCGCCCGTGAGCTTCCCAGCCTGGGACCATCGCTGTTCCCAGCTCTCGGTGTACCTGCAATTTGCAACAATGTTTCACTATTGGTACATGCAGACAATGTGAAGACTTATTCATGAGCTGGACGGCCGACTACTCCCACCGTTGCAGATGTCCATTGATACTTTCAAGTGTATCTGCCTGTGTCTTGTAACGAGGGATCCAGACGCCTCCTTCCTCCTGGGTTTGGCATCTTGTCAGGTTCGGCTTGGTCACGTGGGATGGGACCGTGTTCGGGGCAGAATTCTGCACAATTAATATTGTTTTTCCACTGTGTGTCTGGTTTGATTGCAGGTGCGACTTTGATGTTGGTGCGCGGCGTGCGAGGTTGCAACATCGTGCCCTTGATGGTCTGCTTTTGGATTGTGGGTTTGCAACATTACGACCTTGGCTGTCTGCTTTCCCCAGGCTCATTCTGCAGGATCAGCAACCTGATTCTTGTTCTGTTAATCGTCCACGAGAGCTCTTGCTTGCGGCCTACTCAGGCCTAGTATATAGGTGGAACCGTCTGGTGCACAGGCGCTTTAGGTTATAGTCTCATATTGTCTTATGACCAGTATCGTGTCTTTGTTATAATTCTCATTACGGCACCTAAGTGTAGGAGAAGCGTAAGCAAGCTCTTTAGATGAGTTCATGATGCGTCTTGCGTTTCTGCATTTCTGAAAGCCTATATGGAAAATAATAAAGATGCACGTCCGTGAGTATGTCTGTCGCCTACGTCATAGCACTGAGTATATTCTTCATGTAGATTGGTGCGGGAGTGTCCAGTGTGTATGTTGGCACAGGTGTGCTATCCGTTGTCTAGGTCGTCATGGCGTCTCTAACGACGTATAGTTTTAGTCCAGTTGATCCATGCCGCAGGCATCGGCATGGGCAGGGCGGGCTGCTGGGCAGGCAGATGGACACATCCGTATGTTCCTGTACCAGGGTATCTGGTCGTCTGGTAGATGGGCAAACTCTTCTCGTGGTGGGTGCTTAGGCCGTGAACCTTTAGGCCAGGCGCGAGAGGGGAAATAGGGGAGTCTGTTTTTCCATTTTCCCACTTCACTACACCACACCCCTAGATTCTGGTCAAGTTAGGCTCAAAATGAAATGATAGCAAAATGGCACTCTAGTAATTTAAAAGGGAGGGAAAGACAAAGTTATGCAGAAGTTGAGCAGCACCAACAAGTAAGCAGGGCAATCTAGAAAAAGGAACTACAGTGAGGAAATCGAATAAAGGGGGCCTGGCCCAAAGTCAATGGAACAAAGTCTTTGCAGAGGAACACACAATTCAGGGTAGTTTGCGGTTAAGTCTTTGCCAACAGTTCAGAACGAAGTTGGTCGGATGAAACGTTACTTTAAAGAATAAAGAAGGACAAGCCCTTGGATTGGTGAAAGATTTCACACACTTTCAACGCAGCTGGACGAAATGAACAACGGTACCTTTGGAGCAGAAGAATGCTGTAGCTGCGTCAGATGTTTTTGGCAGGTCCTGCAGGCTCACGGTTCCTGAAGCGACTGTCGGACTGACAAGAAGGAGGAAGACTGGAGGGTCCTGCACTGCCCAGTGAAGAAACCAGCAGCGGAGCAAAGCAACAACTAAAAGGTGCGTTCCTTGAAACCCAAGAAGCATCCGACCTTCCTGGCTATCCGATTCACTGTAGCTGTGCACAGCAAATTCGACCAGAGGAAGGAGGCCTGGCTTGCAGTTTGGGAACTGTTTGTTCCCACCAGCTCAAGGGGAGAAGATTCCTTGCAGATCTTCCCTGTCGTCGAAGTTTGGAGATTCGGACCCGCAGCATGGCTTCACCGGGAGGTTCAGTCGTGGTAGAGGTTGTCTTCTGTCAGCTTCTCTTTGGTTCTCTCGATCCAGTGGCAACTCTGCCTTCTCAGTCCCAGAGACCTCCTTTTTATGCAATTTTCCCCCATTCACACGGCCTGGCTGTCAATCACACAGCAGGGTGGCTGTCCTGGCAGGACAGTCACCCAGCCAATCAAACAGGAGTGCGACTTGGGTTACCAAGGGAACCCAGGGCAGGGGTCCTAAAACCCCTCCCTCACATCCTGCCTACCCAGACTTTCAGGCGCCTAAGGAGGGCTTCTGTGCAGAAGCCCACCAAAGGTCGCCGAACAAAGGGACCAAACCTGGTTTGGCACGCAGAGTAAAACATGAGAAAGACCTTTACAAAAGAAATAGCAAGTAAACTCAGCCGGAACAAAATAAAAACCTATATGGTCCAGCGGGTTTATGTTCGAGGCTACTAAGATAGCCTAAAACAATACCAGGGCTATATAAAATAACTACGGTAGGAAAAATAGGGTAGATACCACTGCCACCAGCCAAGTCTAGATGAAAAGGCAACAAAACAATGTTCCATGAGAGACAGACAAAAAGGGACAACTATTAACTCTTTCCAGTACTTTATGTAAGATATTTTGTACTGGGTCTGTGGTTTTAAAAAGACTGATAAAGTCAAAGGCAACTTTACATGTTCTGGGAGACAGTAGTCAGTCCTGGAAAAGGGAGTCTGAGTTGGGAAGTCTAAAAAGACAACCCTGTGTTACTGCACTGAAGGCGATGTGTAACACACAGTAAAAAGATGATGCCTATGGAGTAGGTGGGGCTCCACAGTCTATGAACACAAACATGTTAAACACACACAGCAAAACACATTTAAGAGTAGGAAAAAAGGCTCACACTCTTACCAGGTGAAAAAATAAATCCTAGAAATCCAGCAACGCTGATGAGGGACTCAGTAGTTAAGGGAAATTAGTCAGTTTGGAGAATTCTCCTTAACAAGTAGGAAAGAAAAAGACATCACATACCATGTCTTTCCTTAACATTAGATTTTCACATGGTATCTCTGATCTACTTCAATTAAACTATGTGATTAAATTAAATTATGCTCACAGGTTGATTGTAGGCCCTGAACTTCTATCCGGGGCTAAAACCAAATGACCTGGGGCTATAGCCCCTTCAGCCCCCTTAGCATGCCTCCTGATTTGGGACAGATTTATGAAAGGCCAGAAGAGTCAAAACAGTGAGACATATATAACTAATTAATACAGTTGTTGTTCTGTATCAGTAGATGGTTATAAGATCTTGGTGAATTAAAAATCATACCTTATTTTGACTTGACTATTAAAGATACGTTCTTAATGAGCCAAAATATGGCAAGCATTCTGATCATCTAATCCTTGCCACCACTTTATTCAATTGTCAATTTAAAGACTGTACTCTTCACAATCAGAGATTTTGTTGGATACAATATGAGACAACATGTATTTCAGGCTGATGCGAACAGCATTCTTTATAGCTCAAGAAAATAAATGCATTGTAATCAATTAAATGTGCATGAAAATACACCTTATATTTCCGACACAAACAGAATTACATGGTCGAATATTTCCCAACAGTTCATCTGTGCTACAAACACCAAAACAACATAAAAAATTATATTTCACAACAAAATAATTGACAGTAATCAGTTTGTAAAAACCTATGAAGTTTTCCAACTTGTTGAACAAAATGTGTTTTAATCTTGTAAAAGTTAATATACTTCTGTTTAACTGCTCTTAACGGGCCAGAGGATAAAGACAGAAAGTTTGCACTGGTGCAAGTGCTAATCTGGCACAGTATTAGAACTGGGGAACACATTGCCCTAATGCCAATACCTATTATTTAAATGCTTGTTTGTACTAATGTACGGCTTTCTCTAGTTCCAAATATATAATAGTACTAGAAAGAAGCTTCTAAAATACTCAGTTAGGGGCCTCATTACACGGTATGCAGTAACCATGGCGCTATTAGCGCCATGGTTGCCGCCAGTATTTTACCGTGTCCACCTTGGTTGATGGCGGAATTACCACCCTACTCCAAGGTGAGCGGGGGCGGTAATTCCCCATTCACCAAGGCCCTTCCCCATTCCCATTTTTGCCCCCATAGAGCATAATGGGAATGGGGAAGGCGCTAATTATGGTACCGCAATTAGCACCAAGGTCCCTTTGCGGCACCCTACTTTAACGGCTGGTAAAACCAGCCGTTAAAGTTGGGTCCCACAAAGGGAACTTGTAGTAAGGCGCTAGCATTACCGGTGGCCGTTAACCCTTACCGCCTTCCGTGTAATGAGGCCCTAAGTGTCCTCTCTCAGTGCAAGGATCCTGGAAACAGAGACTGCACTAGCGAACAGAACAGGTGGAAGGTGGAATCAGCAGACACCCCATGGAAGCCCACCCTTAGATAAATGTACCCATATTTTCTTCCAGCGTTCCCACCTTTAGAACCTGGATCCTTGTGGCTATTAGTAGTAGGGTGTGTCCCGCTGTGTTTTCTTGGGCAAGGTTTTAACACACCCAAGCTCACCATGACACTGTGGAAGACAGACCAGCCGGGCACTTCTGAGCCATAGACAGGCTTTGTGCCCTTAACCAATCTGCCAAGAAGCACAAGCTTAGGATTTGGCCAAGTATATATATATATAAAAAGAATTCTTCTAGTAACCATGACATAATTGAGGATACCAAAAGAAATGAGCTTGTTTAACTCACTTTTCAGGGAGCTTTTACAAACCTAACAAATTTGGGGTTCTGACATACAACCCACAACCCATGCAATAAAAATAATCCGAGAGAACACATGATCACTGCACCATTGTGCAAAGGAAAACTAGGTATATCACATGCAAGAAGGTTTCAGATGGTCCCGTATAACCAAACTGACATGGAGCTTGTCATGCTCCAAGAAATTTCAGGTTATATAGCGGAAAAACGTACATAGGTTACAATGTTATTAAACCATTGTCATTGGCTACCACCTATAGAACATGCTAATACCCCACTATATTGCCTGGACCGATTGGCCACACCTTATTTAAACCCATTCTCCTAGTCACATGGCCCACTGTGTCGTCAGCATTAAATCCAGGTACAGGATTGGCTTATATGTAAATTGATACAATAACAAATTGTGCCCATCACATGATTTGCACCCCTCCGATCCAGACATGTTTAAAGTAAAACTGGTGTGGCCAACACTGCTTTGATAAGACAATGGGCCTTCTCATTATACCAGATGCTGCAGCGCACACAAGCTGCACCCCCGACCTTGTACTGAATTTATTGGCATCACCTCTCCTCCTCTTATCCCAAATCACAGAACATTGCAGACACGACTGCCACATTACCTTCTTCGGACCACAGGTGCCCAGTAATTATGTGATCATGGCACCACTCTTGAGTCTGAATTTCAGGAATGTATTTGCTTTTGCTTATGCGTCTCCTTGGGTGAGAGCAGTAGTGTTCTAAATCTGTGCCTAGTCTATTGGCATCACAAAACTTCATGCCCTATTCTCATGAATTTGAATTTGTCCTTTGAGGGGCGCATCACTAACTATGCTTCCCAGAGCTAACATTCCATTCCTACCACATTCAGGCCCTGCTGCTGGATACAATTAGCTCTGGTGCCTCTGATTTCGGCTTCTCTCCTGGGGGGGCAGAAAAGGGATTTGTCTTTGGACTGAGCTAAACGGAGCCGCAGCTCTGCGACAAGGCCTGCGTTCTATTCTGTTCATTGTGTAGTAGACCTTAAAATCCAATATGGCGGCACTCCTGTCATGCTAATACATTGACCTTGCTTATGTTACAGTACCTTTCCTACTCCATTTCCACCTGCTTCAGCTCTTTCCTCACACCTCACTGAAAAACATAACTTTGTATAGAACTCCTAAGCACATGGTCTATAGCAGTGCCCTATCTGTAACTTCTGCAACCCCAATATTAATATATTTGTTGCTCCTTATTTGTTGCTAAATGTGTCAAAACTAACCACAAATGATATGTGTGCCTTCTGCAGTGCATAAATCACTCTACTCACACTGGTTAATACTAATAGTTTTTTCTCAGCCTGAACTGTTTTGGCTGGCTGAGACACTGTAAGTACATCCCAAAAAGGACTAGGGAAGTATGTAGAAGGACTTTGCTGTCTAAATTTTCACAATGACACTGGAGAAGGCTCAAGTATGACCATTGTTAAGTCAATGGCAGGCTTTGTATCCTTAAGCACTCTCCACAGAAGCAGAAGCCTAGAGTTTTTGAGGTAACCATTACATGAATGAGGAAACCAAAAAATTGTGGGATTGTTTTGTCCCACTTTTCAGGAAGCTTACGCAAACTGGGCAAATTCGGATTTTGGACTAACAGCTCCTCCCACATATTGGTGGGGGCAGAGGGGAGTAAGCAGAAGGGCTTTGATGTCTGTGTTTTCTTGGGCATGGCTTCAACATGCCCAGGATAACCATGTCACGAGTACATTTCAGACATACAACCTGGCGTGACAAACACCTCTCTCCAGCTATCTCTTCTTTCAGTGACGCACCCCAAAGAATACAGCTGAGTCCCTTGATAAATTCAGTCCAATTGTCCCTTAATAAATTCAGTCCAATTCTAAGCATATCTCCTCTACCTATTTCTTCACATGTCTCACTGAGCATCCTATATATCCCTCACCGTCATACTTATCTACCCGAGTTTGCCCCTCCGTGCCACTACTGACTGTCCTATCATACTCGTCCTTTGCCTCTTTGACAGGCAAAAGGCTTTGACGCCATAACCTATGGCAGGAGGTGCTGTGCAGATGCAAGATAACGTAACACTTCACCTCCCTGGATGGAGCCGCAATTTGTCTTAAGTGGCTTGATTGAACGCATGCTTAAACACAAATCGGTTTAGTGCAGTAGCTGAAATGAACACATGTAAAAAATGGACTTTCACACTTGGAGGATAGGGGAAAAGTGTTTTGTTGGAAAGAAATAGTTTTCAGAGTCTTGTTGATCACTCAGGCAGTGGCATTAATTGCAGGATGATTGGGTGTGTAAGACAACACACAAACTGCCCGGTCAGAGATGGAGTCGGGCTATGATGGCTTCATTCACACTCACCCAAAGGTCAAGACTTGGTTTCACAATAATTGACATAAGCCCTATCGGTTGTTTTAAATGTATAAGAGTACTTTGTGGGAATGGGGGAAAGTGTTTGGGGCATGTCGGTCAGGGACGTCATTTGGGGGTCGCCAGAGGTCACAAGTGCGACCTCTGAGGCCTCCCTTGCGACCTCTGTGGTTTCCCTTGCGACCTCTAAAACACCTCTTCCTACTCATTATCCATTAACAATCTAGTACACAGTCCATACTTTTAGCAAAACTGCTATTTATCTTAAAATGACATCAGCTAATGCCATCCCTCCTCCCCAAGATCCACCACCACTGCTGTAATCAAGGAGCATGAGAAACAGTTCCCCCTAACTTAGAAATAACACACGCGCAACATTTTCCCTTGTCCACCAACCCCTCCATATTAGTGTTTGTTTGCTCTTCCCTCATTTCCCTCCCCACCTTTCGTTCTCAGCTCTCCTGCCAAAATAAAATACATCCAAAAACAACAAACAACATATTCCTTTAGGAACCACCTTTCACAGTTAAAAAATAGAACTAAAAAAAAAAGAATGTATAGACTCCATCTACTTTATATTTCTCAGTAAAGTACATAGACTAAATAAACATTTCCATTTGCATTTTGTGTTATGCTAATGGGAATATTGTGGCGTTCATCCTCTGTTCCAGGGACTGGAACGGTGGATACCAGCCCAGCAGCCCAAGTTATCAGCCCAATCGAAGCTATGGTCGATAATGAGGTCTCTGGACCATTATCCCCCCATTCCAGCCCCTGAAATGGGGGATGAAGGCCATTAGCACCCTAGGTTCCCAAAGCAGCGTCCCGGTGTAGGAAGGAAGGAAGGAAGGAAGGTAGGAAGGAAAATTCTTTTCCAGGATGGCCACCATGGAAAGGGAAGGTGAGGGTTCCATACAGGGCCCCTCTTCGCTTTCCATAGTAGCCCGCAGAAGGCAAAAAGAGAACCCTATGACCATATTACCATGAACATATTTTTCTTCCCTTTCAAATCTATCCTAATTTCAAATAACTTTACCACAAAGCCAGTCCCAGGTGAACATGGCCACTTTAATCCTATGTTTTGACCCTTGTGGTCATGGCCAATAGCCAGATTTTCCGGATCATGACCTTATTTCATGACCCGGACAATCTGGCCACTGCCCATGGCCACAGGCTACCCCTCAGTCACTAAAGGTATACCACTATTTTTTGTAGCTACATTATGACACTTGTCAAATAATAAAACACTGGCAAATTTGCAAAACCATGCTTGTAGGTCCTTGCCAATGCTCCTTATGCATGTTTGCTGGAAATCCACCCATGTTTTATTTTTTCAAAAGTGTCAAATGTATGCACATACAATCGTCATATAACCTAGCCCCCACTTGACAAAATCCATTCAGACTTTACGAAAACATCTAAATCTAGATGCATAATTTTTTTTCAAACCTTTGTGTGGATGTGTCAAATGGCCCCACAATTATAAGCCTTTACAATATTTTGGGACCCCCACTCTAATTTTGTTCCCTCTTGACAGAATCCCACCAAACTTTGCAAAAACATGTATATTTTGATATATTATCAGTTTCCCAAATGAAATGTTGATTCATCAAATGGCACCTTATTTATAAGCCTTTACCTTATTTTGGGACCCCCCTCTAGATTTGCCCCCTCTTCACAAAATCCTACCAAACTTCGGAAAAACATTCATATCTAAATGTTTTATCATTTTCCCAAATTAAGTGAGGATTCGTCAAATGGCACCTCATTTATAAGCCTTTACATTAGTTTGGGACCCCCCCTCTAATTTTGCCCCCTCATAACAAAATCCCACCAAACTTTGCATACTCGGTCAGAATCAGCCCAGGAATATACATGTAGAATTTCATGCAGTTCCATTAAATCACACCAAAGTTATAAGCCATCCAAGAACTGCATTTCACCAACCCTGTAATGCTAAGGTGTTTGCGAACTATCACAGGACTGTTCGCGAACATCCAGTGGAATGCTGTGTTTTTCACATGTTTTTACTGTGATGTCCACGGACATCGGCCGCTGTCTGTGAATCCAAGATGGCGGGCGTTTAAAAAAATCTGACGCTTTTCACGCTCCTCACCATCCAATCAGCCAACATGTACATGTCCGCGGACATGACACAAGTCGATTAGCCAATCAGGACACTGTCCGCGGAGCGAACAGGGAAGTGTGTCCGCAGACTGGACATAGACATCACTAATTTTTTGTGACCTACTTTTTGGTCATTTAAAAAAAAAACTACTGGACAGATTTTCACCAAATTTACAGAAGCATGCTTTTGGGACCAATCCGCTGCTCCTGCCGCAAATTTGGTGATAATCCATCCAGCGGTTTGGGCTGTAGGCATAAACAATGTTTTTTCACCATTCAGTCTATGGGGAAAACATTTTTTTTTTAGACCCCCCTATAACTTTGCCCCCCCTGGACCAAACCTCACCAATCTTTGCAAAACAATTTAGAGTGGGCGATATACTTTATTTGCAAAGATTGGTGAGGATTCGTCCAGGGAGAGTAAAGTTATAAGCCACCCAAAAAGTGCTCTTCCTATGGGATTAGCAACTTAACCATAACTAGCGTGGCCGTGTAATATATATATATATATATATATATCAGTGAAAAAACTTTGTTAAAGGGACGTTATTGTTCCAAGTAAAACTGAAAAAACCCTGAAATTCGGCAGTTATGGTAAACTAAGCACCCATAACTCATGCCACACCCTGAACTGCTAAGACTAACACCCAGGACATCAAAGATGACATCACAAATGTCATTGATGACATCACTGATGACATCACATGTCTAGCTCCCTCTTTTTTTTGTTCACTGACATATCTAAGCCAGGTGGCTTTCTTCACTGTCAGTCAGGAATTAAAAAAGTAAAAAGTGTTATATTTGTAGTCCTTACCCTTCTCATATGTTCTTACAATGCTTTCCTTAGGGTACAGTTACATCATATGATACATATACATAGGAGAAGAAGGAATCTTGAAACACAAGAATCTTTTCTGTGCATGAAGTTAATTAGTTCGGCTATGAACACTTTCTTGTAATACTGCAGTTTTCTTTGCTTACTTTACGTTCCCTGTATATGCTTCTATTTGTATGCATTGTGATCTCTTTATATTTTGTGTGTAATAGTACAATTATGCAGTAAGGGAAGCATTCATAGATACTTATGTTTCACAGTATGTAAAATTCTGTAATGGAAGCATTTATCAATTTAGTATCCAACATGGGAAGATTTTGAATATTTTACCTCTATAGCGCAGTTTGTTTATGTACTGAAAGAACTCAGTAATGTAATGGAATTTTTTAGCAATGCATTGCTTAATGAACTATTTGGCATATGATAGTTCTTCAATTATCTCTGATACTTTTCTGCCAATATTATGACAATCCCTTGTGGAGGCTCTGCATGAAAAATAAATGCACATGTGATGTCATCAGTGATGTCATCTTTGATGTCCTGGGTGTAAGTCCTAGAAGTGCAGGGTGGTGGCGTGAGTTATGGGTGCTTAGCTTACCATAAATGGTGAATTTCAGGGGGTTTTCGGTTTTACTTGGAACCATAACGTCCCTTTAACAAAGTTTTTCACTGAATTTCATAGGTTTTTAGTGGCGCAACTTAACCATAACGTCCCTTTACCAAAGTTTTTTTACTGAGTTTCATAGGTTTTTATTAGCGCAACTTAACCATAATGTCTACGAACATCTGACTTCATTGCAGACCTTCCGGAGAGTGCCACATGACCATATGCTGCCTCACAGCATGATGATGTGTCGGAGAACCCGTACGCACTTCACAATAGGATCTGTGCTTCGTGGACAGTTTGGAATTACATTTTCTACTGAGCTAGGAACTTTCAACTTCAACATTTCCCTTGCACACCTCCAACACCTATTAGTACTCATCCATTAGCAATCTACTACACAGTACATACTTTTAGCAAAACTGCTATTTATCTTAAAATGGCATCAGTTAAGGCCATCCCTCCTCCCCAAGAGACACCACCACTGCTGTAATCAAGGAGCATGAGAAACACTGCCCCCCAGCTTAGAAATAACACACACGCAACATTATCCTCTGTCCACCTGCCCCTCCATATTAGTGTTTGGTGCCTCTTCCCTCATTTCCCTCCCCACCTTTAGTTCTAAGCGCTCCTGCCAAAAAAAATCCAGCCAAAAACAAAATTAATGTTCCTTTAGGAACCACCGTTCACAGTTAAAAAATAGAATTAAAAAAATACCGCATTGACTCCATGTACTTTATATTTCTTAGTAAAGTACATAGACTCAATAAGATTTTCCAACATTTCCATTTACATTTTGTGTTATGCTAATGGGAATATTGGTACGTTCATCCTCCGTTCCACGGACTGGAATGGTGGATACCGGCCCAGCAGCCCAAGTTATCAGCCCAAGCGAAGCGAGGGTGGATAACGAGGTCTTTGGACCGTTCCCCCCCATTCCAGCCCCTGAAATGGGGGGTGAAGGCCATTAGCAGCCTACGTTCCCAAAGCGGTAACCTGTGCTACTAAAAAAGAGGATTTTTCATCCTACAATAGGACGTCTTTGGCGTCCTGGTTTAGGAAGGAAAATCCTTTTCCAAGAGGCCACCATGGAAAGGGAAGGCAGGGGTTCCATACAGGGTCCTTGTTCGCTTTCCATGGCAGCCTGCAAAAGGCAAAAAGAAAACCCTATGACCATATTACCATGAGCACACTTTTCTTCCCTTTCAAATCTATCCTAATTTCGAATAACTTTACGACAAAGCCAGTCCCAGGTGGACATGGCCACTTTAATCCTATGTTTTGTTCCTTCTGGTCAAGGCCAGTAGCCAAATTGTTCGCTCATTACCTTATACCATGACCCCGACATTCTGGCCACTGCCCATGGCTGCAGCCTACCCCTCAGTCACTAAAGCTATACCGCTATCTTTTTAACTACATTATGACACTTGTCAAATAAGAAAACACTGCCACATTTGCAAAACCACGCTTTTTGATCCTTGCCAATGTGCCTTACACAAAATTGCTGCAAATCCACCCACGTTTTATTTTTTCAAAACTGTCACATAAATGCACATACAATCGTCATATAAGCTCTGCACAAAATCCCACCAAACTTTGTAAACTCATTCGAAATCACATCAGAAATAAACCACCCATCATCATCACCCCTCACCTCCCCAAACATTATTTCATAAGTTTCGCAAGTGCAATGCTCAGAAAATATTATTGTCCCGAGGGTTCGACCATGTATTTTTATACATACGTTGATCTATTGCAAACATTTCCAATTCACCTTACCTCACTTTTCCTCTTTTAAAAACATACGAAATCTGGCAGCAGGGCGCGTCCATCTTGTGCTATTCTTATTCATTGCTACATCTGCCTAAGGTAAACTGCCCTGACGTCACTAAATCATATGCCCTGCCCCTGACCCTCACATCACCAACCCTAGTGATATTCTACCCCTTTCCGGTGGTGTTCCTCTTCAGCGTGCCAAACGCGGCCATAATCACCTACGTGACATGACGCAGCACCCGAAAATCAACACACATCGACTAACAACACAGCACGTCACAATTCAGAATATTAAACCATTCTTTAAAAGAAAACAATAACACTGTACAATTTGTAAAGTACTTTTATTTCACAATAAACTCTCCAAGAACATCCGACTATTCCCATATTCAATCAAATTGCAAATTTGTTTCTTCACTCATGATCCAAAATGTTAATCGCGAGGCTCACGTTGTTCTTTTTCCATACACAAAGTGTTGTTTTTGATAGAGGAACCGCTTGGGTCGCACAGTGAATTCCAGGGCTTCTGCATCAACTTGGGCCTAGACCACCATAAAGGATGTTATGTTACTCCTAATCACTAGTACAGTGTACGGGCACATGGGTCTTAGGCGAGCGTCCCAAAAAACAGTCACTGTGATCCAGGCGTTGACAACTATGTGCAGCTGCCGATTGAAAAAGCTGTCAGTTAGCACCTAGAATCTATGACAATCGCGGAAATGCAGGATGTAGCTATTTGGAAAACATAACAGGAAATTAGTATCAATACCCAAACCTTATTACAATATATCTATTGACTTTTTAATTCAGCATAGAGTTTAAACTAACAATTAGCACACACATCAAACAATCTCAACAAAGACAAAAACAACGTGGAAACTGATACACAGTTCGATATGGTCATTCATGACATTTTAATGAAATATTAGTGTTGAACCTGGGTGAACCTAGTCATAGTCTACATGCACCTAGATCCTGCACTCCCCATAACCACATAAAAAAGACAACCACACAGAAAGATACTACTTGCGTTACATTGCAATAAGAAACACAGAACAAACAAATAGAAGAGAACCCAAAATGAATCTTCAGATAATAATAAGTTAATGCTTGTTCCGGTATACAGTTGTCAAAATGAAACTTACATTATATTTACCATTTCCATTCTCTTGGCGTAAATCAGACCGAAACGCTCACTGCGCTCGCACCAAAGATTCTTCATGAACTGAATTTTCATGTTGCTTACACACTTTTGGAATGCATAACCTTATCAAATGTTCATTATTACAAACCTCTTCTCACTGCATTCCTTAAGGAATATTCCCTTTCTCTCAAGGTCAAAAAACAATTGAACCTTATACTTTGTGTCCCATGCGTGGGCTTCCTTAGCTCCCAAACAAAAAATCAAAGCTGGTGACCTTCACTCAGAATCTAAATACATTCTCACTTTGCAACAACATGGCTCAACGCATCCATGAGAACTTGTATTCTCATACACGTGCAGGGCCGCTGTTTCTATCAAACACTGCAGGTGGCTGCATCAGATGCCATACTCTAGGGGGCGGCAGTCTGACTCCATTATTATTTTAAATACATTTTGACACAGACACATTAGTCCTTCGCCTGTACTTTACGCACATTATATTGTGAACACCTCCAAATGTACCGCATGACTTTCATGACAAAAAACACCACTTTTTTGCTTCTTGCTGCCATATCCCATCCCATCCTCATCAACCCTCACCTCCCCAGACAGTATTTGATAAGTTTAACAAGTGCAATGTTGTGTTTTTTAATAAGTTTTTGCAGCAATGTCCGCGGACACCAAAACATGGATCCAAGATGGCGGGCGCATCGGAACAATCTGACGCACTTCACGCTCTTCACCATCCAATGAGCGAACGCATCACATGTCCGCGGACATGACGCGACCGATTAGCCAATCGTTATCTTGCCCGCAGAGCGAACAGGGAAGTGTGTCCGCAGAGCAGACATAGATATCACACATTTTTTTAGACCTACTTTTTGATCGTTTAAAAAAAAAATACTGGATGGATTTTCACTAAATTTACAAAAGCACGCTTTCAGGACTAAGCTGCTGCTCCTGCCGCAAATTTGGTGAAAATCCGTCCAGCGATTTGAGCTGCAGGCGTGCGCAAAGTTTTTCCCCCATTCAGTCTATGGGAAAAAAAGAAATTTATGGACCCCCTTGTAACTTTTCCCCCTCTGGACCAAACCTCACCAAATTTTGCACAAACATTCAGAGTGGACCATATACTTGTTTTGCAAAGTTTGGTGAGGATTCGTCCAGGGGGAGCGAAGTTATAAGCTGCCCAAAAAGTGCTTTTCCTATGGGATTAGCAACTTAACCATAACTACAGAGCCACTACCGTGGCTGTGTAATGTATGTGGTTGATTTCTATAGTTCAATCATATCTAGAATGAAAGAGCACTGTACAATAGAGGGAGTGGAACATAGTGGTGGTGATTGTCTTGTCAGTCGTTCGTCCTTATTTGTTGTTGAAGTTCTCCTTGAAGAACGTGGCTTTCAGTACTTTCCCAAATCACAGGTGGAATGGGGCAGCCTCATGATAGCAGAAAGGTTTTTCCAAAGTTTGGACCATACGCTACACTGTTCTGAGATAATGCACCAATATGCTTGTGCCCCAGAGTGTGAAGAAGTAATGCTGCTGCATTTTGCAGTTCTAGGGTAATAATATTGCACAGGGGTATGTGAGAGATTTCCTAACTTGGAAATAGCACCATACCTAGTGAACTGATGGTTTATCTCACATACCAGGTGTTTGTGCACTCCCAAAGGGAATGGAGCACATACACATTTTCCCCACACTCCAAAAGATAAGGGCTCGCTAATGAAATGTTTCCTCACTTTCAAGAGGTGAGATTAAATGGAGAAATGAATTCTATGATAACTCAAGCTCGAGACTAAGCTGAGTACCTCAATATCTTGAGACCTGCTTCAAAACATCATTACAACAATCTTAGAAAGGCACACTACACTGTTGCTGAAGGTTACAGACAAAGTCATGGAAAAAGAATTTGGAAAAAAACTTGAAAATCTGCAGTTGTTTCCCTCCATCACTAGGCAGTCACTGACAGACTGTTAAGAGTCCATGATTTCACAGTCTTTTCAATCTGTGACAGTGACATCCCCAGGATTGGGATTGGGAAGGAGGAGTAAAGCTGCCATTCAGTTTCCTCAGCCAGTACACCAGATGCAACCCACCTTATGATGGTGAAGTTGCTTCACATTGTCCTTCCATATCTCTGCAATAGGATCCTCCTCATCCTCCCGGTTAGCAGTGGTGGGCTGTAAGGAACAGGGGCTGGAGGGTGGGACGTGTCATGGTTCAGAGATAGGGGATATGGTTATGCCACTCAGTGTATGGGTGGCAGAGACTTCACCCTCTGTTGCATGAATGATTACGCACCCAAACTCTGTTTTCAGGAACTCTATGGCGTCTTTATATATTCCCAGACTCATAAAGATGGAAATGGGGAGGAGTTCTAATGTGTTGGATTGTTGTTTGCAAGGCAAATGTATGTGAGAGGCCATGATGACAATAACCTGTGGATGGCTGACAGATAGTTGGCACTTCTTCACTAGTTTCTGCAATTGTCTTCATTTAATTTGTTCTAGTGGAATTAGATGTATTACCCTCTTAAATGTCCCTTTTATAGGAACTCTCCTGGCTCATGCAACTAGTGCAGCAACTATCTAAAAAGTATAGACTATTAAAGCACACAGTGAGCTATTCATTAATAGCCAAAACCAAAGACATCCTGAATCCTGAAGTAGGACACTTACTCTTAATCATCAGCACGGAAGTTATAACACCAACTTCAATGAACACCATTTGTAAGGATTTGACCTTTTTAATTCTTTTTTGATTACTAATAATTTTGTGAACATCCCTCGCGGCAAACAACATGAAATATGTTTGCAGTTGTCCTTACTGTCAATGCCACCACAACAACACTGTCAGCATTTTCAAATGTGGTTGAGGTGATGCTTCAAAAATGATGGAGCCCAATATCCAATTTCACCTCATTCAAAAATTCCCCTAACCTAATAATGTGACCAAACGTAAAGGAGCATGTTCCAAGCTGGTGAACAATTTTGTCAGGGTCTAAGCTCTTTGAGATGTGGACTGCACATACTAGGATGCTGCCTGTAATCGATGTGTGTGGGGGTAAGACAATGTCACTGTGGGATCAGGACGCAGCCACTGGAGGGACAAGCTTTCTGCTTATGAAGGTGATGCTATTTACTGCTATCCTGTTAATGGTCAGACTCCCCTTCCTCACTTGTTTGTGGTTGTGGGGAGTACAGTGGTATACACCTCTCTGTGGCAGCACCACAGGTGGTGCAGGAGTGTTGTTGCACCCAGTGAATGGGTGACAGAGATTGTGAGAAAGTGCTACAAATCTACCTCTGGCCTTGCCCCGCGTGGGCCACCAAGCTGTCAGTCTTAGACAATCTCCTAGGGGGTGTGGATCACTATTCTCTCCCCTGCTCTTGTATCTCAGGGCCTTTGTGCACTGTGCTACTCCTAGATTACTCCTATCTTACTCCAATGGACACCTTAACATAAGACACAAAGAAAACACATGAATTGATTCAACAATAGAAACACTTTTATTCATACATAGGAATGCATGATGCAAACACTACTATAATGCAAATCTCGAATTTGCACCTTTTATGCTTTTGGTGCACATCTACCAGCAATGCAATAACTATAGGCCTTACAGGCTTCTAATGTAAACAATCTAATAGCCTTTCCATTGCACACCATTCTTCTCCATTCCACACCATACTTCACACTCTCCCTCTAAGACAAACCCTGTCTGATTACCCCATCTACCATGTCAGCCAAAGCTCTGTGTGAGAGTCTGTTCTAATTCCCCATGCATGTGTCTTATTCAGAAATACCCCCCTTTGTTTTCTCTGTTTTGCTCTGTTTCTCCTCTCTCGCTAACTTCTCTGCAACCAGCCAGTCAGTCAGGGCCAGGCCTCTCGCTGCCAGATCCCTTCCAGGTCGATCTCATCAGCTTGGTTCAGAATGTTTCCCCTTCTGCATATCAACCAAAACCGCTTACTGATGTACATCCAATCACTCGCCAAATTCCGCTCCAAGTCATCTCTCGTTCTCTCAGAGTGTCAGTATGCCATCTCCAACTCCAACTAGCATCTCGAACTACCAACTCCCTCTCTCCTCAGAGAGCAGACCAGCAGAGAGCAGCCTCTCAAATCTCAGAGAACAGCTCCATCCAAAACTCCATCTCCAACAACTAGAAACTCCCAAAGCCTCACCTCTCATTATACTGTTCAATGACGTATACATATCCATGGTTACACTCGTTCTCTAAGCTAAAATGCCTCTCTTTCTATCTGTCAGCATTTCTAACTGTGAGCAGTGCCTAAATGTCTGTGATGCATGTCTTGTACTTTTCAATCACTTTGTGTTCTGGTCATTGTGACATTTTCTACATATCTATACCATATCTATGCCTTGGCCTTCTTCTGCGTTCGGTCACCATCTTACCATCTCCTCATATTTCTCCATTCAAATCCCCCTCTCCCTTTGTGCATGTCTCTCCGTGCAAAGCACCTCTTCCTTCATGGTACTGCATACCCTCAGCTTCTCTCTGTCTGCGAAGCACCAGCCCAGGCTGATAAAGCCTCCTTCGCTGTGTCTCTTCTAAGGCAAAGGCGACCTCCTATCAACCAAACTGTTTACACATTCCAATCTTTAACAGTGTACCATAACAACTTCTCAGCAGAATGAACAGCTTCTGAATGGCTTCAGAGAAATGCATTCTCTATAGTGCTTAGCACATTCACTCACTCAAACCAAGCGCTACATATAATGCCACTATTGTTGAGGGACTTTTTAGTTGACACCCTTTTGGTTGCGCCTCACGACTTTAAGTAGGTGTATCATTCAAATTTCTGTTATCTGATTAGATGCATGTTGACTTTTGTTGCATAGGTGTGAGCATCTATGGAGACCAAGAGACCCTCCACTCCATTGTTAAAGCATAAGGAAATTTGATGAGCTTACACCTTCAAATGTGCCAATTCATATCAATATTATTACTAAGTCCTCAGGGGTTCCTCATAAGAAAGAAGCTGCAGTAGTCTTTGGGGTGTGCAGAAAAATCTTTATTTTGTGCTTTAGTAGCCCTTTGTGGATGACATGTGTTTCGGCACATTGCCTTTCAAATCCGGGCTAATTTTAGCAAAAACAAGACAAAGGAAAAGACATCATACAAAATAATAAAAACCTTGTTTGATTTAAGCATCTACCCTTCACAAAAAAACACCTGAGTGATTATTGGGTCGTATTGTAATTACAGAAATAAGTGCAACAGTGGAATAAACATTAATTTTTAAAAACACAAAATGTTGGGGCTGTCCATTGTGGACAAATTTGCATTTGAACAATGGTAGATGTTTTAGACTGTGTCCGTACAGAGTCAGAGGGAGTGAGACTGAGGGGAATATCAGATGAACGAGAGTACATAAACGGTGGGCCAACTGGTCATGCAGAATCAAAGATAAACAAATATTGTCAGATAGTGCATTCATTAGTGGACCGTGATTTTAAATGTCCTTACCCTTTATATAAATGGGTCCCACGTACGTGGATAAATGCATAATGCAGTTTGTCATTCAATGGGCTCAATCCGACCTGTATGCAAAGAAAGCATGTTCTGATATATAAGTTGTTAAACAGATTTCTACACACAATGTTAGCTATTCCAGACATGCTGGCCGGTTCATTGGATTTCGATAGCATCAGGGCAAATTGATTGTCTTAGAGTAATATATACTCGTGCTTTTAAAAAAGAAAGAGATAACTCTTGGTTTTGAACCCACATTAACGTGTTGCTCCAATTTAAATTAAGTCTGGCACTGCTTTGTTTTCAGTGTATCTATATACAAAGTCACCCAAAGCTTTAGCACCTCTATTCACATGCGCACGTTTTGCAGCATGTTTAAGAATATATAATGGTACAAAGAAACATTAAGCCCGCATGATCGTGTTGTACCCTTTTGAGTTTTGTCTTGCAGCGCAGTGTTTACAGTGTGACTATATACAGAAATCTTCCAAGTTCTAACACCTCTGTCTACATGTGCACGCTTGTGGCCTGTTTAAGATTAGAATGGGACAAAACATTCTGCCCACGTGTCCGGGTGGGCTTCAAACAGGGCTTACCTCATATTAATGTGTCTCCTGCTCCAAGCGCCATGTCTTTCAGCGTCCCCAAGACAGAGCCTGTTCACGACTTTGGCGGTAACGCCGGCGGTATTACCACCGGCGGTATTAGCCCTATCACTGAACTCCCTGCCGGATCACGAGTTCGGCCCTAATGTAATTCCTCATTCCCCATTGAGCCCATTTGGGAATGCCCCAGTAACGCCGGCAGTAATAGCGCGAATTTTCAGCGGATTTCCACCCAGCCAAGAGCTGGCGCGAAATCCGCCGAAGTCCTGATTTGGCGGACCCTTAAATCCAGCGGTAATAGCGCGACCGCCGGATTTAAGGGTTACCGCCAAAGTCGTCTTAAAGGGCCAGATTGATAAGTAATGGTCCTACCGCTGTTTCTAATGCGGTGGCCATATTTTGGGCTCAGGTGCAGTGGCTGTCATTATGAGTGCAGTGTTCTATTCCTACTGATGTTTTATTTACGAAAAAGAATGTTTAGTGTGTTCCATGAGAACCCATTGTATGCCTCAACCTAATGCTAAAATGGTATGAAGGGTTTTGTCCCTGAATAATAAAAAACGGGATCATACATGAATAAGAAGGGAAAATATAATAACGAAAAATGTCTACTTGTGAAAAATGTTTGAAAAGGACTTTTTTATATATATATTGACATATGTATATCTAAAATCACATCAAATAAGTAACATATGTCCACGGCCCATATTTAGATGTGATTTATTGATCAAAAAGGCACAGGGGAGGAAAAGCTATAAATAAAGTCGAGCAGCCTGGTGTGTCTCAAAGTTGGCAATGCACTGGGCCTCATTATGAGGTGGCCGGTAACGGTTAACAGGCACCGGTAAGGAGACCGGTGCCGGTAAACCCTTACCACCCAATTCCGAGGTTCCTTAGTGGGTCCCGCTAAGGGACCAGGGAGCTAATAATGGGCACGCTAATAGCGGGCCCCTTATTAGCTCCATCCCCATTCCCTTTGAGCCATATGGGGGCTTAAATGGGAATGGGGAATGGTTCTCGTAATGGGGATTTACCGGGTCCTCCAAGGTTAGAATGACCCGGTAAGTCCCTATTTCGAGAACCCGGACCCAGAATGCGGTAAGGAGGTAGCCATGGTGCGAATAGCACCATGGCTACCTCCTACTTCGTAATGAGGCCCATTGTGGTTAATGTGGTTGTTACTTACTTACATCCCCCATCTATGAAATCTAAAGTTGGGATGATTTCATGCATAGTACATACTTAAATGGCAAATGCATATATAAAGGACAATTATTTTCTCCTGTCTGATCATCATCTAAGAAAAGAAAAACATTCACAATATACATATTATCATAACTTGGTTACAAAAATGAGATGCTCTCCAAGTCTAATTGCAAAAATGGACCATTTCCTTATCGGAGTTAAGTCCAAGTTCCACAAATCTGAAAAGCCAAATCAGTCTGGCTTCTGCTTGTCTTAACAGTAGTTTATAATTACCACCTCTTTTGCCCATCTGGATTTTTTGCAAACCAATAAACTTGATGTCCTTCTTGTTTTCCATCTGGTGGTGGGTTTGCCAGTGTTGTGATAGTGGTAAATTGCTGTCCTGGCTGCTGATCGTTGAGATATGTTCCCTTATGCGAACTCTTAGTTCTCGTATGGCACTTCTGATGTATATTGATTGACAGGTGCATATGATTGCATACACAACATATTTAGAGCAACAGTTGATCTGTTCTTTGATTCGTGTTTCAATTCCATTTCTGTCCTTGAAAAAAGTGGTCTGTGGCGAAGCATATATGCAGATTGTGCAAAATCCACATTTTCTAAACCCTGGTTTCAGTTGCAGTAGCCAGTTTTCTGGTGGTGTTTCCCCTTTGTCTCGTAGCAGAGTAGGACTAAGAGTTATTTTTAAAGTTTTGGCCCTTCTGAAAATTAGAGTTGTTTGGTCTTTAATACAATTTTCAACATGAGGGTCCAACTTTAGAAGATACCAGTTCTTTTTGAGCGCTTTTCTGATTTGTTTGGTATTTGCACAATAGGTAGTAATGAGATGGACAATGTCATCCTGTTTAGATTATTTGATCTTGTGGGTCAGTGTTGACTGTCTGTTTATTATTTGGGCTTTGGTTCGTGCTGTAGCAATAGTTTGTCTGGGGTACCCCCTAGCATAGAATCGATTTGAAAGGAGTTCACATTCAGACTCAAATGCAGATGTTTCTGTACAGTTCCGTTTTGCACATATAAATTCTCCTTTAGGGATATTTCTAATGACTGGTTTGTAGTGACAACTGTTAGCGAAAAGAGTAGAGTTGACTTCAGTTGCCTTTCTGTAGGTTTTGGTTTTGAGTTTATCACCTGATAGGAAAATCGTGAGGTCCAAGAAATTAATTTCAGACCTGCTGGATACTCCTGTGAATTCAAAGTCATATGTGTTATTATTGACCTGATTGAGAAACACTTCCAATTCACACTGGGTTCCACTCCAAATGAGTAACACGTCGTCTATGTAACGAGTCCATTTCACAATTTGTGTCCTAAATGCAGTCAATTGATATATGAATAGGTCTTCGACCATTCCCATAACTAGGTTTGCAAGGGCTGGGGCATACTTGACGCCCATTGCGACTTCACGTGTTTGTTTGAAAAAGGTGCCATCGAATACAAAGATGTTGTTCTCCAATGTTGTCAGCAACATCTCTTTTAACATGCAAACATAGTTAAAATGTGAGGTTGATTCGTCTTTGAAAATGTAATCTAGTGTTTGTAGTGCAAAATTGTGCCCTATGGATGTATATAAGGCTTTGACATCCCAAGTCGCCAGTAGGTAATTCTCTTGCCAATGTATTTCTTCTAAGATCTTGATGGCTGCTGTTGTGTCCTTAAGGTATGCTTTGAGTTGGCATACTCTTCGTCTAAATATGTTGTTGATGTATTCAGCAATTGGTTCCGTTACCCAACCAATACCACTTACAATGGGTCTACCTTCGTGGATTGTGGAAAATGTCTTATGTACGTTTGGGAGGAATTATATTGTGGGTATTGTTGGTTTGGGTATAGAAAGATGTAATTTCTCTTCATCAGTGATTAGACCTTGTCGATTCCATCCATCTATTAGATTCTTAAGCTCTTGTATGATTCTTGTTGTAGGATTACATGATAATTTCTCATAAAAGTTAGGGGTCTCAAGATGGTTGTTGGCCATCTTAATATAGTCAGAATGGTTCATTATGATGATATTTCCACCCTTATCTGCTTCTTTTATAACAAGTTCCTTGTTGGTTTGTAAGTTGTGTAGTGCAATTCTCTCCTGGCAAGTTAGGTTGTTAGGGTACTTGGTGGTTTTTAAGTCCATTGTTTTAGTCAAATTATACAGATCTTGGGTTACTGATTTATAAAAAGCATCAATCATGTTGTCCGGTGCCAATTGAGGTAGGAATTTTGATTTTGGTTTAAGTTCTTTGGATGTTAGACCTGCTGGGTGTATCAATAATTCATGCATAGTTTCTTGTATGGGGTAATCATCAGATTCTCCAGTTGATCTCAATAGGTGAATGTTTCCCAGTTCTTCAATTGTTATATCACTGGTATCTATTATTTTAGGTGTAATCCTTCGTTTCTCCACTTGTGTTGCAAAAACATTTTTGAATTTCAATTTCCGTACGAATTTGAATAAGTCTGTTTGTATACCGAATGGTTCACAGAAAGAGGTTGGGGCAAAAGACAGGCCACTATTAAGGTGACTGGTTTCTTCTGTAGTAGGGCTGTGATCTGATTAGTTCATTACCAAATGATTTACTTCCGTTTTTTCGCTGTCTCCCTTGCTGCAGCTCTTGTTAAACGCCGATATGCATCTAGCTTGTCTGGATTTTCTGTGTCCTCCAGATCGTCTTCTCCCTCTACTCCGACAGGGAGTTGTGAAGTGTCCGGTGCCTTGGTCACCTGAAAATGGACTTGTTTAGGTAGAATATTCCTGTTGCCTTTTTTAAACCTTCTGATTTGATTTAGGAAGCCATGCCCAGTTTTCTTGTTAGTTGCTTGTGTGGTATCTGTATTTACATCAGGTTCGTCCTCAGCTTCTGAACTCGTTGAGGATGTATTGGGAGTTGTTGTTCTAGATACTGGTTTGGTGAATTAATTGCACTTGTCTTGAAAGGTGTACACCTTAGCTTCTTTGTAATCTCTGGTCATCTCGGTAAAATGTTCTTAATTTTCCAAATTTTATGCCATCCTGATATACTTTGAGGATCTCATACATTTAAAAAAATCTTTTCCTTAGTTACTTCCAGTGCTTTTGCCTCCTTAATTTCCAGTTTAATAAGTTCAATTTGTTCCGTGGTCCTTTTATGTTACCTTTCTGCATGTTCAATAAGCATCAGAAGCATTTGTTTAGACCACTGGTTAAGATTTGTTTCCCAGTTGTCTGCCAGATCCTTATCCTCATCTTTGTTGAAATCCGGAAAAATCAAGATACATAGTCCTCTTGGGATCTTTTGTTAAATAGTTCTTAAGAGAAATTATCTCCCAATATTTGTCTATTTCCCTATGGGAGGATCTTTAAAACTTGACAAATTTATATCTCAGGTCCTCTCGTTTCGGTGTGGTGGAAGTGAATGCATGTATATGGCTTCCTCACGGGGAGAATACATTATTAGCTTCTTCTTCCTTGTTTTCCAGCTACTCAGCCATTTTATGTTATTGATTAAGTCAGTGTGGTACTGGATGTCGATAAGAAATGAGATTAATGTTGAGGGACTTTTTAGTTGACAGCCTTTTGGTTGTGCCTCGCAACTTTAAGTAGGTTTATGATTCAAAGTTCTGTTATCTGATTAGATGCATGTTAACTTTTGTCGCATGGGTGTGAGCATCTACAGTGACTAAGAGACCCTCCACTCCGTTGTTAAATCATAAGGAAATTTGATGAGATTACACCTTCAAATGTGCCAATTCATATCAATATTATTACTAAGTCCTCAGGGGTTCCTCATAAGAAAGAAGCTGCAGTAGTCTTTGGGGTGTGCAGAAAAATCTTTATTTGTGCCTTAGTAGCCCTTTGTGAATGACACATGTTTTGGCACTTTACCTTTCTCAAATCCAGGCAAATTTTTACAAAAAAAAGACAAAGAAAAAGACATCATACAAAATAATAAAAACCTTGGTTGATTTAAGCACATCTACCCTTCACAAAACACACCTGAGTGATTATTGGATCATATTGTAATTACAGAAATAAGTGCAACAGTGGAATAAAACATTAATTTTTAAAAACACAAAATGTTGGGGCTGCCCATTGTGGAAAAATGTGTATTTGAACAATGGTAGATGCTTTTAGACCATGTCCGTGCAGAGTCAGAGGGAGTGAGACTTGGGGGAATATCAGATGAACGAGAGTACATAAACGGTGGACCAACTGGTCATGCAGAATCAAAGATAACAAAATATTGTCAGATAGTTCATTAATTAGTGGACCGTGATTTTAAATTTACTAACCCTTTATATAAATGCCTCCCCATGTCATACCTTAGTGGCACATGCAGTCATGCATTCTTGATTGTGTTCTGTGATTTGCACTTCTAAATTGCAAATCGATAAGTGAAACTAAAAGTCTCAGAATTAAAGTAATGGGAGCACATTTCTCTTCTCTTCTCACACATGGCATTGGGAGCCTAGAAAGCTCTGCCTCATGTGGTCAACTATGATGGCGAACACCTTGCTCTTACCCAACACAGTGTGGTATATGATAAGGACATGTGAAGAGTTAGTCTATGATGATATGAATTTCTGAGTTTGTGTGGTTTCATGTAAAAGCCCAGCAGCCATGGCCAGTGTTCTTGTAATCTTTTCATGATGTGTTGCTGATTAATTTGAGGATCATGAAATTGCAAGTGGTTTAGGAGTCTGGAGCAGACATATGGCAATTCCCATTTGCAATCCTTTAGTTTTAATGTCAACTTTTGGCAAACATCTAGTTATGTGTCAAAAATATGGTGATTTACTAGTAACTGCCATAATATATATATATTTCAATTCAGTTAATCATGGGGAATTTAAAAAAACAACTGCTTGGTCTGCACCATTTTGCACAGACATTAAGACATTTTCTGCAGTTTTTACAAAAAGCATAGTTGTTAGGAACATGCAATTTACTCTCACATTCCTAATTTTACACTCCACCAGTTCACCAACTCTCAAATTTGAAACATGTTCAGAGAAGCCAGGAACACCTTTTAGCTGGTCATTACAATTCCCTAATTCATTGGTGGATGAATTGTCTTTCAACATAATCACCTGGACACTATCTAATAAATGGCACAAAAATGAAGATGGTACGACTTATGGATGCTGAGAAAAATGTCTAAATTAATAACAAATCTTCCTGTAATGCAATGTGCTCTCTGGTCTCCAGGCCATTTCTAACTCTGTGCTAGCCTGTGGTCAGAGTTTTTTTTATTTTTTTATTAATCACTTTGTTGTTTGAAGTATAGTATGCAGTTCAAAAATACCTGGGATGCACCTGACACACAGAGATCCTCCACTTCAGACATCTGGCATACTGTCCACTAATCTGAAGGGGGCCATCATTTCAATCTAGAAAGCTTCTATATTCCTGTATTTCTTTTTAGAATTCAGTCTTGATTGCAACCACTGTTTTCACCTTACCCCTTATAATCCAGTCATGCACTGGCAAGGTCATCTGCACTGCACAGACGTACGCTTTCAGAGACTCCCGATCTGGGGAAAGTTTGTTTTCAGCACCCTTAGCAGCCACACCTTATTGCAGTTGTAAACAGCTGTGATGCAAGCCAGGCTTTCAGTGGGGGATTCCTTTGTGACATTTGCCCCCCAGCAAGCAAAAGGGTCTGCCTCAGGCATACTGGAACTATTCCTGGAAATAAAGTAGGCTTTTCTTTTCAAATTTTTGCCAGTATTTTACACGTGAAGCATAATATACATTCCTTTTTGTCAACACACACCAAGTCTTTTCCCTGACATCTTTATGTTAGCAGGGGTACATTTTTCTCATGTCTTGCCTTAAACTGCAAACACACATGCAAATCCGTTTTGGTTTCAATGTTTAAAAATCCTATTTTTTATGTGAAAGGGACCTTTGAGTTTCTTCTACCTTTGTAAATTAAAATGCTGCTTTTCCTTTTGTAATGACAGGTAGGCCTTTTCTACATGGCCCTTCCTTGTATTACTTGCAGAAACTCCAGTCTGCTTTAATAGGCCTTTTTTTAAAGTTTTTGTTATAAATGTTGGCAGGTCATTTTTTCAGTTGACCCTTCAGTTGCGTTGGTTTGGGCCCTTTGATTACACCCCACAGATAAATCTGCAAACCTTCACAAACAGGCAAAATATTAAATATCTTTGTGGGGTAAGATGTTTCTAACCTCCTCAGTTTTTCCTAATTAGCATTCCAGTCCCATTTTCACAGCTTAACTTTCCACTTCATATATGGCTGAAAAATCCTGGACTGGTCAGGCAACCAAGAGATTGTTTTTTTAAAGTCTTAAAGTAAAGTAGGCCTTTCCTTTCAGTAACCTGACCTTCAAGTGACATGAGTCCCATCTCCAGCCTTATGACAGGAATTGGCACACAAGATGGCAGAGATTTCATTCTCTGCTAGAACTTTCCCTCTAAGATTCCCAACCATTTTAAGTCCACACCTGTGAGCACCTTCAGTCCATACAGAATGAACGGGCAAAAAAGCTGCCTATATAACCCAATATTCCATCCCCACTGTAGCCTGAATTCCCCTTCAACATTTTTCGAATTGAGGATGTGAGTCGAAGTGCCTTTCTTCTTCTTTCTCTAAATAGGCATGTATATTCACCCCAACTTCAATAATCACACTAAAATACTTGTAGCTGTCTACATATTACAATTTTCTTCCCATAAGCCATACAGTAGGGTGTGGGACCTGTATACTATGGGACTGCATCATCTTTGTTTTACACAAGTTAATTTCAAGGTTATTCTCTGCAGCACAGTATTCCAGGATTTTCAAAGAGGAATTCAATCCACTACAGGTGTGGTCCAATAGAACTATATTGTCAGCATATAGCAGGCTACCTATATGCACCTGACCAATTTATGGTGTGTAAATTGATGTTACTCTCAGTATTGAGGGCAAGTCCGATAGGTAAAGGTTGAACAAAAGTGGGGCCAACACACAACCCTGCTTGACCCCCCTCTTTGTTGCTATGGGCACAGCAAAGGCAGCACCACTGTCCAACCTCCCCATCACTCTTGTCTCAGTGTGCAGCCTCTTCACCAAACATAGCAAGCCTCCTGGGCAGCCCGATACAGCCAGTTTAACCCATAGCTTATCCCACTTTGTCAAATGCGACATGAAAATCTATAAATATTGCATATAAAAATTGGGTTACATCACACTCTAGCTCTGCCTGTGATCTGATCAATCAGCAGCAAGTTATAAATAGTTGAGTTCCCCTCTGTGAAGCCCACCTGCTTGTTGTCCAGTATTGTTTCCATATCCACCCTTTCGTGTAGTGCTTTGAGGAGTACAGAGGCAAACAATTTTGCAGGCTCCTGCCAATTTCCTGCTTTATACATTGGGATAAACAGTGAGGTACACTATACTCGAGGAACCTGTTTTGTTTGAACCACCCTATCTATGAGTGGTTCCTCTACTACCGCCCATTCCACAGGGTCCTATTTATTGACCACATTAGCCAATATATTGGGCCCAAGTGCCTTAAAGAATTTCAGCCTTTTTATCAGCCCCTAATAGCGTTTTAACATCATATTTCAGATCTAAACCTCTGGCATTTATCATAATAGCAGTTACTTTAGGATTGTCACCACTACCAAATTGCTTATTTACAAACTTCACCCACTCTGCTTCTTGGATGGGGTTAGTAATCTTCTTGGATTTTTCACCATAGACTCTGCCAGATCACTCTGGAATGCTCTCTTGCTAGTAAGTGCACCATCATTTGCCAATCTTCATTGATTGTGCTGAACTTTCTCACCTTAACACAGAACCTGTATTTTAAATTACTCTGGTGCGTTTAGTTTCTTAGCTATGTCAATAGAGCTCTTTGCTATTAATCTAAGCTCTCTTCTCTTAGTGCACTTGGCATCTCTTACATCCTGATCATACCTTTTAATATCCATTTCATCATCAGTAACTATATAATTTCCTTTTTGGAGCTCAAATCTGTTAGCTGCCTTATACAATTCTCAATTTCTCGGCTGTTTTATACTCAGTGCATTTCAATTCTCTGTAATGAAGTTTAGAAATGTATGCCTTTATGCTTCCGATAATCCTAACCATTCACGCAATCCTGTTGTTGTCTGCCTTAATGTTAATAGCACCTATCCTCTCCTGGTCTGCTCCATTCGCCCCCATTGGTCACTATGAACAGTCTGGAAAACAGTCATACTCCTGACAATAACCGCTTAGTCTGGGTCGACAAAATTATAATCAAGATTGGAACTGCTGTTGCCATTTAACCATGTGTTTTTGCCCAGTACATCACCAGGCGTTCTACCATTTAGCATCAGCAGTCCCCACTCATTGAACGCACTCACCCAAGATTTTCCGTTAGAATTAGATTTCTTCAACTGCATTACTGAATGAACTCCCAACAAGCCCGTTTCCATCTCCAATGGCTTATCCATGCAGCGTGCATTCAAATCACCCACGACAAAAATTAGATCTTTACTAGCATCAATTAACCATTCTGCTAACATGTAGTAGATACACTCAGCTGTTCTGTCTGTCTCAGAGCCATCACTAGGGTTGTAAACGTTGAATGTAATAGTTCTTCTATTCTGGCATCTCACATTGAACAGAACCTCTATCACTATAAAGTGTGCACCGAGGGTAGCCAATACAACTGCCCGAAATGGCATGCAGTGCTTTAACCCCATGGGCCCCCAAAAGGCCCCATGTGGGTCTTCCTAAAACGACCTTACATGCAACTTTCTGGTAGATTTTATAACCATAAATATGCACACTCTTTGCGAGACACATCTCTTGCAACAAGAAAATGTCATTGGCCTTCAGCAACTTAAATGAACCATCTTATGCATGCCAATGGCTGAAACCTTGAGTGTTCCAGACACTGATTTCAGTTGCTCATGCTTGCATTGTTGTACCACTCTGTAACATACTTACAATCCATTTACATTCTTGCAGGATATCTTCAGGTCTAGGATAGGCTAGAGGCATATTTAATTCAGGAAGTTTCTTGTTAGTAGTAGCTACTTTCAGATTTGTATGGGTGTGTATTTTTAAAACATAGTTGAAGTGGAGTCCAGGTCATAACCCAAAATCAGAAAGCTTTGATATTGTTCTCACATGTAAGGAAGGCTAGGTATCAAACAGTGAAGACAGACACAACTGATCACAGTTCAAGGATGTTTAGTGAACTTCAATGGGTTGGTAAAATGTCTATCTAAACCTAAATCTAAGGATGGCAGCAAGCTACTACCATCAAATAATAATAATGCAGTCCTCGTGGAGTCTGTTAAAATAAAAGGTCCTATACTAATAAAGCTATTGCCAATCCTTACTTCTAAATACAAAATGGTGTGGGATGAAACAATGTACGCAAACGAAAAGTGTCCAAGAAATGATATGTCAGGATAGTTGAGCAGTTAGCTTCCCTTCCCCATGTTTTCATCATGGGGCAAGTTGGCACGTGCGGTCTTCTCACACACTCTAGCTTCTTGGCCACGAGGTAACAGTTCAACACAGGCATCAGGGCCTATCGCCAAATTCTCTCTCACAATGACAGTTTCTTGATGCACAGGGCCTGATGTAGCAAACAAAACACAAATCTTCCTTTCCTTTTTCAAGGTTTCATTTTCACAAGTTCAAGATTGGTCTCCCTTCTTCGGGGTCGGACCACAGGTCCTCCTCGTCCGGGCTCAGACCATTTTCTACAATGTTCACAGTTTGTTCTCCTTTGTTTGGGCTCAGACCATGGATCCACCTCATTCATGCTCAAATTCCCTTTTGACACCAGAATCGGAGACTTTTTCGAATGTGCGATAGGTTTTGCTTAAACCGTCGCAAGACCACTTCGATTCACTTCTCATAATTTACACTTCACATTGATCTTCTGCTTTCCATTCCCCTCATCAAGATATAGTAGATAGACCTTTGATTGAGCACATTCACAGTGCTGGACCACTCTGTCAATGGTATCGTATCTTTTCTTCAAATGTTCAAATTTTCCCAGCAATTTAGCTTCACTCGCATCTTTCATCAAACACATTTTACAATGTTCCTTCTAGCACTTACTTTACAGTGTTGCTGGTTGCAAACTTGACTTCAACACAGACCGGTCTCCCCAACTCACTGGCTGTGTTGTTCTCTGTTGCTTCTTTGTTCTTGGAGCCAAGGACGATACCGCAGTGTCTGCTGCTCCTCCCCGTGTTGGTCTGTTACGCAGCAGGACCCTCGATATCTCTGACACACAATGCAGGATTCTTTACCCTTGTTTCCTGGTCTTACGTTTTCTGCCTTGAAGGATTCTTGAAAGTAACAGCTTCTTTTTAACGAGTCAAGGGTGCTGCCCCTCTCACGAACCTCCCGTGCCTGGCCCTCTTTCTCCCCTCATTCAACTGCCAACACAAAACTGCTGTACCTTCATGTGTTTTGCATCACTCAGAGTGTGCTCTTGTGTTCTGCCTTTTATCCGTGTGGTGAAGTGTAATGGACTTCAGGTGTGAGTGATTGTTGATGATTGCCTGACCTCGCCTGACCATAATATTGGGACAGATTATGTACATGGCTCAGGAGTGAGTCTGTTTTCTCCCAGAGCGGGCTGTCCATGAGAAAGTGTTCATGCAGGAAACGGGCGGCGGGTTGAGTTTCTAAATATCTCATGGGATAGGATGGGATAGAGGTGTTACAGGGAAGAGAATGATACCGTGCCTCACCATCCGGAGTCCCGCTCCCACTCCCTGAGGACCCCTCACCCAGGTGATCCTACGGCACTGAACCACCACCAGGAACATCATCCAAGAGTGATGGCCATGTCCTGGCCATCTGGGGACAAGCTGGTAAGACACCTTGTGGTTTTTTCCCACATGGCAGAGACCATTTCCATTCTGTAGCAGTAAACCATTGTCCAACGGATCGACAAAATAGAAGTTACGTGTGTCATAGATGTGCAATGATGGTATAAGCTGCAGTAGCTTTTACAGATATGACCAATGTATTCTCTTACAATCATTCTCATGGGAAAATACTTTGTATTGTAAATAATTTACCATCAAGTGGGAGTTGTGTTTTAACAATCTGCTTTTCCACCAGATCGTTATCATATACATTGTTAGTTTCCTCCACTGAAGACTCTTACAAGGAATGGTCGCAGTTGTCAGCCTATTCACTTTGCTCACCAAAGTTTACCTCAGATTGGCCATCTGTTATCAGCTGCTTCACAGCTTCGGTTTTACTGCATTGAGGACATTGTAATATCGAGCTAGTCAATGTTCCACTATCTTTAAACTATTTTGGCCTACAACATTTTGTTTTCTTTCTCATTTTCCCACATGACTGTTCCAAACTTTGAGTTTGGGGAGCTACTACAGTATCAGGATGTTAGACTACTCCAAGGACTCCTGTATGGTTTCCAGTGCCCCCTCCCCCAGCAAGGCCTGCCGTGACAGCCGATCTGACTGCTCTACAGCCTGACCCAATGCTTCTAACTTGGCTGTATTCACACAGTGTTGGGAATCTATTTTATCTTCCAGCATTAGTAGAGTAGAGCCGAAGTCCTGTTGACATTCATGTGTACAACTACACAATTTCAATATGATTTTTGTTCTGAATTGTAGCATGGAAATCAAATTGTCAATTTCTTCAACTTGTGTAATAATAATAATAATAATAATAATAATAATAATAATAATAATAATAATAATAATAATAATATTAATTTAGCATTTATATAGCGCTAGGAACCCTCAGGTATTTGAGCGCTTCTTATTATTACCCACGGTGTGTGGTGCTCATTTATCGACCTCGGAATGATGAAAGGCTGAGTTTGGCCCTGTGTAGATTCGCTAACAGCGTGTGGTGTATCATTCAGCTGCGGGGCAAAGTTTGGTGACTTTGATACCCTTGGGGAGGATGAGTGTCCCGGGTGGAGGTCAGCAAGTATGCTACTACTAGCCTCAATGATGAGTGCTTTCTCAAGAACACACCCAAATACAGGAGGGGCAGGGGGGCCTGGCTACATTTTGAAAGGGGGTAACAAAGTTCAAGGAGGGAATTATGGTCAATAATTAGTGAATCAGTTGTGTCCTTATCACCTCTATTCACCCTCTCAATTCCCATATTGTTCATAGCAGCCTCTTCTTGCCCCGGCTGTAAATACTATCCAATTTTATATTCATTTGTGCCAGTTTTCCACCTATGTGAATTCTTCCAATCTGTTATCTGTAGATAAAGAGTTACTCTGGGCTTTATACACAGGTGTAGTCTTATTCCCAGCACTCTTACCCCCCCCCCCCCAATTCCTTAAATTGTAGTTAGCCCCTAACCTTTCTAGGCGGCATAGTAGCTTGAAAACGTTCACTTCATATTCAATTCTCAGAGCAGAGAAAAAAAATGACTGTAAATCACCCACAACTTTAGCACTCTCTATGAGCTGACACCAGAAAGGAGGACACAAATAAGAGGGCAAACACTAAAACACTTTGCAAATGCACGTTGTGCACTTGGTCCCGTTATCAGGGCTTCTGCCCTTAAAGTGATAGAAATATTTGCAGTTTTGCCAATATCGATGTCAATGTCAATGTCGGGAGCTCCACCGAAAAAGCTGCCAACTCCAGACACACCAAAGGACTTTTGTGTGACTACGCATATGCAACTGATGAAAGCTGATGATGACATTTGGATCCCCAAAATACATCAATGTCTGTACAATTTGGATTCTTTAACATGTAGTATGCTGAGTTGAATATTACTAGAGCATAATCAGTGGAAATAAATGACCAATGGAATTCCAGAGCTAAGAAACAAAGTATGGAAAATCTGTAGCATTAGCACTCAGTGCCAACATTTTTGCTCTTATGAGTAAAAGCTGCTTTGAATGGTATACACTGCAGATTAACTTTAGACAGTGTAGGGTAAGACCAAAAATCAACAATACAAGCAATCCAGATGAGTCAATAAAGTGCACGGAAGCAAGAAAAAGAAAAATCTAACTGCTGTTGGGAAAAATTGAAAAAATTATTCTGAGAGTATTGAAAAATGGTGGATTTTTATAGTGAAGTGTGAAGGTTTTGACATTTACAATGCTGCAGAACACTTAGGCAATGCCATCTTCGAAATGGTTGCTCGTGGATGCGTTATAAGGGATTCAATACAATTATTAGCCTTACTGGCTTATCCTAACCCTCATGACTGTACTATTAGTTAATTAAAAAAAAATAACGTCCTACTCATTTTACCTACTTTCCCAGATTTGCTATTGGATGGTGAAGTGTCCATTTTGTTTCTTTGAATCCTTGCTGTTTGATTGGTGGAACTCCTGTGCCCATCATGGGGTGGACCACTTCGATCATCACTAACCAATGACATTGTGAGGTGCAGGCACCATCTTACCATACCTTTCCCTTCCCGCTTTGAGGACATGGGCAAAACTTCTGTTTGTTATATGTTTCACTACCTAACAGTGTGAGACCAGATTGGATGTACGCCTTCACAGCCAATCACTGTGTGGCTTTCTACCCCTTCCCTTTGTGGACCCAACATCTCTTTGCAACATTTGATTAGGTCATGCTTCCTTGTTCTTTAGACTGGGAAAAGAGTTAACCTTGTATTCTTAATCAATCGCTGCAAGACTTTACACTGTGCTCAAGGATATCGACCTTGCCTCTGCATTCCTTTGCAATGTCCTAAACTGACTGCCTTCATTGTGTACAATGATTTCTGATGCTTCGAAGCCTGTTATTTGAAAGGCTTAGGCCTTGTCTTCACCCTTGAGGCTTACTCAAGTTCAGGCACCTATAGAGTGTTGATGAGTGCACACATATGTGTGTTACTATCTCATGTAGCCTGTTTTCTATTACTTAATGTTGCTATTACAGTCTCTTACCTAACTAATGTATTCCTTAGTTGATATCATCTGTGCTATCGCATATATATGTGCTTTGGTTATCCCTTAACTTCTGTCCCTATGTTACTCTGTCATCACTTTTAGTTGCAATGCTTGATCTATCTGTGTGTATGTGTTCTCCTCCATATGCATACATTGACTGAGTGGTTATCCTTTTCGTGTGATGTTGAGAACTATCCCTGCTGCTGGAATTTTATGTTCATGGCCTAAATCTATCGCAGCGTGCTTGTCTTTAAATGACAGTTCTAATTTCTATTCTGCTTCTTTTCTCATGGGCCTACATGCTGTACCTATCCCTACGTGCATGTCACACTGACCTTTGGTATATACTTGTTGATCTATGATATCTTTTGATAGCTTGGCACACCTATATCTAATGAGCATGTGTGTGTACTGCTTTGGATTTTATCTCTCAGTGAAGGGTTTTGGTGGGAATGACAGGGCAATCTACTTGCAGCCCGCGCCTTTGTGGATATTTATGTCTTGATTCGTGCTTCATGGGTTTTCTTTGTTTATATTTACTGTCGTGGGTGGGATGTAGGACGTGCATCCCAACAATAGAAAAACATGGATTCACATAATCAAAGAAATCCCAATACTACTGTATGTGAAAAGTAATGGCTGATTCTAGTTGACTGTTTAGGTCGGTTGTATACGAATTGTTCGTATTACAACTGCTCGAATTACAATTGACCTTTTCACAATTGACCGAATTGTGAAGGTCAATTGTAACATATATATATATATACATATATGCATTGATGTGCATTGAGATGCCACAAGATGGTTTTGTTTGATAATTGTTTCTAAAATTAAAGACCAGACTTTCAACTTCTCCAGTTAAAGTTTCCGTTGAATCTTGTAAAGTGGTATACCTTATAAGGTGATTTCAAGATTTTGGTGGATGACACGTTTGAACTCACATGCAATTGATAGATAATATGGATAACACACTGTTCTACTAATAAGTTACCATCATGAAACACAAAGAAACCATTCACAGTTTTGACTTTCTCTTCTCCAAACACCTGTCTTTCTGAGCAACTTCTGATGATCCGTTCAGAATGTACAGTTATGCCTTTTACTACCCCCGTTTCATTTCCAACTAAACCACTCAGGCATTTAAAACATTCACTGAGAAAGCTTTCTCTTGGGCTTGGGGGCCTTGTCATATCGATCCTCCCACAGGAGCACCTCATCTCAGCGCCCCATCCATCAAATGGCCAGTAATGTAGCTCCTTAGTTAGTAGCTCAAATAAAATATGGTTAAGCAGAATCAACCAAATTCATGTACAAAGGGCTGTTCTCCGGTGACCTCTAGTACATGAAATCCAAGGCGAGAAAATATTGAAAGTCATCTGTCAAAAATCAAATCCTCAGTAGGTGCTGAGATCATCATTTATTTTTCCTAAAATCAGTATCCTGAGCACAAAATGTCAACTTTCAAATATGTATTGGTGAGGCAGACAAATAAAAACAGTAAACACTTCCAGGTTCACAAAAGATTCCTGCCTTGTTAGAAACTGGTTCAGTTTCTTTTCACAGAGCTGGTCCAACATTACCCTTACCATTGATACCGAGCAAAGTTGGAAAGATAGCTTGGCTAAGTAAGTGTTTGCTTCAGAGATCTGCGTAGAACGTGTTGTCATAGCTTTGAATCCCATTGGCCAAATCAGCTTTTCGTCTTTCTGAGGTCAATGAATGGGTGTCATGACCCTTGCCCCTGGCCCTCACTGGCAAGTCAGCCTTCCAGTTAGGGCCAGGTCAAAGGCCTTAAAACCTCATCCAAGACTCTTTTGGAGTCAGTCCTGGCACCTTTGGCACCAGGCTCATAACCATCATGTAGAGCAACATTAGAATGGGACTATTTACTTGAGACTATTTAACTTGGGGGGTTCAGCCAACATGGAGGCACAAACATAGCTTAGTTACAAGGAACTGAGCTATGCGGTCTAGTCTTTTGGGTGTGGCAGGCCTGGGACTACTTTACCTGGACTACTTTGGGTGTGGCAGGCCTGGGACTATTTTACCTGGACTACTTTACCTGAGACTATTTAAACCACACCCAAACAGCAGAACATGCTTTGCGTTATTCTGCTGTGGGCAGCGTAACACTCACTGTGTCCAGTTCTTTGATGCCAGTTTACCTGAAACCAAGGACCTGCAGAGAGAGAAAGAACACTACGAAACTTAGCTGGAACAGTATCCTGTCTTCAATCCATCACCGACTTCAGTTCCACTCACCTCAAGGTATGAACTCCAACATCCTGCACCGCATGCATCCTGGAATACCATAGCCTGGAAAGAGGAGAAAGAAAGACAGCATTAGTAAGCGTTTACTCATGTTTCCTCCTGAATGAAGAAAGCCACACAATTCTTACCTGTGTAGTCATCTCCTGGTCAGTATCATTGCTGTAACATTACGTCGCTCGGCGAGGAACATCGCAGCCTGCAAGGAGAGAAAAGGCACAGGTTAGCAATATAAAAGGCGAAACAGCGCCGCGCATCGCGCATTACTCACCGGACAGCATCGCGCACACCGCGCTTACGCCTACCGGCACATGCTCATCTTCAAACTGCATGACAACACCAAAATACCTTTTTATACTTAAAAGGAAAGAAGCAAGACATTATTATTTGAACGAAGAGGAACATTAGAACTGCATATAAAGACTGTAAAGCAGCAAACCTACGGAGTCGCAGCAGGCCTGGATTCCCACAGGGGGGCTTGCACCAGTGAAGTAACTTGGTCGCTGCTCGCCCCCGACATCTAAACACCCCTGCCACGAGGAGCAGGATGGAGAATCCACCTTTTACAATATTAAGACCCATCTTTAACCAGAGGCCTTACCAAGGGACCGGGAGAGGGTTCGAGAGTGCAAATCATCTAACCAGGGCTGGATGGCATCCCTGTGGATGCCAGGTGACCGTAACAATGGGGTACAGTTTAATTGGGATAAAACATATTTTTTGAGTGCTTACAATCTGGTGGAATCAGACCTGAAGCACTGTGTATAAACATGCAATTTACATCATTAGGGTCTGGGAGTAAGACTGTAACATATGGCATTGGTATAAACCCAAATTATAGGCCTTGGAGATGCTGAGGGCACATAACAAAGGTAAAACAAAACACATGCTCCCACCCTCCACCAGGGAGGTAATACTATTTTAATATGGATTAATCAAAAAACAGGGCAAAACAATTTAGAATGCAAAGAAATCATTTGGAGAGCGTGATCAAAACCTCAAGCGAGAATTGTCCTGGTGGATTTTAAACTACTGGAGACACGGAGCATTGAAGCAGTATGTTGAGAGAGAAACATTAAGCTTTGTAGCAATGGTTAATGAACTAAGTGACCCATTGTTTAAAATATCTTGCCAACATTCCATAGTCGCATTGGTGAACTGTTGTACTATTTGGTGACGACACATGCAAATGACCAACCTGAGGCCATGAGAGCCATTAACAGTGCCAAAAGGCTGTAGGATTTCCCCAAAACAAAAATAATTCAAGTAGGGCATGCTCCGAGGAAGGCAAATGCTGTGAAAATAAATGATGGACAAAGTATGGCCAGTGTGCAGAAGCATCAGTTTAGGGTAGGAGAGACGGGAATGCAGCAGAGAGCTAAGAGGTTGCCAAGGCAGAAATGAGCCAGCGGTAGCTGTAGGATAAACAGAGGTGAACCAGGGAAGCAGAACCACAGAGGCAAGGCTTGAACTGGTAGAGAACACCTGTCTTCCCTATGATCTGATTGCATACACAGAATTCTGAGGGTCCTAATTATTATCATGATTATTATTATTATGATTATTATTGTGATTATTATTATTATTATCACTATTATCAGTATTAGTAGCATTAGTAGTAATCTTAGTAGTAGCATTTGAAGTAGTTTAATCTATTTACCCTCCTTTTGCAAGTTTATCTCTGTTTAGGAACAATACAACAAGATTATCATCAATCTACTGAGACTGTTGACATTATCAACATTTCTAATGCTAAAACCTTCAAAACCATCACAATCTGCCACTATGATGATCAGCGAATTAATCAAGATATTATTCACATCTGATTGAATGGCTCAACGTGTATTTCAAAGATGGCATAATTTCCCACCACTTTGTAAATGATATGAAGACTAGAAGTGTATGTGAAAATGCAGACCAACCTTCAACCTCCCCTGTATAAATAGGTTACCAGAAGTCAATATATATGAGAAACAACCCTCCCACTTGGAACAAAGTAACTTCTTCAATAACTGCCATTCTGGGTTCCAGACAAGACAATGGATTAGAGAGGTTTGGATACATATTTGGGAGGAACTGCTCACCTCACACCTACTCTCCATGGACTAAAGTCTCTTTGTGCTTTGTGCCTGCTTGGACCGTCGGTGACACATAATTCTGTTGAACAAAGAATTTTTCCTCTATCTTGTGGTACCTGAGATAATGCACTTTGTGACTTATAAAGCAGCACCAATCAGTATACATTGGGTCAACTTCTAGCTGCAACCATCCACCTGTCTTATCTTGTGACACCACCAGGGTTGTCTCTGTTTATATGTTTAATGTCTATGGGGAACCTCTTGTGAAATCATGTAACAAGCAAAACATTGTCTTCCAGATGTACACCTATCTCAACCAGATAAACATCAGATATGTCCTTGAGTCAGGAGATTGGGCCTCATTACGACCTCGCCGGTAGCCATGCCGGTTTTGGCGGCATGGCTGCCGCCGAAATCGCGTCCGGGTCCGGGTTCCCAGAATGGGGAATAACCGGGCCATTCCGAGTTTGGAGGGCCCGGTAATTCCTCCCTCCAGGAACCCGGGCCCAGACCTTCCCCATTCCCATTTAGCCCTTATAGGGCTGAATGGGAATGGGAGAGGGAGCAAACAATCGGCCAATTACGAGTGGCCCGTTGTTTGCTCCCTCTTCCTCTCGTGGGACCCGGTAACGACACCTGGTTTTACCAGGCATCCTTACCGGGTCCTGCGAGGGGACCTCGTAATGTGGCGGAACGAGTTTAACGGGTCTACCTCCTTTTGCGGAGCCGTTGACCCATTCCGCCAGGGTTGTTATGAGGCCCATTGTCTTGCTCATATCCAGAAAAGGATCCTGTGGAACTGGATCTGACTCAAAGACAAAAAGATCCTACTAGTTGGGTTTGATAATTAATTCTAAATTCCATTTGACTTTCCCCGTGAGTCCTATCTCCAAAGGTCTAAAATGATGGTATTAAAGTTACCCTAATTTAAAAAATGTTGTCAAAATTATAAAGAAGACCTCTATCATAGCAACTTGACTATCTCTCCACTAAAACCCTGACATCCACCTTTGTCATCAGAAAGCTATCTAGAATGTTTCTCCAGAAGCCTCAACACTCACTTCATCCACAATCATTACTCACCCACCTCTGCTCCGCATTCCCTTACAAGGTGTCCTTTCATTCAATAACATTCCCTCTTTGAAATCTTTGTTATGTTCTTTAGATCTATCCATGTACTGCCTCTGACCCAAAAACAGCCATTTTGCTTTTTCTTTCTCACTACTCTCAACTAAGCATGAACAGGTAAATGGAGCCAAAACGTGAATCACACAAGTGGTATCTGCATTACATTGATTCGGTTCCACTGAACCTTGAAAGAATTTGTGTGACAGACATGGTTTAAGCTTACAACAATTCATGCTGGTGAAATGTTGCTGCAAACATTGGGTTGATGAGGTTAGGCATTTTCATGTCAGCACATTTTCATCACAATCAAAGAATAACAATAATGTCTCAGATCAGATGATCAGGACATTTCCTGCCAGGGATACCCAAAGAAATGAAAGTGTCTAACAGACTAATGGATTGCACATGGGCTTTTCTTTAATATAGGAATCAACAATAACTCTACTTGCAACTGACAACAATTGTCATATTTTACAAAAAATTGCTCAAAACTTAAACAAAGTAATTCAAATGAAAAATGTACCAGGGATGCACCTTATTGACCCAAAATTTTCTGAGGTCATTGACTTGCACAAATTGACACTCGTATTTTTAATAAAGTTAGTAGTCCTCAAGGATGTCCAAGTCGGCTGTTAATTTCCTATTTTGTAATATTAAAACCATATTGTAACCTCAATAGTCCACAATGTGTCAAACCTCTGAATGATGAAAAGCAGACACTGGCATGCCAGACATGTCACTGACTCTGCTGATTTGACATGAAATCTTAAAATTCCCTATTTCAATTGTACTGATATGATCATTTCAGAAGGACCTGTTATTCTTACCCAGATTCAAATTTAGGACCTGCAGATTACACATAGAATTCCGCAGTAGGCACATTCATATATTGGAATAACTCACTGGAAATTGTACTATGCTGTCCTGCTTGGATAACATTAACAGATGCACAAGATTCAGTATCTTCTTGCTAAAACCCCCAATCAGCCTGGCCGATACCTCCCTTTCCCCTAACCTTTCTATCCCTGCCTGAAGCCTTTTTACATTATTTTGTGCATGTTTTGTCCTCTCAAATCACACTGAATCAGGTCAATGTTCTCTCAAACCTCCGAAAGATTGATGGCATTTTAAATATATTCAGGCAGATTTGGTTTGTGATAAAATTCTGAGAGATACTGTAGACCTATTCTAATCTCACTAGAAAATACAAGGAAGCCAGAAGATCACTTTTGAGTAATTCCAATCAGACCTACTCCCCATCTCACACCCTGCCATCCCAAGCCATGTTCAATCTATCCGTTCCCCATAAAGACTTTCATACTTTATGGTTCTCCAAAATGTTCCTGCTTGCCCAGAAACAATCACATTCCCTTGCTCCTGAAATGAAGTCTACAATCAATGTGCAGATCTACTAGATCACACTAAAGAAGCACACCCTAACTCTTGATACATCACATTAGACATACAGACCTATCATCTGTACCTTCTTATCTTCAAATCTGCCACAAGCTGTAAATAAGTGTGCATCGTCTATGTTTTTTAAACTGTCTAAGGTGTTCCCATTTGTGCTCCTAATTCCCTCTCTAAAACATGGGTAGCAAAAGTCATGTTACACCTGCCATTGGGAATCTACATATCTCATGTGAAGAGTTTCTGTTTGGACCAGTATTCCATCCTGGGCTGAAAGAACTACTGCTCTGGAAGACTAGAGGGTTGAGTTGTGGTTTCTAAACTTCTAATCAGCCCCCACACGACTACTAAAACAGAAGTGATCTCAACCATAAGGGTATCACAAGCACACCATGAATTGTATACCTTCTTCACATCGTTAGGTAGCATGGGAAGAGATGAGGCTTTATTATTTAAGAGAGGCATGAGCCAGCTAGAAAGCATCCAAAACAGCAATATTACTGTGGTACAAAAATAAAAGAAATGTCCAATCAAGGTTTGATAAAATAGGATTCTTTAGTTGTATTAAAAATATAGACACACGATTACAAAAACCAGCAACCCTGTAAAAAATGCCACACAACAGAGGTGTTGCTGGGGCGGGGGGCGGGGGGTGAGGGGGCTTTATCCGCAGATCTTTTGGTTGTAGCCCCAGATAGAATCTCAGGGGCTACAACCTAAAGGCTAGCTAGCCCTGATTCCCAACGGTCCTGACATTAGTGTAGCCCCAGATCTTTTCAAGACCTAGCAACACCCCTGCCACACAATATTCAGACTTTTAGAAGAACAGAGGCACTCTGTTCAAGTTCAAGTATATTTTTTTTATAAAGGTAAGGAGTGGGTTCTTAAATGTCACTAGTGCTGTTGAAACCAGACTAAGGCGACAGAACCAATATGGATACCTTTCAGTCTTGTCCTTTAAGCTCTACAGCATCGAGCAGTGCTTCTAGGTGTTTCTAGTGAGTGGCTATCAACTATGGGGAAATAATCCACCGAGGGGTTCAGAGTCACAATTGATAGATGAGACTGAAGAGCAAGTTGTCTATGATGGTACTCTGAACCCTGAGGTGGGATATCACCCCTAGTTTGATAGTCAGTCATACAAAAGTTAAGTTTTCTATGAATGCCTTTCAACTTTTTTTACCCTCTTAGGGAAAAGGCAAGGTGCTTTCCTCTAAAAAGTCAACCAATTCCCCTTTTGGCACAGGCTGGGGTGCTGTGAGTAGTCAGCGTGGGGTGGCATGAAGAGAAACCTGATGAGCGTTTGTTCTAGCAAGGTATATGTTCGAGTGAGTGATGTTACCACATTTATGACTCTCATATTTCACTACTGGAACAAGGAGGTTTGATTTTTGTCTTTGAGTGTCTTGCATAATAGGTTTCAATAGCAGCCATATACAGCATATGTATTACTAGACAGATTACCTTTAGTTCATATATTTATTGACTGCGCTTAGTTATCTTGGGGCGCTTTTTACAGTATTATCAGTAACCTCTGAAGGAGAGAGGGCACTTTTTATGAGATTGCCTTTCGAGTCACAGTGTTGGCTTGCAACGGATGTCATCCCAACATTATTAGGACATATATAGTATTCTTGTGTGATTTACATATTGTGAGATTTACATCATGAGGTATCGTAAAAATAACATTTTAACAACAGTGTTGGTTGAAAATGCTGCTGATCTAATGCTTCGCCTACATACTGACACAGAATGAAAACAAGGACTATTTTGTTTAACCGGTTCTTTCTTAATTTACAATCCAGCTCTGTTTTCATTCTTGTCTGAATAATTCTATACAGTCTTTGCCTATGACGCACACCATTACTCCAAATAATGAGACCACACAATTATTAAAGTACAGTTTAACAAGACTGTATGATTAATTGATCAAATGCGAGAACAAACCACTGACAATACTTATTCAAGGCCAACCCACTACTGACCCCTCTCCTGTCTATCCAGTCCATCACAAGTGCTCCAATCCTGCTCGTTTCCAAACGCTCATGGATTACTTCCCTGCTGCATTGATCTCTCCATGGCCGAAGCCACCGCTTGTGCTGCAGTACAACCATGTACTGCTAATGTGACACAGTTAAGACACATTAAAGAACCTTATATATCCATACACATCCATGTAAATGCACTCCTGACGAGGATCCCACTTCCCCTAAACAAAGTCCACCATGGTGCAGCATGTCTTATTACGAACACACAGAAGTTTGCCCAAATCACCCCTGTTCTACGCAAACTACATGGGCTTCCTCTCCAGGTCGGGATACTGCTCAAGACTGCAGGTATCATCTACAAAGCAGTCACAAGTAGTACCTGGTGGCTAAGATCCACTTTTCTGATGGCACATGCTCCTGGCACAGCAAATCGACCAACAGGCTTGAATCAAAACTCGTCCACAAAGAGAGGACCCACAAACATTCGATTTCTTGTCATGCACCCACCTACCGAAACTCGATTTCAGTGTCAATTCAGAATGCCCCCACAATTGTCCGATTTTGCAGATCTATCAAAACATGGCTTTTTCAACAACACCTGATTAAGGACTAACTCCAATGGACGCATATACCGATGCACAGACCCCAACTCACAGTAATGCGCTGCTGTTAAAAGATTCCACCCCAAATGCTGACTACCCACCCTCTGTACAATGCTCCACTGCTCTCGAGCTAGGTCTGTGCTTTAAAAAATAAAGTAATAAAACAAAACAAAAAACAAAATATCTGGAACTGGTGGGTGCGGTTAAACCTTGATGTGGGCAGTGAGAGCCAAACAGAGCCCAACCTCTTGTTCCCCTTTCGCTTAAATAGGCCCCTAAATGATACCTTAATTTGGCCTGCCCTGGCCCAAATGGCACCCCCACTTTTTCACATGTATACACTCTCTTAGCCAATGTAGGGTGTAAGGTTATTGGACCACCTTCCTGGCCCAGATGTAATTCCTTTGTCATTTCCTCTTCTCTGGTGTCTCCTGAAGGGGTTGGGGCCAAAATGGTTACTTTGGAAAATATATATTTCTTTCGTGCATGTTAAAGGTTTCAATTCAATAAGTCTCAGCATTGTGTACCAATCATAACTGTGGCATTTATTTATGTATTTATTTATTTATTTGTCATGCACCAGGCATCAGGGAGCACATCAACACAAGGACATTTCACAGGACAGGACATGATGCAAGGCTCAATTCAGCAAATACCTTTTACTCAAATAATGTAGTTTTTAGGTGTTTTTGGAAGATTAGCAGGAGTTTTACCTGGCACAGGTCCGTGGGCAAGATGTTCCAGACCGAACCGCTTGAACCCCCTTGCTGGTTTAACTCTAGGGTTACCTAGGCATTGGGTATTGCTTGAGCACAGAGGTCTGCATGGTTTATATTGTTCAAGACTCTGTTTGAGGTAGTATGGTGCATTACCATAGAAGCACTTGTGGGTTAAGATGGTTACCTTAAAACATACTCTCGCAGCCACTGGCAACCAGGGTAGTTCTTTCCTAGCGCTGGCAATATGCTCTCTTTTCAGGATTTTACTGACAATCCTGACTGCCTCATTTTGTATCATCTGGAGCTTGTGGATGAAATATTTACTAGCACTACTAGTCTACCTTGGGCATGATAATGGCCCTAACCAACGTTTTACAATTCTTGTGTGTCACAAACGGTTTAATTCACCTCAGCACTCTCAAGTGATACTGGGACTTTTTTAACAGCTCCATCCACATGTGCATCTGCTCCAATGGAGGTCTCTAAGAAGACACTGAGGGTCTTCACCTTATACTGCACAGGGATGCAACTGCCCTCAAGGCTCGAATATTTAGAATCCAGTTTTGACTTGGCCTGCGTTGATCCAAAGATCATTAGTTTGGTTTTAGTACTATTCAAGCACATCCAGTTTGCTGACATCCAGTTCTTAACAGATAACCTGTCTGAGTCCCTGGTATAATTACTGCTTAACGTTATGTGTGCTCTGTGCATGTTTGCATATATATTTCATCACCCTCCAACTAACGTGCACTTTATCTCCTGAATAGTTCCTCTCTGCCCCGATTCCAGACACTCCAGAAAGATTGTATTCTGTTGCGAAAAAATGAGGCTAAAGTCAACTCGTTTTCCTCTAGCGCATTCCATTGCCCATTACAGACGTCTGAAAAAAAGAAGTGTGTACTAGAGTTTGCCCAAAACAATCGTTATAAAAACCTAATCTGAATTGACTTGTCAGGGTAGAAACAAAGCATGCGTTATACTGCTCAAGTGTGTGTTTTCACTTTCTTTCGAATGCAGAAATATCCTTTCTTTGCTAAGGAGCAGATGGGGCAACGTCTTGGCAAAGATGAAAAATCTGCTACCATATGTGTTAATAAAGCTTGGGAGTACATTACACTTTCAATTGAGGGAGCGAACGCACTGGTTCTCCAGAGCATAATAACTGGAAATCCACGGGCAGCTACACTTTTAATGAAGCTGTCTGTATTCCATGTCTTTCAACAGGAGGAATGACTTTGAAAATATATCATACTAGCCAAATGACTTTCAAGGTTCTTTAAAGTTGCTGAATACTTTGTGCAGTCGCACATTATTTCACAGTTGGTATTATTTGGAAAAAAAATGTAATGTAACAGAATATTATCAGATGTGCAAACTTGAATGTATATTCAGAACAAAGCATCATGCTGACACCCCTGAATTATGAAATTTCAATAAAAGCTTATAAAAATGTTCACTCGTATCAATAAATAAATCAGCACCATTTTGATGTGTGACTTGTTTGACATATTTAATGGATCGTGCAATCCTGCGCATTGTTGAATAGTTCTGGATCTGAAGGCAGGCCATGCATTTGACAAACATACTAGGCTCAAGATGGAAACACAGTAAAAAGTAATTTGGGTGATCACCACCCAAGACCAATTAGCCTCGCAAGGACAAAAACGACACCTACCACCCTCCATGGGCCCATCCCTCAAAAAGATCAGAGCTTCATAATGTATCCCATCCAGGGTCACATTTCTAATAAACTGTCCTCCCATTGACCAAAGATCTTCCCCTACTGTTTACTAAGATTCTGTCATTGTTGGTCGGATACCTTGAACAGAAGTTGAAGCAGTTCCCATACTTCAACAAATGGCATTCCACAGGCCAGACAGCACTCACAAATCTTCCTTTCTCTTTGATAATCTTGTTTATTAAAGGGAAAATTGACCAGATCTTGAATAAATTGATAGCATTTTCCAATAACTGGATTTTTTTTTCTGAGAAGTGATTTACTTCATATACAGAGCTTCTCAATGCCACAAAGTCACCAGTCATTCACTGTCAACACTTTTTTTGGGCCTCATTATGAGCTGGCCGTTGCAGAATGAATGTGCTGGTATTAACATTTACTGGCATGTTTCCGCATCGGCCAACTACATGTTTGCCAGAGATTTGTCTGAATTACGTCCAGCTGAGAGCTGGAGGTAAGTCAGGCACCTTACTGGCAAAAATCACTGGTATTACCAGTGTCGGTAATACCGACAAAATCCCCCATGGAGTCCAATTGGACTCCATGGAATGGGGATTTAAATCTGACACCGGCACATGTAATATGCCTGTAATACCGTTGGACTGTGTGTTGGCATTTCAGTTTGCCTGATTTACACCCAGGATACCGGCACACTTGTAATGAGACTGTAAGATCTAGTCAGAGCTGTTAATTTGAGCTCTCCTAAAAGATGTTCTGTATCAGTGAAATCCTCCTGCAGACCTCCAGTTCTGGCTATATGATCAGACACAAATGTCCAGTATTATCAGGACCCCATCTACGCTAAACTGACTCTAGGTTTCTTAACAATACATGTCAAATTGTTAAAAGTCCTAAAATCATCAAAGGTTTGAATCAGTTTACTATGTTTCAAGTGCTTGTTTTTTGCACTAAGGATACAGCTAGCTTTCAAATTTAACAAATACATTTCTGACATATTCAATCTCTGTAATAAGGAAAAGATCATGGAGCTCATCGTTTATTGCAGTGAGCACAGACTGATAAATAGCTATCAGCTATGCCAACTTGTTACACTAGTGAACAATTGTGTAATCTGTAGAGTAATCGAGAGCTTCATCCGCCTAAGCATTTCCAATGTCTGTCACCAATCTATTGTCACCATTTTTAGAAATATGGTGGGGACATCCATCCACATAATTGGAGCACAAGATAGGTGTTTTCTTCCTATACCTTATGCAGGAAAGATAGATACGCCACCCTTTTATCTGTAGATTTTAATTCTTCTTCTTGACAGTGATCTTTAGCATAATCATATACATCTGCAAATCCTCGGCCCATCAAATTATAATAGTTTTTTCCATGACAGATCTCTTCTGGGTATCCCTAGATGGAAAGAAGCCAGGATGTTATTCTCCAATTGTAGACATTACCACATTGCATGCAATAATTTTGCCAATAGTGAATGGAGGGCCTTCACAATTATGTGTCTCCATCAATAAATGGATGGTAATTGGTCAATGCTGATACCATTGCCAGTAGTGGTTTTTGACATCCCATTAGATTTTTCTTCTGCAAGTGACAATGTTTTAGTTGCATAGCAGAGTACCTTATGAATCTGGTCAGGTTTCTGATACAATACAACAGTCAAGCATTTATTGGAATACCTAATATCTATGAAAAAATGCTCGATATTAATGGGGTAAAACAAACAAGGGGTTTATGATATGCTTCTTTTCACTTGTTTTACCACTGTGACAAATCTGTCGATGTCGTCCTTTCTCCCCTGGGGAGAGACTTTGGGGCCAGGGCAGTGCATCCAAAGTACAATAATCCCCCTGGGGATGGTGGACCGGGGGGATCACGTGGGAGAGGAAGCCTTTTATGGGATTAGGGACAATAATTCCCAGAGAAAGTGTATATCACTGCCTTGTTAGACCCAACCTCTTTCCCAATGCCAAACTTTATTTCCACCACTGCCAATGTCTGATATTGTACCTTTACCAAACCTAATATATTAGAGCAGATTACTGGCCCTTAAAATACATATGACCTTATATGTAGCTCCAATACAAGTACTGCGAAGAAGAAGATGACCAGTAGTATGCAGATCACTCTGGAGAACCAAAGTGAACAGGGTAGTCTCTCACAGCATTTCATTGGTTCAAGAAATTACAAAACAGCAGAGGGAAACCAACATGGAGAGATCCATCTTCTGACGAGGAAGCCTGGGACACACTGACCTGGCGAACAATGAACCACAGCAGGAGACACCTCTGGGCACCACTAAGTCTGGCAAGCCACTGGAAAGCAAAACCTCATCCCAAAAAGGGAGCGGACACTGGCGGAGCGACCGCCAACGGGAAGAGGAACCCGAACGCAAATTGACCGGCGGGGATAAAGCCAACCACAGAGAACACCCAAATGCTACCGTAGCATCAGAGGGAGGCACTGGTGCTCAGAAGATGCAAACCACAGAAACAGGTATGCGGGCCAACAGAAAGGTGTTGGAGGTCCACAAGGAAGTGGGGAACTGCTGCAGAACACGAGATATGATGGTATGGGTCTCACACCCATATGAGAGCCAAAGTATAAGAGGGTCTGGGACACTGAAATAAACAGAGACATTTCAAAAATAAGCATTTGCTTGGCAAGAGAGTAAACCAAGCTATTGCAGCCGTGAATTGCGAGTCTGGGACCCACACCAATATAAAAGCCAGAGAATAAGAGGGTCTGGAACCCTGAGAGAAATAGAGACCCTACACAAGAAGGCATGTACTTTGCAGGAGAGTAAATGAAGTCATGGCGACCACACATTGCAAGTCTGGGACCCGCACCCACATGAGAACCTGAGAGAGTCTGGGACCTTGAAAGCAAAAGAGACAGATCAGAAACCTGGGCTTGGCAGGAGAGTACACTAAGCTGGTATTTCAAAGTATAGCAAGTCTGGGGCTTAAATCACATATGAGAATCTAAGAATACAGTGAAGTTCATTCAAGAATGTACAAGGCTTGGGACTCAAGGGTTAAAACAAGGAAAGGAAACTACATAAAGAGGTGACAAACTCCTAAAGTAGAATCAGGAGGAATTCAGGGGAAAGGAGCAAACCCCTAATCATTGGAGTAACACCTAGTGGAACTTTACTTTTGCTGATTTTTACCACCCAACACATTCAGAACCTTATCTTGGCAAGAACTGCCATTATTACTTTATGTTGGGAAGCTTGCACATTAGATTTAGGTTATTAGTGTTGGGGTCCGAAGTAGGGTTTTGGGACACGACTGTGACTATTTGTTTGACATCCTGACGTTTTTCTTAGATTTCTTTGAATCAGGGAAACCCTCTATGGACAGAGAGGCTGTTTTCCCAACCATGTTCCTGGTTAATAAAGGTTTTACAACCTAAATCATGCCACCTTTGTGTCCTAGCCTTTCATCTGTACACTTACACCACCTTTGTTTGTAAGTAACCCCACTCCCACTTCACTGCTGCCTTTAATAATGGTACTAAGAGTTGAGAGATGTTATGTAATCTTCTATGGATTTATGACCATTAACAGTCAATCAGAAAAGGTTTTATCATTTGATTATATTTGTGGGATTCTTTAATATCAGTGCAGCTTCAACCTCCTTTTTCAGAGGGTTGCAGCCATGAGCTGTTATTTCACGTCACAGGAAATGTACTTTGGTTCTGCACCATCAAGACATCTGGAAGGTAATTTTGCAACTACTTTATGAACTTGCGACGAAACAAGAAGGATCGCCACATGATATTTTTCCTTTGTTTTGCTTTTTATTAGTAGATCAAAAATGTCTTCTTTGGCAGAGTTCAGGCATGGCGTATGTGAAAAGATATGTAAATAATTTCCACTTTTGATGGACCCAAAAGGGATATGAGTGTATTTGTATTTCTGCCCTCCAAAGATAAAGGCTAGTTTAAATTGAGGTTTGCAAATCATGGACTCCGCCTTATATCCATGTGTCAATTCAAGGGGTGTATCTACTTTGGACCCTTAGATCTGTGCAAGTCCTTGATTGATATATGGAAGAGATTATCTTGACATCTGGAACCTCTTGTTCAAATCTCTATGGGTGGCAAAGAATTTCTAATGCCCATGTGGTTTTATTATCCCCAATACTAAATTATTGAAAAGGAAATTGTGAGTAGGGAAAATGATCACACAGGATTCCACATATTTGTTATTCTTTCTGAGGGATTCCATTGATATGAGAGGCAGCCAGTATTCTAACAAATGCTGGATCCTTCTCTGGGACCATGCATATTGTCATGTGATGCATTGATACATGTCCACAATCAAAACAATAAACAGAAAAGATGCTCTGGAAATCCGAACACCTGTTTCAGTTATTATATATGTTTATTGGTTTCACAGGCATTAACCAGACATATTTGTTTATCAACCATTGGAAGGAAGTCTAGGAAAAACCCTGGTGTTGAAATCTCAGACATGTATTTGAGTTGAGTGGAAAGATCTCGACACTATTGTTCACATAATTACAGGTAATGTATGCTACCAGATAAGGGCACATGGAGTACAAAACAAGACCGCCCCCTTCTTGAATGTACATGTTTTCAGTTTGAATGCCATCAGTAATGCTATAGAGAGTTCCAGGCATTGTAGTGATAACTGAATTTGCAAGATCCATTGTAAAATATTGTCAGTCAATAGTCATCCTAACAAAAGTGTCTTTGCACAAAGTGACATGTTGTGGATCATTAATATCAAGCAACATTCGAATGGCATCAGCTTGGAGCCCTACAAGTATTGCAGAGGTAATGAAAGTTCGTTTTAGCAAAAAAATATTATTCAAATTAATCCAAGGTTCTTCATTGGGCAATGTTTCCCCATTCTTATTTTTTTTATTCTGACATTTCCAGGGAAAGCAACCTCCTCTTTTAAATGGATTTCAACTGCATAAGGCAGTAATCGGGCAGATAAAAACAAATTCTCAGTGTGTATGAAATACATTTGGTTACCTTCTATTCTGGACCAATTTTATTGTAAATTGAGGGTTTAAATCTCGACCAATCCAAAAATATGAAATGATATTTATCACAGTGACAGAATTGATATTTTTGGTTTTGGTTCCCACATGTGCTGGGAACCTGATGGTTAGAACCTAGGCCATCCAGATCTAACACCCACCTTATTACAAGACTACATGAGAGGATTGCTTTCTGATAAATCAATTTAAATGATATTTACCACCATTCATTAGAATGGAGAAAGACATCTGCCCTCCCTTCTTTTGAATGCCAGTTGATTATTGATCTGTTTCCTGCTTTTCCAGAGAACCCTGGGCCCCATTAAGGGTCCTACCTACATAACAAAGCTCCCTGTGCCCGCAAAACCCAGAAATCTACCTGCAAGTGGAGAAGCCATCTGCAAGACAATGGCTGGCTCCCATTGGGACATGTAACTGTCAGGTGGTTTGTTTTTTAATAATGTGTTTTCCCCTGGCCACATCCTGCTTTAGTAGAGGACCCTTTGCAGCATCTGAAGGGTCTGTAACAACCGTGGCTTTACATGCAATTGTGGACACCATCTAGAACATTGTGACTGGCTCCCATAGGGACATGTAATTGTCTGGTGGTTTGTTTTTCAACAACATTATTTCCTTTGGACATCTCCTGCTTTATCAGAGGACCCAGTACACCATTTAAGGGATAAAATCTACAAAACAAGTTTGGACTCTGCCTGAAAGTGTGGAAGTCATCTGGAGCACTATGACTGGCTCCCAGATGGGCATGTGACTCACTGCATCACTTATTCATTCCCTCCTGAGCATCCAGCCCAATCATCCACTGTCAAGAGCCAATAGCAGCAAGGGGCTGATCCCTGTTTGAACCTGTTTGGGCCAGGAAGGACCTCGAGCCAGATCCCCTACTCAATTCAGAACTTTACCAAGCTCACACTTTACCTGATTTCTGTTTCCACACATAGGGATCCTTCCACTGATCGACGGTCCATTCAACGCAGAGTTTCTGTTACATCACAGGACCAAGGGACATTGCTATACCCCCATTCTAGTCGAACTCAGAGTTTACACCTGCTTCTTCTCAGCCAGCCATTCACCTCTTCCCTTCCCACTTAACCCTCACTCTCTCTTGGACTGCACCCTTTCTTTATTGTCTTCGTTTGCCTATTTCTTCTACCTTCCTTCATGCAGCTTGATTTTGCTCCATTTCTCCTTCTACTCATTCATTTACATCCTTTATTTCATCGGTGACAGCCTCAACTTGGTGTAATTTCTGCATCAGTATCTGGCCTTCTCATCTTCCTCTCTCCCTCCTGAATGAGCAACCCTCTAATAATATGCTCTTTTGCTCCCACGCTCTCCAACCTCATCTTTCCCATTGCCTACTGCACACTTTCAGCTCCCCTCTCCCACCTTCTATCACTTTTTCAATGTGGCTCTGTTTTATGATGTATTAATGTAGTGTTGTCCTGTGCTGCTGCCCACCTATGTGTGCTGTGTAGAATGTTGGTGACTGAAGTGATTGGCAGCTCAGGAAAATGCTGGTGAGTGCTCCAAGAGTGTCAGTTGGGCCCTGAGCTGGGGTGTGTGAGGATGGCCGGTGGGTGTGCTGCGTGCTCCTTGTCCTGCAGTATATACTAAGAGTAACTGGAACCCCTAACGTGTAAATATGTAAAATAAAGACTAAATGCTTAATACACATGGCTCCACAGCTGATCTGTGCCTGGACATCTGGTAACTTACGATAACAACACTCTGGATTGTGCAATCCCTCTGCAACAAATCCTCCAACATCAATGACCATTGCTGCTCTTATCACTCTTAACTTTCACTTCTTGCTATCACAGAGAATCTGCCTGTAGGACTCTGCTATACTAGCCACTCTCCAAACTGATGGTGCTATCCTCTCCCACTCTTCAAGACCTGTCAGGAAGGGCAGCTGTATGGGCTTCCTTATCAATAAGACACTTAACAATACCCCACTACCGCCATCTGACATCATCTCTTGCTCTTTTGAATATGGCGCTATTTAACTCCTCACTCCTACTCCTCTCATTGTTATGGCTGTATATGGTCTCCCTGGTTCTCTCAATTCATTCTTCCCTGATCTGACTCTTCTCCTTGAGTCACTTCTAACCAACATCTTCATGATCATGCTGAGGGATTGTACCCTTCCCAGGCCCTACCTTGAACTTAAATCCCTCCTATCTGACCACTCCCTCTATTCTCTCCACACCCATTCATTCTGGTGAGAACTCTCTTGTCCTTGTCTTTCTCACTAAATCACAATCTTTCTCTAACTACTCTCCTGAGCGTTCTTCCTCTACTCAATCCATGTTCACTTTAACATCTCAGTCGCTACAACTTCTACTCCTCATCTCCCCTCTTCAATGGCTAAGAAGATATTTAGGCAGTACTCTTTTGAATTGATTACTTTGATGATGTGAGGACCTTTTTTCTGTCTCTGTCACCCAGTCATGTCTCTCCCATTGAACATGCTTTCTCTGTCTTTCACTGTGCAGTTCTGACTCCATTTGACCAACACTATCCTTCCCACACATTCACACCTTCCCATTCCCATCCTCATCCTTGGATAACCCCTGCAAGTCAGACCCTCAAAACAAAAATGACAGCCGTGACCTTACGGTCACCTACCCTATTCCGAGCTTACAAAAAATGTCTTGCTGCCCTAGCCTCTGCACTGGACACTTCCAAGTCCTCCAACTTCACAAACCTAATCTCCTCCCTTAGGAATCATTCCTCCAATCTTTGCTAACACCTCCTAAACTGATATCCATCACCTCCTATCTTTCTGCTAATGACTTTGATCAGTAATTTTCCTCTAAAATCTCTGAAATGTGTGACATTCTCACAGCCCTACTCTCTCTCCTTTCCCAACCCTCTTTCTGTTCATGACTTCTCCACCCCACCTCTTCTACTCTTGACTACATGTCCCCTACCTCTCCTATTGAATTAGCATCCATCCTTTGCAGTGTAACCCCAACTTGTGCTCATATTAAGGAGTTTGCTCTCCAAATGGTCAAAGGCTTAATGGCAGATTCTCAAAAGATTGGGAATCTCAATGAGATGTTGCTTGGTGCAAAGATGAGCCTACACCATGGGGCATCTCAATGGAGAAGGCAAAATCACAAAGAAAACAACAACAATGCCCGGCGTACAAAGGTGTGCAAATTGTGGTGCAACAAAGGTGTAAATATGTGGTGCATATGATGCGATTCTTTGTCTAGATTGCCTCCTTACCAAACCCCTATCCCTGTCGGTGTCCCCCAAGGATCAGTCCTTAGACCTCTTCACTCTCTATACCGCTGCCCTAGGAAGACTTATATTATCCTTTGGCTTTCACTGTCAAATTGTTGCTGATGATGAAACATTTTTCTCCTTTTGCCCCTTTATCCCAGCCTTCTCGGAACAGATTACAAACAGTCTAACTGCAATTCATTAATAGATAGCTCTCCGCTGCCTCATGCTGAACTATTCAAAAATGAAAGTTATTTTCCTTAAAGCTTCCAATGCCATCCCTCCCACCCCCTCTACTATATCTTTCCTGCCTGACCCTCTTGCTCCCTCACTTAAGGCTTGCATTCTTGAGGTCCTTTTTGGTACAGCCTATGAATGCAAACATACATCACTTCCACTGCCTAGCATCAAGGAGTGTGGAGAAGAGTGCATTGCAGTACACTCTATTTCAACATTTATCTGCTGGTACCTGCCTGTGAGATCTCTGCTCTGTAATTGATTTACTGGGACTGCCTGCCTCTGTGGATTAGCTTGCCACATTGTATCCTGCACAAAACAATTTCAAAAGAGCCCAATGCATGTCAGTGCACACTTTGAGTGTGGAGAAGAGTGTCTTGCAGTCTTGCAGTCTTGCTGCCAGCAGAGAGCAGGAGAGTGAGACGAGCAGAAGGCTATGGTGAGATTTCCCGTTTGGGAAAATGTCACTCATTGCACACTTAATATGAAATCTACTGCAGCCCGCAAATATGCACTACACAGCAATTCAGTGCAAGTGGGTAAATGACTGTGCAGCAACCTTAGCCATCAGCTGCCGTTTTAATGAAATCCCAAGACTTAAGAAAGATAAAACAGATTGTACACTTGAAACAAAATCAAAAATCTAATTGTTTTTTTGGTACTGTACCGCAGCTTTAATTGAAGGTGGACCTGCGTAGCATTCCATTTCATTGCCAAACAGTAATGAATTGTGCCTTCAACCTAGTTCAAACTTGTCCCCCACAACAGACAATGATAATTTGTTGCTTAATCTATTTTTAGGAATTCAACAAGATTCAGTGGGTCCCAGAGATATTGCAGGTCATACTCTCGAGAGCTGTGACAATATTATCGGGACTCATTTATCTGCCATGCTGGATCTTGAAAATCTGGTCTCCTCCTCTGATTCTTCTGATAGTGATAGTGAGGAGGATTGTGATCCTCATTCCCCACATTCATCACTAGAAGAGGAACTGTCATCTGTTCCCACTCTGAATGTGATAGCTTCAAGTGTTGACACCTTCTTTGCTCTTTGAACAAATATCGCTAAACAACAGCAGGATTTAAAGAAACCTTTGCTAGGGTGGTTGATGTGATATTAGAAAGCTATGTCACACCTAATGGGCCACAAATTAATTGAATTGATCTTGAACACCAACTGACATCTGACCGGAGTTTACATAGTTTACCTGCTCCACACATCCTACCTGATATTCAAATTGGACTGCAATTGAATTGCCAGATTGGATGGGACACAGACTTATTGCAAATGGGATCTGACCGTGAGTGGAACTATGAGGAAGTTGTGTTAATGAGTGCATCATCCCTTTTATCAAACGAGGAAGCTATTACTGCTAATCTTGACTCCACGCCCCCATTGCCACTCACCCGGAAACAAAGACGCTGAGTGTGCAATGTAAAGAAAAAGCGAAAAAAGTGAGGCATAATCAAATAGATACATTTTCCAATAATGCTGTGGAACGTACTTGCGAATGCAATAATAATGTCCATCCTCCACCTAACAAAACTACGGTAACCAGGGTGTCGTTGGACAGTACAGAGAGACTGGTACAGCTCTATGGCCCTATTGACAGATGGTTGCAAACTGGTATGGAATCACTGTCTACCACTGGTACACAGTTTGTTCCCTCTGCATTGCATTCAATACCACTTGCCCCAGTGAATTGTCAAGCAAGAACGCATGGATCCTAGGAAATTGCCATGCCCTGCTTTTCGATCTGATATTGTTTGGCAAGATGAAATTATTAATTTTGTCAGCCATTTGGGCAAAAACAATTCTAACATTCCTGTCATGCAATCTTACACCCAGGCCCAAGTTCAATCTTGGGTTTTGTGTCTGTTGTCGAATGAAGATAAATCATTGAAAAAGAACCCTTTCCATTGGGGGAAATGGGCTAAGCTAGAAGAAAACGTCAAGACCCTTTATGAACCGTAGCTTAATTTTGGATCTTTGCGGTAGGGTTTATCAATTGAAAACTATCAGATCAGTTGATATCATCCATGTGGAACTACCGGAAATGTACAGTGCTGCGAAATGTATGTTAGTTTAATTAATTCCACCAGTGGTGGTAGCATTGCTGAGCTTGTGCCGTTTGGAATTAAGAGCAATGGCCTATCAATTAACAATATGTCGTAAGCATGCGATTAACATCTTGCCTATAGAAGCTCCTCAATCTACCCATGAACTGAATAAAGGGTCTCTTGTATTAAATAATGATATGTCTCAAAGAGTTAGCCTTTTGTCTTCATTTGCCAAGTTGGTGGAGAAACCCAGGATAACTAATGAGGTTAATCAATGGATATCTGAGGCAGTTGAAGAGAATAGCAATTGACATGCTGATGTAAGACATACCTTGAAATGGCTCTCATGGAACACTATAGAACACGGGTCCTTCTTAAGCCATTCTTTGGGTATTTCAATAATCATTGGCATTGAAATGTTCCTGCTACAAGAAACCTGGATATCTAAAATATTTAGCTTTGATGGCTATAGTATATTGTGCAGGCCTGCAATTCATTTATTGAGAGGTCATCCTATGGGTGGCTTGGCCATTTGCGCAAAAGCACTATCTGTCTTTTTGGCAGATGTTGTGATAATAGGGCACTTATTATCAACCTAAAGATCCTACAGGGGCTGCTGCAACAAAAGGTATCCTAAAGCTAATTGAGAGGACATTCATATGTTGGTACGATCAATACTGTGCTTATACGGTTCTCAATGTTGGAGATTTTAACGTGCATGATCTCCATCTTAATCTACTAATTGACAAGGTGAATAAATACACAGGTTTGATGGTTCGTCCGTACAATAGCTGCAGAGGTGATCGTAGGTGGAGAGCATTTTTTGACACACACACAATCTAACTTGACTAAATAGTAAAGATCTGGGCAGAGATACACCTTGTTACGCTTGGACTAACGGGAAAGCCAAGACGTATATTGATTATGTTATACTGATTATAGAACAGGGAATCAAAGTGGCCCTTTTAGCATTCACTACACTCCACTCTGCGACCATGCTGTTCTTTCTTGGTCGACTTTGGTCCAGCCCAACAAAGGTCAAATTAATGTAGATAATTGGGTTAACCTACAGGGAAATCACATCATGTGGTCAGATGGCACTGTTAGGAAAATCAGCTAGCTAAATTGCTCTGATAAAATACAACTAGAGAATTGGCTATACTTGAATAATTGTGACATTTAAATTATAATAACAAACTTGGCTGAATGATTACATCTTAATCAGCTATGGCAACTTTATAGTCCCAATACAGATTATCAGGCCCTTTTCCATATATTGATATACCAGAAAAAACAATCCTATCGGAGAGCGTGTATGAGGAGGAACCATTTCTTGTCTTGTGTGGACAGAGCTGTACAATTGACCACCCAAGCTGCTCGATACAAGAATTGGTTACATCAGCATAAGCATTCTGTTAATAATTCTAATTGGAAGCTTCTTTTCTGTTTGCATAAGGGCAACAGTAATAGGAAATTCTGGTCCAGTGTAGAATGTTTCTTGCAGGTGCTTCAACCCAAGAGCTGAATGCAGTATCCAAACCACAATAGGCTGTCTACATCACAGAACTGTATTTCGATTCTGAATATGTGCAAACGTTAATAGCAGACCCTTTTGAATTGGTGGGGATGGCAAGTATGGGATATGACCTGGATGACATTTTGTCTATTATCAAGAACTTGAAGGCATCTCGGATCCCTGGCCCAGACTCAATAGCTAATGTTGCCATCCAGGCCAACCCTAATTTCTGGGCAAAGACTCTTCAGGCACTATTTCAATGTATAGAGAGCTGTGGTAAAGTGCCACATAGCTAGAGGACATCCATCCTGATCCCCGTATTTAAAAAGTGGGACAGACGGGAGTCCTCCAACTATATATTATTGGCAATGCTTAATTCAAGCTCCAAAATATTTTCCTCTATTATTTTAGCCAAACTTAAGAAGTGGGCAGAGGATAAGGGCTTGCTGAAGCGTTTCCAGAATGTTTTTTTATAAAAGCACACTGCACCCTACACAATATTGGTGCAATCCAATGTATTATGGCAGAGGCCTAGAGACACTCTAACAGAAGCCTGTATTGCTGTTTTATGGATTACTTTAAGACGTTTCTCAGCCTCTGCTCTGGAGTAACCTCCGGCATTGGGAAATTGACACATTGATGTTGCACTTTATTAGAGCCATGTACACCGACACCTCAGTTACAATCAAAGTAGGTCAGGACGGTGCTGTCACTCACCCCATTTCTACTAATCGGGGACTCAAACAGGGGTGCGTAGTCGCACCCCTATTATTCAATCTATATGTCTCTGATATGGCTGAGGTAATCAGTGCAGCCCATAATTGTACTCCTAGTATTGGAGGTGAGGCAGTAGCGTGGTTGGCCTATGCCGATGATACTGTGCTCCTAGATCTTACTCCCATAGGGCTCCAGCACTCTATAGATGCCCTCTGCCGCTATGCAATGAATAACCATCTAAAAATCAATACCATCAGGATGAGAAATTATGGTTATAGGGGGCAAATTCATTAAAACGCAATTTTTGAATAATATCAGCCTTGGCCGAGAGTCAAGTTCATTTAGGATTTCCTATTAGACTTAACACTGTCACCACTTTTTATGGCGAATATATAATCCCCAAAATTTAGAAACAAATGCTTGTAATGAAGCTGTTCGTTGCTAGAAAGGGATGGTATGATGTTGAGTGCATGCTCGCCATATATCGCCCAGTATTATACCAGGGCTCTTGTATATATTGGAGGTGCTCTACACTAGGCATGTGATCTGACTGGAAAAAATCAAAGGAGAAATACTTTGATCGTTGTTGGGTCTATCGAGGCATTGAAAACTGAACTTTGGCTCCCATTGCTTAAGTGTCTTTGGCTATTGAAAAGGTCTAAATTGTATTTAAATTTGCAGTCACTTTGGTCTAACTCTAATTCATTTTTGGGATCGATGGCCATACAATTCTCTGGGGAAAACCTCAATACATGTATGCAGGAGCTGCAGACCTTAGCTCTATCACATTTGACTAATGTTGGAATATTCCTTGATCAGGCACTAGAATTGCCTAATATTGATTTTGTACTGAAGAGTAAGACCAGGGTTTGGGATAGAGTTACCAACTGACTAAGATACATGAGAAAAAAAAGATTTAAAGAATACTGTCATCAATGATTTTTCTTGAATACTCTGTGCGCTTATTTATCAAAAATATGTTCGGCATATTTGAGGCGAGTTATTATATATCTGTGTTTTAATTTACTTCCAACACTTGAACACACAGGCGGAGGGAGGAAAGTACCATATAATGAGAGAATATGTTGCCTTTGTAAATCTGCGATTGAAACTTGCCGACATATTTTAACCACTGTCCTTATCTTAAGTTAATTTGAGGGGTTATTCAAGTTTTGTAAAACATGAAGATCGTATTGGGACGGGTCAATTCTGGAGTGCCATTTATGGAGCAGAATTGTTAGTTATATCTGCAGATGCCTTCAGCATTTGGAAAGAGGCATTGTCACTTTTTTGTACGGTTGCGCAACATCAGCAAAAGAATAAGCAAAAGATTATATTTTAACTGTACTTATTTAAACTGTTTTTATATGGATTATCAATGTGTTTTTTAGTGTAATGGTGAATAATGTTTTATTGCTATTGATCTTAATTTGAGAATAAATGTATATATTGTGAATTTGCTGAATTGAAAATAATATTACATTTTTGTGTGTGCTAAAGGTTTATTTGTTAACCAAATGCACAATAAAAAATAAAAAAACTGCCTCTGCTGTTTGTATTAACCTCTTCAATCTTCAATATTCCAAAAATTCACCCTTTGCTTACTAACCACTTTACACAAACTCTAATTACCACTCTTGTATTCAGCAAACTGGACTACAGCTCAAGCCTAATCTTTGGCCTTCCTCTCTACTCCTTGGTCCCTCTAGACAAAGTCTTCATTTTTGCTACCCACACTCTCTACAACCTATCCAGATCCTCCCCTGATTCTACCTACGAAATACATGCTGGTTACACCTCCATCCAAAACTGCTCTCTTTTCTAGTTCCTTCTCTAGTCTACAAGGATATCAAAGGTTTTGCTCCTTAGGACCTGTCTGATTTTATCTCAGTTTACTCACCATCTCGTTCCCTCAAATCTCCCTCTGCACTCGACCTCACCATCCCGTACCCTCCATGTACCTCCTCATAAATCCGCTCTTTCTTGCTCCGATCCACTGGAAGTCCATGCCCATAACAACCAAAGCCAGTCCAACTGTGGATCTCTTTAAAGTTTGGCTTGAAATTCACTTGCTTGCTAAAAAGGGTGCTTCGCCTGACCTCTACCCATCCTCCCTGACTGACCCCACCCCTGCCTCCAGCGATGCTAAATAATGTAATTGTGTATATTTAATTAGTACTCCTCTTTAATCTGTAGCACTTGCCCCCTAATGTTCTTGTTACCTTTGTAAGTCACCTATTTTCTTGTATACATTTTGTTTCAGCTTGCTTTGTTTTTTGCCTGGTATATGTCCTAATTTTGTTTTGCACCCTCATAAAATGTCTCACTACTTCTTTTCATCTTAATGCTATTGTGCAGGCATCTTCTGTTGAAATGCTTCCTCCACATGCACATTTGGTATTGTAAGCCATTTCTGAACCAAATTGACATCCCTATTCTTCAAATAAATAGCACAAATACAACTACAAATCTGGTTTCCTGATTTGTCCACAAGTCAACTTTGTACTTGATCTAAAGCACCCCTTGAATGTTCAATGGTTCCATCCAGAGTGGACAACCACTTCTTTTGGGGTGAAAGATTTATATTCAACAGTTGATTTCAAGACCCCTCAACATCATTCGGTTCACCGACGGATATGATGGTGATGTCAAGAATTTGGTTTTGGATCAAATGTATATAAATTTGTTTTGAATGTTGCTCATTCAGGTGACAGGTGCCATTCAGACTGACATTATTGGCTCTATTCATTACCTTGATTGGGTGGCCTGTTTTTTTCCAAGAATATGGTTTGTGAAATCAATCAAAGGTGAGAGCTTTTCAAGTAAATCTTTCCATAGTCTAAATTGCGTATCGTCAGAAGCCACGATTATTATGGGATGTGTGAACTGATGTTGTCTGATGTTAATGTCCAATTCTGTCATTCCAGCTATTGGAATTAATTTCCGATGAAATGTGTAATTTCTGCAATTCTGAAAAAAAGATTTATTAGGTATGTGGTGGTCCATGTCATTTCATGACGGGATGTGTTTTCGTGGGGTTTTTTACCGCGATTTGTTTAATGAAAAAAACCCATCTAATTTATTTTTGGGGAGGGGGTTTGTCCCCAATCACCAACATTTTCTTTAATTTGTATTTATTCCCAAACATGCACACCCCATATATATAAATTACTAAGCTCCCCTAAAAAATTTGATGGGTTTTTCAAAAACAATTCGTAGCAAAAAACCCTGCAAAAAAACATCCGGCGATGAAAGGACATCATACCAACCTCCCTTGGTTAAGAATATTGAACATTTCTCATCAAATGAAGGTTGCTTGAGACCCTTTGTGCAGAAGAGCCAATCAATCACATTATCCCTGTACTAAAATGGAGCATATTACCTCTGATTGTTCATCTCTAATCTATAGAGAAAGGTTTCATTGAACTTGAGCTTGTGTTGCCATGGTATATACATTTTCAGCCAAGGGCAAGATAAGGAATCTGTCAACATCGAAATAACATGCTTACATAGGTTATTGGTTTGCAACCTTTTCCTATGGCTCTATGTCACTCCCCCCACTGGGAGTTCAATATGTAGAATCACTAAGGTGGGAGCACACGTCCATATTTGTTTTTCTTTTGACAAAATCTCTTTCAGTTTTTTTTTTATTTTTAATTGCAAGTGGAGGGGTTTCTTGTCTAATTTCTTAATCTTCTACATCAGCGCTTGTACCTTTCTGTTTAGACTTGGTCCACTTTTCTTTTCCAGGTGTCATTCCACTTTTGAAAGAGAAAAACTCCAAATCCAGTCTCAACCAAAGCTTCTTCTCACTCGATGGTGCTCATTATATTTTTCTGTTTATTAACAAAACAATTGTATCTGTTTCTTTTAAAGATAGGGATTAAGTGGCTTGGCGGCTGTTAACACTTGTTCCATGGCCAACACTGGGGTATGTTTATGAAGAATAAAATATGCTTCATCTAGGGTGTGGCATTTCTTTTCAAACATACCTACCTTTTCTTTTTCCTTGAACATTTATTTTCTAAATATTGTCCTTTCATTTTCCACTTGGAACAGTATATTTATTCTCTGTAGTATTTTGTGGAGCATTAGTATTATGGGGGTCTGTCAAGCACTCATTCTCTGAACAATACTAGCATCCAACTGTTTGACCTATTGCAGCAGTTGGCAGACCTTTTCCGTAACCTCTTAGTTGCATGGAGTTATTGATTTGTACCACTGTAACTCCATAGGCCTGTGTTAGGCAGAATCCTGTGCAGTTCCCTTGGGGAACACTGCAAAAAGATTAAGACTACAGGAGTAAGCAGTAAATCCATTTGGTAGCAGTCTGTACCACCCAGATTTACCTGGTAGCTGTGGCTGAGCAGTCAGACTTCTCTCAAGAAGAGTCGGGCAGTATACAGAGGATACACAATAGGGCTAAAAACACATTAGAGCAAGCAAACACTGACCAGAGCTGGGTATCAAAAGTATATAGTTATTTATTTAAAACACACCTTAAGAAATACACTAGCACTATATAGCAAAGCAAGTTCAAAACACAATCAACAAAGTATACACACCTCCCTTAATAATTATTAGACAAGTCTAGGTCAAAACACCACTAATTGTCAAAACAGATGTGATCGCGTAACTTAGATGGCACTCCAATAATTACGTAAAAGGGAGAGAAAAGGGCAGGTCATAAAAAATAAAACAGTTCCCAACACTTTTATAAGACCACCGCAAGTTAGTGAAGGCAGAGTCTACTGTAGAGCCAAAGTTCATAGGCCAGGCCCACTTTTAATGGAGCAAGGTGAAATGTGGCCAAGATCACACAGTTTAAAATTGCATTAAAGTCTTTGTTAAATGTTCAAAAGATGTTGGTTCGAGGCAAAAGATAAAGTTAGAAGGTGTGGGGCCAACCCAGTTGGAAAGCAAAGGATGTAAGGCTCACCTTTAGCAAACCGTAGAAAGGGAGGCCGGGTGGAACACAGTACCTTTAGCTCCAGCGGTGGCAGTTGTTCCTGGCAGCGGGTGCAGTTTGTGGTTGCAACCAGGGGAAGAGAAGATCTCGTTGAGGAGGAAACTTGAAGTCGTTGCACTGCCCAGGGAAGAGACCAGCCACGGAGTTTGTTGGTCAAAAGGTGTGTTCCTTTTATTCGCGGTCACAGTTGTGAAGCTTGGCTATCCAGCCGCCGGGGTGCTTGGCACAGGCGATTCGACCAAGAGACATCCTGGAAGGCGAATGGCAAACTGGTTGTTCCCACCAGCTCAAAGGGAGAAGACTCTTCCGGGAGAAGATCTCCTCTTGTCGTCGGGAAAGTGGTGAGGTTGTTTCAGCAGGGTACCACCAGTGGTTTCATCGTTGGAGATGGCTCAGCTTCTCCCCTCTTTGGATTTCTTAGGTCCTGTGGTGACCTCTGAAGTTCCAGTCCCAAAAGCCCTGCTTTTATGCAGAAAACCCCCATTCAACAGCCTAGCTGTCACTCATACATGCTAAGTGGTGAGCCGGCCGGCTTACCACTGGGCCAATCAGAATAGAGTGCGACTTGAGTTGCTAAGGCAATGCAGTCCAGGGTGCCCATTCCCCCACCCACACATCCTGTGGAACCCAGACAGAGTGGCACCAGTTGGAGGGCTTCTGTGGAGAAGCTCGCCAAAAAGTGGAATAAAGGGCCCAACCTTGGTTGGAGTTACAGAGACGGACACGAATGCCATTTTAGAAAAGAGTTCTGGCGAAAAGACCCAACCGGTGATTTTATATTAAATAAATAACCCAGCGGTATCTTTAACATTGCACCAAAAAGTGGTGCGTTTAAAACCAATGGGAAAATCCTATAGGAAATATTCCGGTGGAATATTTTGCGTGGTAACCACTGCCACCAGCCAGAAACTCAACAAGGGGGGACTGGACAGTGCCCCCTTGGAAACAGACCCAGGGGCAATCGAATTAACCCCTTCCCGTACTTCCACAATATGATGGTTTGTACTGGTTCTGTTCACAATGTTGGACTAGTAAAGCCAATGGTGACTTTACATGCCCTGGTAGAGAGTTGTTAGTCCCAGGGTATGGAGTCTATGTTTGGGGGTCACTATGACAACCCTGTGTTACTTCACTGAGGGTGCTGTGTAACACACACAATAAAACCGATGATACCCTATGGAGTAAAAGACCCCATATCCCATAAGCACACAATAAGTCAAAGATATACCTCAAATCATGCCTAAGAGTGGGAGGAAAAAGAGTCTCACTCTTAGCAGGAGAATAAAACAAACCCCAAAAATCCAGCAAAGCTGCTGGGGGACTCACTAGGTTTGGGAAATTAGCCTTACAAGAGAATTCTCCCTAACAGCCTGTAACTGTCTCTTCTAAGGGAGTAGATGGGTTAGTTCTAGTAGTTGCTGTTGTAAATTGTAGTATGTCTCTGCTCACCCTTGTGGGATATATTGACCCACTCAACGGCATTGCCCCACATCACTAAACTGCCTTTGTGCAAGAAACAGCAACCTGGCTGCGCTGGCTCATGTGCGCACCAGGACCTCGAAACTGCGTTTTGGCAAAACATAAAGATGGCTGCACCATCCAGCCAGCACACTTCAGGCAAGATGGAACAAGGGGACACACTAAAAAGTATGCAAGTGTGTTCTGAAACATAGAAATGGAATCAAGTGAAAAAGCAGCGTTACTTTGCTGCAAAAGCCAAAATATCAATTGAAAAGAAACCCCTTTTCACCTTTAAAAATGCTGCTTTGACGCTAATTCCATCTGTTCATTCTAAAGCCACTGTGATTAATAAGGCCCTGCCATGCCCATGCATATCCCCACCGTCCCACAGCAAAACCAAGCCTTATTCCAGAATGGCAGGCTGTGCCAGCCAAAACCTGAAAACCAACAAAAGCTGTATTGCATCAAACATGGAAAAGCGCTTTACTTCGGCTAAAAAGCATCAAAATCACTGTTTGAAAAGGAATCAAGAGCTGTATGTACATATGTCAATTTTATGGAGACCTTTGCCTTGTCCAGACTGTTGTGTAAACCAGATTGGAAAGACAGATGCCAAACCGAATTTAAAGAAGAAATGCTAGCAGTTTTTACACATGTGGAAAAATGGGCTTTGCTGACTGAAGACAAAATTGCCCTGTTTAAAAATAAATTGTGAATGAAAGCCTGCTTACTTAACAATGTAAAGGGATTGTGTTAGTGGTGATAATACACACAGGCTATCTTCTTTCAAAGGTCTGTTTAATTCAGGACCCAAAATAAGAAATTAAAGAGTTTAAAACAAATACAGGGTTGAACAGACTTTTGTCTCTGTTGGGACCCTGACAATAGAAGTTCTGGGACACTAACCTGTCAAGTGGGAGGGACATTAAAAACTTCAATTAAGCCGGGAAGCTCCCACCCTGCTCCAAAGGAAATGACAGTAGACAGCAGTGGAAGGACAAGAAAAAAAATTGATTCAGGAACAAAGAGACTGCCATTTGTTCACAAAGACTGTTTCAGAAATAAACTTTAAAGACTTTTTATCTCTGCAGCAAGAATTAGTAAAATGTAAAAAGTTTGCAATTTCAAATCTAATTTTATGGGCTGTCTTTTAAAACTTGGTAGAACTCATTGCTGCATGGGGAACAGAATTTATAAAATATGACAGATTCCAAGGAAAGTATTAATGTTGCAAACATAACATTTTGTACATACATTAATGGGGATAATTTGCATCTGTGTATACACTTGTGGAATTTTAGGCCAAATCTTTCATGTGTAAAATTACCAAAATATATTCAAAGGGCAAAACAAGGTCACACAGACTGGAGGATTGGACTGAACTGTGCTGCACATAATATGTAACGTGTGTGCATAGTTTGCCAAGAGATTGCAATTGTATAAATGTATGTTTTTGGCAAAATCAGATTTTCAGTAAAGTAAAGGTGGGAGTTTCTGGACATTGTAAAGTTCACCTCATAACCCTGACATCATTTTCCGTAAAAACAACCAATTGAGGGTGAGGCGGAGACTAGCACCTTTGTCCAATCCCTTTGTTAGGGGTGTGTTTAGATAAGCTTGCCCCAGTCATATACTTTGATGATGTCATTTTACACTATAAATAAGGGTCGCTGATAAGACTCTAGGACACACATCCTTCCTGATTTCCTGCGCTGTGTTCCTGTACCTGTCATCTATCCAGACTCCAGATCCCAACCACAAGGTTAAGCATTGCTGATTCCATTCCCAGCCAGGCCTACAATAGTAAAACCCACTAATCTCCCGTTAAGCAGGAGAAAACGGTGGTACTTTTGGCATCCTGATCCAGCTTGGCTTGCTGCCATTCACTGCATGCTGGTGCCATCCTGCTACCTGATGCCCTATCTTATCCAGTGACCAGAAATGCTACCCGGCAACCAGTCCATGCCCAGATGATCCTGTCCCGCTGATTTTGGCCGGCTGTCCTTTGTTAGACCAGATCCGTGGGGTGACCAGAGCGTTGACTGTCCAAAATCCAAAAACTAAAAAGTGGACTGTGAGTATCAATAGGAACCATAGAAATTCATAGTATACCTTGCCTTGCTTTGTCCTATCCCAATCTCTGAGCTATCCTATTCTGACCACGATATCTTGTCAGCATTATATGTGAAACTCTGCCTTTGATTCCTAGTGTTAGCGCCAATTTTCTCTTCATTTTTGTTTTCCTAGAACAAAAGCCAGTAGGGATTTTGATTAAATTAATACATTTTCCATAAAGGAAACGGGGTACACCACTTGAAGAGTTACAATGGCTGTGTAACTGTGGATATTCACAGGTGGCATTCTCTTTTTCGTATTCATTAAATCCAGTTTAAGTAAAATTTGCAATCCATTTTAAAGCCGTTTTTCTGTTGCTTCTCTGCTCCATTTTCCTAAAAATGAACATCACTAGATCTTGCATAACTCACTCAATTTTCCAGCTAGAGACCTAATTTCACTTCCTTATTGTACCTACAATCTATAGCTACACCCCAACACATTGTGATTTGCCATCTTTCACCTGTTTTTATTAAAAACCGTTTTGGTAATTTCAGGCGGGAATTGCAAAGTTTGCTAATTTTCCAACGTGTCATTTGCTGCAAACATGTTTTAAAACCTGCCCCTCAATTTCGAACTGTATGCTGTTGGTTATACATTGCTTGTGATAGTTTGCACCTTTACATTGCTGCTCTAGTGAAGAATAATATTTGTTTCAAGGTTTTTGCACACATTCATTAATTCCTTCATCTGTTTCCGAGTGTCATTTTTAGCATTTCTCTCTTGTTTGGGGGCGGAAGCTCTGATTGCAATCTTGTTTTTCATTTGTCACTCCTGATTACCTGCTGCTTCTGTTTATCCACTTAGAATTGATTATTTGTGGGTTGAGGAAACGTTGCAGGGGGAAATTCTAACTCAAGTGATATCTTACCCAAAATCAAAAAGTAGTCTTATTCCTGGTGTTTTGTAGATGTGTCAATAGAAGGTTAACTACGTGCATTGCTTACATTCCTATTGTTCTTATCACCCCATTGGTGATTGCTGCCCCATATTAAAATGTGCATGATTTCTTTTAATTTTCAAATAAATAAATAAATATGGTATTTTACCAACTAGCCTGGTTCATGGTCCATTGTGACCCGGGGTATTTGAAAAGAGGGTGTGATATGAGTGGTGTACCATCTCAATATTGAATCTAATCTAAAACATAAGCATTTCAATTGTGCGCTGCATACTGAGATGAGACTAAGGTATGTGTCACCTGATTGAAATCCTTAACACCCTATTTCTGGTATAATTGCACTAGGAAGTAGGTGGAGAAGAATTGTTTCATCTGTTATTTCTAGAATTAGATGTTTTCTTTTGTGGGTGACATTTTTATTTCCATTTTTGGGGACCCTGAGACTGGGTTCACATGATCCTCCCTTGTAGGGGAGTGTATATAAAAACCCACAATGTGCCTAGAGTGAAGATATTGAGGACTATTGTAAGTCTCAATCAGAGTAGGATTGGTGTTTTGGAGGTCAGGTGGAGTACTAATTTGTTGACTTTTAAACAGAGGGCCTCCTTCCTCTATTAATTACTTTAATAGAAAGCAAGGAGTCCTTTGCCTCCCCTGCCTCCAACCCCACTGGAGGAATAATATTCATATCAGCTACCATAAAGTAATCTGGTGCTGGTGTCCGTTTTGTATTATTTTTCTGTATTGTTGGTCCATTATGATTTTCAGCTTCATAAGTCTGTTCGGGCTGAGTTATATTCCTCTCCAATGATCTTGTGTCATCAAAGTCACATACTATGGGTGTGACCACAAATTTTGGAAGGACATGAAATAAAAGTGTCTTGAAGTTCTAACAATTGGCATCAATATGCACAGAATTCTGTGCATATGTGAGGTTCAGATCCTGAGACAAATTTCCAGGTGACTGATTGTCAACAAACATCAAATTGAAGGCATTCTTTCAGGCTTTTTGGGAGTTTCTATGTATTAAAAATAATTTTAGGGTTACAGCAGTCTGTTTACTCTAGCTATGGTCATCAAGTCCTGGCACTTACCCCTCCTCTCACTGAATGTCCATTAATTCCGAGATACCACCTTATCCATTCTGTCTAGGTATTCTGTATACAATATACACCCCAGGTTATGTATCTTAACTGGGCCCAGGAATACTGGATCCACTAGCAATACTCAAGTAATATTTGGGCATTATGTAGAGGACCTTAGACATTTCCCTTACTTTGGTACCTATTTCTCTCTGATTTCTAGCCTTATGTTCTAAAATTAATCACTGTCTCAATTTTGCATTCTGATCCATTTCAATAATCATTTGTTGTTACATTGAACCAGTTGCTCTCCTGATTCTTGCAGACTGGCCTGTGTAGACTCATATGGTCTACTTCTACAGGCAAATCATTCAATTTTATTTCATATTTCATAGCACTTTCTGTGGGCATTCTTTTGTCAAGTCGGAAGAACTGTATTTCATGTATTGTTTGTCGATTTTCAACTGACAGCTAGCTACTTCTTGTCTCAGTTGTCCTTTATTGCACTGCCTGTGTAATGTCTGAAAGCACTTTTTGTAGCTTTTCTTTTAATGCTACACGTTTTCATGCAACTCTTTCTAGTTCTTGTGCAGCCCCCGCTGTTTTGATCTGCTTGTGCATATGTGTCATCAATTGTAAATTAATCTGATATGTATGGCATGAACAATAGTGTTTCTTTGTTGGGAATGGTGGCTCATTACTGTTTTAATACATTCAAAACATGTTGCAGATGACCAAAGTCAGTGAGGGATTTAATGTACTTTACAATTCGTTTAGCATTTGTTTCCTGGTTTTCTTTTAATTATAATTTCAGTATCAAAACATTATCAAGTAAGGCATTACCATAGAGAGTATTTTTTTGGAACTTTCTTTATTAATTTTACAACAATGAAATAGTGAGACATTACAAGACCGTGCACCGGTCGGAAGTCTCTTTAACCCCCCACCCCCCTCGGAACGATCTACGCTTAATGTCAGGTTCAGATTCATAACAGTTCTAGTGTTGTTGTTGTTCGGCACTCGTGGCTGCTATTGAAGTGTCCGGTTGCTCGCCACAGTTTGGTATTGGGGGTGAAGACTGCGAGCTCAAGTCGTCATCTGCGTTTAACAGGTATGCAATATAGAGGCCCCAGATATCGGGGGGCATGCGTGGAGGGGCAGAGTTTGTAGGTAGTTTGTTTCGGTGTCTTGACAGTAGGTGACATCTTGGAGCCATTGCTTTAGTTTTGGTGGCGGTCCTCTGCCCCAGTTGCAAGCTATTCGTCTGCGTGCAAGGACCAAAAGTAGGTTCGCCAGTTTTCTGGTATGTTCTGGTAGTTGGTTGGTTAGACCTAGCATGGTCAGTGTTGGGTCAGGTTCTAGTTGCACTCCAATTATAGCTGAGATTTTCTCTAGGACTGCTGTCCAGAACGCTCCTATTTCGGGGCACGACCATGCCAGGTGGACAAAGTCGGCTTCCGGATAACCACAGCGAGAGCAGGACGCGGATATTGTCGTCCTCTGGGCTTGAAGTCTTGCTGGAGTGTGGTAGACCTGATGGACAAAGTTGAAGTGAATTTGTTTGTACCTCGTGTTTATTGCCACTTATTTTGTGAGTCGTAGTATGTATTCCCAGTCTTCGTCGAGTATCGTAGTGTTCAGCGCTCTTTCCCACCTTGTTCGGGCTTTTAAGCTGCAAGTGAGTTTTTCAGTTAGCAAGGCCTTGTAGATATTTGACACCAGGCGGCCATCACCTTGGGCTTGAATCACTCCGTGGAGCAGTGGCCAGGTCGGTGGATGGAGCGGGAACGTGCCAAAGTTAGACTGCATGGAGTGTCGGGTTCGGTAGTACATGAAGACGTCGAGGGCGTTGTTTCCACCTTTGTCTCGAGCTTCCTGAATCGAGAGGAACGAACCATTCAGAAACAGGTCGCCTAGTGAATGGATTTGCAGTTTCTTGGTCCAGAGTTGGAAAACCTTTTCAGATGTTATGGGTATCCCTGGAATACTTCTCACCGGAAGGAGAGGGTAATATCTGGTTTGAATTCCGTTCCTTTTGGCGATTTTTTTCCAAATCGTATGTGTCGTGACCATTGTGTTCATCGGCGTTGAGGGCGTCGGTGGTTCATTAAGTATAACAGCGCAGAGAAGATAGGGTGTAGCTAGAGCTCTTTGCACATGTGGCCGGATGAAGTGTGTTGCATACCAATGGCTCAGGAACTGTGCTTGCGCTGCCCAGTAGTAGCTTTCTATATCGGGTAAAGCCAGTCCGCCTTGCGTTATGGGCAGGATCATAGTGCTGTGTGGCAACCCTGCCAGCGCAGACAAGGTCGAGGAGGATGGATTTGATTCGCCGTAGGAATTTTTGCGTGAGTAATAGGGAGATGTTTGTAAAAAGATAAAGTAGTTTAGGGAGGATCACCATTTTCGCTAGGGACACTATGCCCCAAAGTGTGAGTGGAAGCGTTTTCCATCTGTTCACTTTCGTTTGGATAGTGTCAAGTGTCTTCTCGTAGTTGTCTTGCATGATGTCGATGCTGGATCTGGACATGAGGATTCCCAAATATCGGACCTTCGAGTGTTGCCAGTGGAAGCCGAAGTCATCCTGAAATTCTTTGGTTGATTCCGTGAGAGGGAAAATTATCGATTTTGCATTATTGATTTTTAGCCCTGAAAAGTTGCCAAATTTAAGGACTGCTCGCATCACCGGATTCAGGTTGTCATACGGGTCGCAAAGGAAGAGTGCTATGTCGTTGGCGTAGAGTGAAACCACCATTTTGTGTGGGCCGAAGGCGAGACCTCTATGCAGATGATAAAGCCTTAGGTCGGACGCAAGGGGTTCCATGACCAGGACGAAGAGCAATAATGACAGTGGGCAGCCCTCTCTGGTCCCTCTGCGTAAAAGGATTTCGGAGGAGGATTTGTTGCCAAGTTTGATTTTAGATGTCGGGTATTTGTAGAGAAGGCCTATCATTTGGATGAATCGTTTGCCGAGGCCCATTCGTTCTAATATTGCAAATAGGAAGGGCCGTTCCACCAAGTCAAATGCCTTTTTGGCGCCGAGAAGTACCGCCACTGCTTGATTTTCTGGGTTGAGGGCCCCCATCGCTCCAAAGATTCTTCTGGGGCCGAGTGATGTATTTCTACCTGGAACGAATCCTGCTTGATCCGCCAGAACCATTGCGGGCATGAGTGGCATCAACCTCCTGGTCAGGATCTTTGCAAAAATTGTTTTATCCAGATTAATTAGTGATATGGGCCTGTAGGAGGCGCAATCATCCTTGGGTTTACCTGTTTTGTGTAGGAGAATGATATTCGCCGTGTAAAGAGTTGGTGGAAGTTGGTCGTTGGCTATGGCTTCTTCGAAGACTTAGAGCAGGAGAGGGGCAAGAATGTCTGCGAAAAATTTGTAAAATTCACCTGTTAGGCCATCTGGACGTGGGGCTTTGGTGCTCGGTAATTCTTTAATGACTTCTAGGATCTCCGCTAAGGTGACAGGTGCGTTCAATGGCTTGCGTAGCTCGGCGCTTGTCCAGTATAGTTCGGTTGTATCTAGGTATTCTGTTATTTCGGCGGGCTCCCTGGAATAATTGGAGTTATATACGTTTTGGTAAAACTTGCAGGATGTTTCCAGTATGTCATCTTCAGAGTATACGAGGGTTCCCGACGTGTCCCGCACTGCCTCGACTGTCGTGGGTTTTTGTTCCGCGGTGATTAGTCTTGCAAGTAGCGCACCGGGTCGTTGCCCCTCGCCGTACTGGCAGATTTTGTGGTGGCTTGCTAGGAATTTGGCTTCTCTATCCGCTAGTGATCTGAAGGAATCCAATTCTGCCTTGAGAGCGGCTAGCGAGCTGGGAGTATTTGTAGCTGTAGCTGATTGCTCAAGTATTTTGAGGCGATTTTCGCATGTGTTTAGCTCTTCCCTTAGCCTCTTTAGGATTATATTTTGTGCTTCCCTGTTTGATGCGATATGGGTCTGGACCCAGTCAAAATTGTTGGAACCGTCAATGTTGGGGCCATAGGAGTTGATCAAGATTATTTCTTCCCCGTCTATGGTTCCTTGAACGAGCAGTGTTCTCCCTTCGGAGTCGCTCTGGGTCCGAATTAGTCTGAAGTTTGTTGATTTGCTGATGAGTATGGCGACTTCCCTTGCGTATGATGAAAACGAGGCGAAGTATCTGTGGCATCCCCATGTTTTCGCCCAGTGATTTTCTGAGTTTGGTCGTAGGTGTGTCTCTTGTATGAGAGCCACATCCACGTTGTGGCGTCAGAGGTAGTGTAGCAGCTTCCTGGTTTTGGAGGGCTGGTTGCCTCCGTTAATGTTCCATGTAGATAGCTTGAATTTTGCTTAGAGTTGCTCCGTTGATTCTGCTGCGCTGTCACTGTTTGGTGGTTTTGAGTGCTTAAGGCTGCTTTTTTGGAGTGTATGTTGATCCGACACGGATATTGGTAAGTCCAGGGTGGAGACGTTTTTCTCGGTCGGGTTCGGGTGGGGCTGGTTTTGGCCCCAGTCGGTGCACGTCTAAAACTCTTGGCTTGTTTCTTCTGGGGACACTTTCCCCAACTTGTGTCCCATCTCCCCTTTTTCCCTCCCCGTCAGGCAACCCCCAACTTGCCCGAATGTGACCCCCCCCAAGTAACATTGTGAACAGTGCTGTGCACGGGGGCGCTGGTGCCCTCCAAGAACACCTATCCCGAGGTGTGTATAACTGGCTTTTGCTCCATTCCGATCTCCTAAATAAAGCTGAAGGTGCGGTGCTTTTCAGGGCGGATCGCCCCCATTCCTCACTCTCCCTCGTGGTCTAGGCATTTCACATAATGGGCGACATCCGATATTATCGAGAAAGCTGTTGGCTTCTTCTGGAGACGAGAAGAATTGTGTTTTTTCAGCATGGAGGATGAGTAATTTGGCTGGGAAAAGCATTGAATATTGAATTTGCTCCTCACGGAGGCGGCGATTAACTCCACCAAAAGCTCTTCGGGACGTTTGCACCACTGGTGAAAAATCGGGGAATATATGGATTTTGTCGCCATCGAATTGAATGTCGCCTTTGTCCCTGGCCAACCTGAGTATTAGATCACGGTGTCTGAAATTCAGCAGTTTGGCAATTATGGGGCGAGGTGCCGATCCTGGAATTGGGCGGTTGGTTGGGATCCTGTGAGTTCTTTCAACCACAAATAGTGGCGAGAAGGTGGTTGTTCCAAAGATATCTTTGCATAATCATTCCACAAAGTCTTCCATTTTTGCAGGATTTTGTTGCTCTCTGATCCCAACCAGTCTAATGTTGTTGCGGCGACTGCGCCCTTCCAAGTCTTTTTTGGCGACAATTTCAATTACAGGGATGTGGAGTTGTCTTCCAGATCGGAGACCCTCTGTTCAACAGTGTCGAGCCTCTCGGCGTGTTTATCAAGGCGGTGTTGAATTAAATCGACTTTGGAAGAGAGGGTGTAAATTTTGGCATCGAGGTTGCCTATGCCTGTTTTGAGATCGAGCAGTATTTCTCGTATGTCGAGAGATTGGGGGGGTATTGACTCGATTTCTTGTTCCATGCGTGGTGATGGCGCCATCTCTCGATTCGACTGCTTGGGAGTTTTAGCTATGGCCCCGGTTTCAAACATCAATTTTCGCTGCGATTTGTCCATTTTGCCCATGTTGGTATGGATTCCCGACTACGTCGGGTGTGGCGCGAAAGGGCCCACTCGTCTGGCTTGGGTGACAGTTGTGTGGCGCTGTGGTAGGCGTGTCCCGATGTCGGGTAACCGAATAACAGCAGAGGCCCTCCACGAGGTTGCCGCTGCAGAGGAGTTGTCGCAGCGCGGCATAGGCCCCAGCGAAGTGTTTTCCCGCTATGTCCTCCGCCGGCTGGGCGTTTTGGAGATGATGGGGCCCGGGCTGTGTAGATCTAGAAGGCTGGAGAGTTAGTGAGTTTTAAAGCACTTTCACGGCCAGACTCGGACGGCCTGGGTGGGGCAGCTGTGTGGGCCTCCCGTCTGATCGTTGGCTGGAGATGGGCCTGTGGTTGGGGCCGTTAGCAGTTCAAGGAGATGGAGGCCTGTAGAACGCGGCCGAGCAGCCGTGCAGGGATCTGTTGGCCGGGGAAGAGACCCGGGGCGGGGCGGCTGGGGAGGCGTCTCTCCTACCTGGTGTCGCTGGTGTGTTCAGATGCGTTCCCTCACTCTCCGGCTGGGTCTGGAGGGCTCCGTAGGCTGGGTGCAAGCGTCAGCGCCCCGACCGGCCGGAAGGCCGATGGCGAAGGTGGGCTGGGCGGGTTCTCAGCCGCCCCTCCTATTCTCGGGCCTTGGATTTCGGGCCTGTCGCGGGCGCCACCTCCAAGGGGCACAGGCACCGCCCACCCCGCTTGGCAGCCCGCTCCTTGCTTGAATCTGGGGATGGTCGCTCGGGTGAGGATGATGCTGGAGGGTTGGACACCCTGCCGCCAAAGCGCCGCGCCACCTCGGCCTCATCCCTGCCGCCGTTGCGTTGACCAGGATAATGGCGATGAAGTTGGTATCAGCCAGCCGTTGGAGACTTGGGGTATGTTATCGAGGTGGATGGGGAGGGTTCGGGGGAGAATAAAGCTATTTTATCAGGATCTTTCTCGGGATCGGTGCGGAGCTCTCTAGTGAGCAGCCATCTTGGACGGCTCTCTAGCGCCCTCTTTACCATAGAGAATATGACCATTTCATTTGTTTTGTAAACATTCCTTTGTCTTTACACCCTAATTATAATCATACTTGAGGCTCAGAAAACCCACATCAAGATTATATCTCACCTCTAGGTGTTTTTTGATTTCATTTTGCATCTTTTTTACAATGTCATGATACTGCTGAATTGAATGGTTGGATATCCAATCAGCATCTATTGCCTCTTGCAAACATTTTATTTCTTGTCATCTTTCATTATTAATTTTCTGCATATGTATCAACTCTACTTATTTATTTGGGGCAGAATACTGATAGGTTTTACTGTCGGCATCTCTATCTGCTACTATGTTTTCCAGCACTAAGTGTAGACAAGTAATTATGCAGACAGATTTGCCAACATGCTCAATTCTTCTCTGTGTGAATTGGTCAACATCATTTCTCCACTGCTTTATCTAACAGCCCCTTTTCTTTCCAAATATCTACTACCAAGATGTGCTACTCTGGCATTCATTTAGTATTTTCATATCCCTAAATGTTGTTCTGGCCATTCCCCATAACATAATTTGTACAGCAAAACAGTTTGAGTGATCTCTATCTTATTTGATCTACAGATTATAAAATGAATGATTCCCCTAATCAAAGCACATATAAACTGTCTGCCTTCATGTTCCCTCTTTAGTTCATAGGGCAATCTAAAACCAAATATAAAAGCCCATGTATGCACAACACCAATTTCAAGAGTCAAACTAATAAGCAGCCATTTTTCTTGTTTATTTCAAAACTAATCCACATCAAAACAACTACTCCTTAGTACCTTTTCCTTGATTCCTTATAATATCATTGGATGCATCTAGTTTGAGACTGTTCCTTGCGGCCATCTAATTCAACACATCAAAACACCCTTACATAACTTGAGATCTTGTGTAGAAATCTGTATTCAATAGTGAGTGTTGTGTGAGCACTGTAAAGACTAGAGAGGGTTGCCTGTACTTCTTCTCTCTATATGGTAGAGGAGAGGCACAGAGGACCCCAGCGAAGATTCTCTATTATTGGTACGTGGTCGAGCAATCAAGGCCTAGCTTCTCAGGAGGTGATGCAGGCCGGTTCTTAAGTACAGTGTAGTCCCCTTACCCCCACAAAGGAATGTCCACAAGTATTATCAGATCTCATTAAAGTGCATCAACTATACTCTGGTCAGATGTCACACAGATCACTTAATAAAGGCAACCAACAATAGACATACGAGGAAAGCAGTTGGTTAGAACAATTGGCAGAATACTGGTCTCTACCGTTAAACCCAGTTCTGTGTGGAGATCCCCCCCATGTCGTTAACCGGTAAAATAAAGATATAACAAAAGCGCAGTCCATTTATTGTTCTATAAGTCTTATTTCATTCTATAATGGTTCTACCCCCCCAATGTATCTGGTAGAGCAGAGTTCTTCGAAGAGGCGTCAATGGATCCTTCTTGAGTGACTCCCTTTAAAGCAGGAGCCACAGATCGTCGAGAGGCATCGAAGAAGGTGAACTTGGCGTCTACAATGTTGATGAAAAGTTTGAGGGTGCCGAGACCATGGCGTTGATCCAGGCGGTGCTCGTCGGCAACGTCCTGCGAGGGTGAGGTGTGCAGGGCACCTCGGCGATTGTTAGTTCGGGACCGCAAAGAGTTTCTGAAGAACTGTGGCCCAACAAGGACGTCAAGTCATCAAAGTCTTTGTGGTCTTTGGGTGGCGGGAAACCCACTGGCGGATTCTCCTCAGCGCATCAGAGTAGTCAACTTTCTCTGGCGGGATAAAGCGGTCGACGGTGCGGACAAGGGAGTCCGTCGATTCAACAGTTTTAGGCAAAGGAGCGGGCGGCTCTGGTCGGCGACGGCACGGCGTCAAGTGGTCCCCTCTTCTGGGCAACACCGCTTTGATGGGCCTCCAGCGGTTATGGTGATACTCCGAACCCTAGTCGACGGCAATGGACTTCGACGGTGTTGATGTCCGGGTGCTTCACTTCGTTCTCCTCGACAGACCCCGTCTCCGGTCGGCAGCTTTTCGAGGGTCTGACTTCCAGGGAGCTTTGGTGAAGGTTAGCGGTGCTCGATGGACCCTCAGAGCACAGGAAGTGGGCACCTAACTAGGTCCTCTCTCGGATCAGTCCTCGCCGAGGGGGAAGAGACAGAGCCCAGGGCTTCCCAGGACTTTGGGAAGACAAGGTAACAGGCAATAGAAAGCAAGAGGCCACAGGGGCTATCTTGTTTCCTATCAGGAATCAACTGATTCCAATGGCAGGGCCTGGGTATCCCAAAATGGAGGCTACTCAGAGCACCTGTCAAATTCAGCATGGAGCTGCCACCAGCCCATACCCTGCTATATGGGCCACACACAGGTGCACAAAAATATACACTAGGGGCACAGGGTTGCAATCCCACCCATGGGTGCCATAAGGGTAGCCTATGGGTCTGTACACCAAACCAAAAATAGGAAGAGCTGCACTGCCAGGAGTGTCACATGGACTCCTGGGAAGAAAACAATACAGAACACAAATGCAAAAAAAGGACTACAGGACAAGGACAGGGAGGCCCTGTCACTCCAATGTATTTCCAGTAGCACAAGCTCCAAATGATATTAGTGACCGTATGTGGTCATCAAGTCCCCATCTGTCCCAAAAATGTTGGACCTCATTGAAGTAAGCTTAACAACGCACCCCAATATAAGACTCAAATTATGTCAGATCTTTTTTGCAGACACAGTTCACCTGACTTTAATTATTTGGCACACCAACGTCTCACTGCCAGCTTCTGAGATAGGAAATGATCTATGTTGTAACAGTGCATTTATTTTATTTTGAACACCCCTCTTAAAGAGTAGCTAGATTCAAAGCATGTATTTGAGTCCCTCAGGCGACCAATTTTCAACACTTTGTTCAAAACACAATCCTGCTTTTTTGAAGATTAGATTCTTACATTTTCTACTAATAAAATCTCCTTTTGAAACCTTCAGAATATTTGCATTTTGAGTTTCCCAGAGTCTGGATTTCTGTGTCTCTCAAAAGGAGATACAATGCACTTTACATTCTTGCTGAAGTCTGTCAGCTCGTAGAATTATCACCATGGAATAATGGTACCCAGAATGAAAACAGAATGTAACACTCGTCTTTAAAGAGACCACAATTTTGAGTTCAAGTTGCCTATTTCAGGATACTTTTTTCAAGGATGTGTGCGTTACTGCCTTGTTGTTAATATATTTATATAGTCAAATTCTTTTCACAACGGAACAACTTACAAACAGCTAATCTTCTCTGTAAAGACAAGAATTCAGATGACCAACCCTGACACCAATGACCCAAAATGTTGCCTGTTACCTACAGTCTGCTTGAACCTTTGATTGGTTTTGTCGAAGTTCTCTTCCATGGGTGTGATAGTGTCGTAGAAAAAGAAAGGACATCACGGGGGAGCGTCTCAGCTTGCCAACACTGACGACACCGTGACCAGGATACTTGGCACCCAAAGTAGAGACTGTGTACTTCTTTGTTTCTCAGCAATCTGTAAAAGAAGTGCACAAGACAGCTGCAGCTCTGAAGACCCAGAGCACCCTTTAGACCTTTAAGACTGAAGGAGTTGCCTTTGACACTGCTGTTTGCTGGGAATAAACAAACGAAGAATCTGAGCTTCTTTCAAGGCAATATGCCATTGTTGAACTTCCAGTCGAGCTGCCTGATGGTTTCTGCAGTGCCCACTTTGTGCACCTGAGCCCTGCTATGGTGATCAAGCCTGCCCAATGAGGCAGTCACATTGTTCTATCCAAAGCTTTCTAGGCATCCTGACCCCCAGTATGACATCGGGTCCTAAAGACTTGCTGGATTCCCATTGCCTACCTTACCCAAAACCATTCAAGTAATTTTTGTTTGTTCTGTGTTTATCTTTATCCTTCATCTATATACTTTATTGTTGATATCCCCCTGTTGTACGGTTCCAGGATTACCTGTATGCCTATAGCAGAGGTGTTGCTAGAGTGAGGAAGTGGGGGGACTTAGGGAGCTATAGCGTCGGTTCTTTTCGCAGTAGCCGCGGATAGAATCTCAGGGTCTACATCCAAAAGGCTAGCCAGCCCTGAGTTCCAACAGTCCCGGCATTAGTGTGGCCCCAGATCTTTTCCAAACCTAGCAACATCCCTGGCCTAAAGTTTATATTTAGCCAGTGTTACAAGTTTACCTGTCTGTCTATAGTTTAGGTATGCAGTCTAGTTTAGGTATGCAGTCTTTATATCGAAATATTTTATATTGAATGATTATATAACGAGCATGTATAGTGAAACGTTTTATAGTGAATGGGGTAGGGTAAAGGGTAAAATATTTTTGGGGTGGGTTTTTAGGGGTGGGAAAAAGGGGCGTGGGGCACTACCCATAATTTCTTTTTTATGTGCATTCACTATAAAATGTTTTACTATAAAATGTTCAATATATATTCATTCAAGTAAAGACTGTTGTTTGTAGACAGCTATGCAAAGACATTCCATTTATTTTGGTACTTATGCACTATTGTTGGGAAGCATCTCCTGCTGATCCTCATGGCTGTAGAGTATACCCTTGCCTTGGCCCACTCTACCAATGTAGTGGCGAAGAAGGTATTCCATCAATTTCTATCCGTCTAACCTTTTTGAATGACACAACTCTGAGCTGATTTGAGGTAATGGTTTGGATATAATGCATAACAACTTTGTTCCTCCTTTTACTGCTGCTGTCCAGAATAGGATTTAGTAACAATCTTTGAAAAAGGCATAGAGCAATTGAAAAACAAAAGGTTTAATGTCCTTTTTTGTTTTATTGGAGAAGCATCGTGCAACATTGTACAGTATCACACTGTAATTGTTGTGCTCCAGAAAAGAAACAGTAATGTGGACCACCATGTGCGTGCACGGCAGCTGGTATGACCATACATCTCAATGGAGTTTCCTCTACCTGTTACAAAGTAATAACCTTGTGGAATCCATAAGGATTGAAGCCTATCCAACAGAATCAAAATTAGATGCGGGTGGAGATGCTAGGAGTGTTCCTGCCTGAAACAGAGGTAACAGGAGGAGTTGATGTAATGCTCACTGCCCTTGCTCTGTCTGGGAAAACTTATAAAAATGATCTCGAGCGCATGTCTCAGTCAGTCAATTACATTACAGATCATGTCAAGAGCTCCAATGGAAATGAGGCTCTTAGAGCTGATTTACAATAGTTTGTACTGGAGCATATCAGGGTATTCCCTGAGCATCTCAGATGTGCTCCCACTACTTCATATAGGCTATCAAACTCTAACACAAGAGTACATTGTGGGCCTCCTGGAGCATCACTCAGATGCCCTTGAAAATGTGTGTGAATTCCGTTTGTACAAAAGCATCTCAAAGATATTACAGGCAGCACCTGGTCCACTCCAGTTTTGGGCTTTATGCCAAAAGTATAAGGTAGCAGGAGCAATCTAAGATGCTCAAGGCATCTCCTGATGTACTACAGTACACATCTTTGTGAATAGGTCCCTTCGTTGTTAAAATGCTGCACAACTCATTGGCTCTTCTGTCATTTAGCATTCACTTACCTGCGTGAAGGCCACCGTGTGGGACATAATATGGTTCATCTTTGGAGCTACACAAGACATGCAGGTTGACCTGCGCACGACGTATTGTCTGCCCCCACCCCCCATTTGGGATACCCAGATTTAGCAAGGTGAACGGGGATAGTCTCTTATTACTCAACCATATGCTTCAATAATGGGCGTGGATTAAAATTGTGTTCATTATCACAAATTGAGATGGGCTGGGGAGGTGTGCCTGGCATTAACAAATAACAGTACCAAACATGGCATTTGTGCAACATGTGAATTAACTGCATCTCCGTTGGAGTGTAAGGATGTTTGTCAAACGGATACTTCTTTATATCAAATAATTACATTCAATAAACTACATTTTAATGGGGCCTCAAGGCTCCACGTGTAAACCTATCATAAGCGTCGTGTTAGCCTTGCCTCCTCTCTGACTCTCTCCCCCGCTCCCCACCCCGGGAAATGTATCATTCACTGCACCCCTGGAGAGACCTGCGAAGCGTGATCAGAAAAAAAATGATGTTCTTACTAAAGTGACCGTTCTGTTCAGCTAGAATGTCAGGCTGCCCTTTGCCGCTCTGCTTTGCAAGTTTTAATTGGTTCCTGTTTGGAGCGTAAATGAGTTCCCTGCGAGCACATCCAGCTGCAGCACCGCACTCTAAGGGTTCGACCAGATGAATGACTTAATTCATCATAAAATGAGCGTAATGAGATGCAAAGTTCATTAGCGCGATCATTTTCTATCTAGTATGGGTTTTTGTTTCGCTCAATTCGTCTGCATTGTGCACCAGGAGGTCAGTGAATGCGTGTGGCACATTACAAACATAACTCATTCTACCAAAGCCTGTCATCCGCAGCAGCAGGGGTAAACAGCAGGCGAGAATTCATGTGCCAACATCCCATGTATGGATACGCTCCTAGTTGTCGTTTTAAAAGGATTGCATTTAATTATTTTGGGATGGTGAAAATGGCGTGTTCGGATCTGTAAAAACACTGCAATGGTCGCCCAATACTCTCCACAGAAATGTTTACTCTGTGCAGGTTGAAGCATTCCGACGATGTCCAAAAAAAAAAAAAAAACGACATGGCCACGGAATGCTACACTCATCCATACTGCTAACAGATCTCTTTCATAGGGGCCGGTTTGTTTTATTTGTTCGAGTTTTCCACCTGTTGCTATGCAATTAAAGTGAAACCTTGTACTCTGTTTACACGCTCTGGCATAATATGAAAGCATAACGTTAAACGTGAGCCCACGCTTCGTTTTTTCGCAGACGTTTAAGTGTACTGTTGGACCGCTTTCTGTACACTTCCGGTCTGCTTCCTTTCCGCTGCGTATGGTTAATGCAGGCTTCATATTTGGCGTGTGTCCACATCTGCCATTGTGGCTTTAATGGAAATCCTAGGTCAATAAATACAGACTCAATGCTGTTGTGGTGAGCACCTAGAAGCACAACGTGGCGAAAAAAGTGAGCGTTTATTTTCGGGAGGGCTTCTCAGAAGTGAGAGGATTTTTAACTATTGCAGATGACACTGAACATTTCAGTCATTTGTTCAACATTTTAACAAAATGCTTCACAGTCGTAATTCTATTATTTCAGTTTCTACAAACATATTGAAAGTTTACAAACAAAAACCTTCTGCACATTATACATGTGGTGATGCGCGATGGTCATCCGGCACTCTGTGAGCCCCCCAGCCAAAAGACCACACTGGGCCTCATTACGACTCAGGCGGTAAGGGGTTTACGGCGGCGTAAACAGCGCCGACCCTTACCGCCTGATTCCGAGGTCCCTTAGCGCCATGGAGGTTTTAACACCTCAGGTGTTAAAATCCATGGCGCTAAGGGACCTTGATGTTAATTACGCCACCGTAATTTACGGTGGCGTAATTAACGCCTTCCCCACTCCCATTATGCCCTATGGGGAAAAAATGGGAATGGGGAAGGGTAAATGGGGATTGGGGACTTACCGCCCCGCCAACCTCGGAATGGGGCGGTAAGTCCGCCAACCACCATGGCGTAAACATAGTTTACGCCATGGTGGTAAAGGTACGACCCAGGCGGTAACTTACCGCCTGGGTCGTAATGAGGCCCACTGTCTGGGTTCCACGTGTGCACTGCCGCTCACGTGGTCCGTGCCCTTTATTAATCCACATGCAGCAGAGTTGCATCACTCCACCGCGTGGGTCTGCATTAAAGGCACAGAAACCACACTCCTCCTTTTTCGTAACATCAAACACAACAGGAGGTACAAACCAGCTACGCTCATCTGCCTCAAACTCCCTCAGGGTCAGTCACTTCTCCAAGCAATGAATTGGTGGTAGATCTCTTTGTTCGGCTGGGACCTCCAACAGGAACGGCGTCCTTGCCTCCCTGATACTTGATGGTGAATCATCTTCGGTTCCGGAAGCACCTCAAAACCTTTCTCTTTGCTTCTGCTTTTTCTCCTCCTCTCCCTTGCTGACTTCCTGGCTGACACTGACTTGCACTGGTTGCCTGGCCACCCTCTGATCTCTGGCCCAGGTCCCCTCCCCCGCCAGTCACACTGCTGCACTGCCCTCCTGGCAAGCCCGCACTTGGGATCTGTTTTCTGTATCCCTACAGTCCCCCTACCAGCACTTGACACCTGATGTCTGCACTTACCCTTGCACTTGCCACCTGCTGGCAGTACTTTACCTATTGTTATTTATTTTCTTATCCCATGCACTGCACTGTCCTCTCACCCTTCCCCCGGCACTTCTCCTCCCTCCCCTTCCAATGCACTTTCGTGATCTGAATGACACCTGGCCTAGTAGGATCGTTGTCTATCTTCCCCCTGTTCCCCTACCTTGCCTCGCCTTGAAAAACCTGTGTATAGGCACGTTATAAATGCCATATCATATCATATCATATATCATTTCATATGACACATTTAACCATAACAACATTTCAACACAAACATTCCTCCCCCCATTGTTTTATCCAACCAGGAACCCATTGTCCCCCACTCAGTCTGATTGGACAGGCTGTGCAAGTTCAGAGGTCCAATATATTGTCCTGAAGGTGTGCAGGCTTCCCCCTTCCCTCTCTCTGGGGATATCTTGCGACCCCTTCCCTGCTCGGACTCTCCTCACCTGTGTCCCCTCGACCCAGGGAACATGGTGGGTGGCCAGAGCCACCGCCCTCGTCCGGCACCTCGTGAATTCTCTCCTCAGGGTCACTTTCAGCTTGGCATTCACAGTCACTTCTGCTCGGCTGGAGTCCCCCACTTTCCTGAAGAAGTTGGCATTCCGTTTGACCGTTGCAGTTCCGTCGGATGCTGTCACCATGCAGCCATTGACTGCAACCACGTCCAGGGGGTTGGGCTCATAGGTTAGGGACAGTTTGCCTTGAGGGCAGTGGTTTGTCACCAGTGCCTCATCTCTGGGGCACAAATGATGCTGTCACAGGCCCCTCCCAAGGTTCTCACCGTACGTCTGTGCTCTTCTTTGCTATTCGACATGAGCATCGTCGATCACTGCTTTCTGCTGCACACTTGCATCAGGTATCAATCAGGTCCCTCCGGCATCTCTGAAATGTTGCCTCCACCGTTGCCACTCCAGTTGACACATGAGGGTAGCTCTATACTCCCTCAGGAATTGGTATAGTGCCAGCTGAAGGCACTGGCCCTGTCCATGGGCAATTCTGAAGATTCTATTACGGGTCCTCATAAACGACTCTGCCTCGCCGTTCGCACTGACCAGATGGGCGTGATCTTTCGGTGATGGATCACATATTCTTCCATGAGCTGTGATGAAACTGGTCCTTTGGAACGGTGGTCCATTGTCCTTGCACAGAGTCTGGGACAGCCCATGAGTGGCAAAGATCTTCTCAAAAGCTGCCGCGACCCTGTCAAACGACACCAACTCGACAACCTCAACTTCAGGGTACTGTGACCACTCATCCATCACCATGAGGAAATGAACATCCCTGCCAGTGGACCCAAAATATGCATGTACGATATCCCAGAGGTGTTTTCCACGGAGCATGGCTTCAATTATGGGCTTTCACTATGCTGGGGAGGCTACTTGGCACACACAGAGCCCGAGACAAAATCTTCCACCCTCTTCTCAAGATCGGGATACCACACTTTCTGCCGCAGTCTGGCTTTCATCTTGGCCATGGCCTGGTGTTCTTGGTGTGCCAGCTCGATGACCTGCTGGACTTTTCTTGCCGGCACCACAATGCGGTCTCCACAGAGAAGAAGCCCTGAATCCGTGAACATTAGTTAATTCCTAACTCTCCATAGGTGTTCCAATGTTGTCCACGCCTCTTGGGTTCTTCTCCCGAGGGTCTTCATCACTGACCTCCATTTACACTTCCAAAGAGCCCCCTTGAGCACCTGAAAGCACTCATCTGCCTTAGCCGCCCCCACCAACCTGTGGAGGGGCAGGGTTTTGGGGTTGATGACTCAACGAGCAGCTGCACATGCTTGTCAGCCTTGTCCACACTGATGTTCTCCCCATCTTCAGCCTCGCACTGCGGATGTGGTGACAGGAGTCGGCTGCATTGTTGTTTCCAGGACGATACACCCATGTCACACCTTCTTCAAAGAGTGCCAGCATCCACCTTTTAATCTGTGCTGGGTGTTTCGAGGAGGATCCATCCATGATCGGCAGCAGCGGCTTGTGGTCCATTATGACAGTCAGCAGCCATCCTAACACGTACAGCCAAAGGTTTTGACAACCCCACAGCATTGCCAGGACTTCCCGCTCCATCTGGGAATAACGTTGCTCAGTCTCAGGCAGGGCTCTGCTCGCATAGGTGATGGGCCTGACTTCACCATGGGCGTCCGTCTGGGTGAACACTGTGCCCAACCTGAACGGGATGGAGTCCACCACCACCTCAGATGGAAGAGAGGGGTCAAAGAAGGCCATGGTGTCATCAGACGTGAGCGTCCCTTTTACGTCCTCAAATGCAGCCTGCTCCAGCGGGCCCCATTGCCATGTGACATCCTTTTTGGTGAGGCTCCACAGTGGCTCTGACCTGGATGCCAAATTCTTGATAAACCGACCACAGTAGGTCACCATCCCCAAGAAGCTGCGGATTTCAATCACATTCTCCAGTGGTTTCCCCTCCATAATGCCATTGACTTTGCGAGGATCTGCTAACAGCCCTCCTTCCTTAAATACACCCATGGCGTGGGCTCATCAACCTTCTCTATAATGTCCAAAGACACCAGGCTGTCCAACTCCTTGTCCACAAAGACTCGCAGGTGGAACGGTACTCAGTGGTGCTGGAGGACTATCGGTTGAATGGACTTGTCTATGTGTAGCCTCACTGGCTCACCAGCCAACCGGCCAATTCCTTTGAACAGCCGACCATACTTTTGGAGAATGCCTTGTATATCCTCTACATAGACCCCATAGGCAAAACGGACAAACCAAGACTCCCGCTGACGCACAGCTCAGCATGGTGTTGTCGCTCACACCGTTCATGTAGAAGCAAGCTTTGATTGAGGTGGTGCAGTGCCCCACCCTTGCTACGAATGCTCCAACCAGTGGAATGGGTTGCTCAACCCCAAACATGAAGATGTCCACCAGCACCGGCACCGTCGACTCATTTATATGGACAAGACATTTCGGTTGTCTCTGGGTGTTGGTACGCAGCGTGCTTATGCTGGAGATGGAAAAGATGTTTTCCTCATCGTCCTCCTCTTCCACATCCAGGACTAACCTTTCCTCCTCCTGGTCCACCAAGGCTATTTTGGGCAGGCATTATTGTTGGAAGAATCCTGCCTGGACCGGTCCTCTCTGTACCACCACTGGTAATGGCATGCGTGCATAGCGCTCTGTTGTTCCGCACCTTCCACACGCCTTTCATTGTGTGGGGCACTCTGCAGGGTGCAGGATGTCGTATCATATTTCAGGCACAACTCAGGTGATTTGGCCCCTTTCTCTTGTGGGCCACCAGTCATCCGACGTGCACCTCTCCCCCACTGACCTCGGCCAATAGCACACACCTCCTCTGCCTTTCCTGGCCAAATGGCCGCATCCATCTTTGATGCCTTCACTTCTGCCACCTCATGGGAGCAACCCAGTTCCAGCAGGGTAGTGTGAGGCCAGGCTCATGTTGCTACTGACGCCTGAGCTTTCCAGATGAACAGCCCTGTATAAGCTGGTTCCTAATCACGGACTGTTTGTGGTCCCACGCACATGAGACTGCCATGCACCAGAGGTGTCCACAAAAAGTGTACAGGGACTCATCGTCTTTCTGTTTTACACTGCACATTAGTAAACTCTGAAAATCTGCATTGGTGAGGGGCATAAAGTGTTCATGCAAAGCATTCTTAGACTCCATATAAGAGTCATTGACCGGCTGCAGAGACTGGAAAATGTGATGAACCGCTGGGCCTGCTGAGTATAGCAATACAGAAACCTTCCTCTCTTCATCCACCTCACCTGTGGCCCTGAGGTAAATGTCCAGGTGGTCAATCCATTGTTTCCACCTTGGCCCAGGCTCGATGGGGCCCCAGAAACATCAAATTTGTGCATCAGTGTTAGTGTCCATACTGGCACGGAACACAGATTCCCACAGGGGGCGCAGACCATGGCTGCGCATTTCTGCCAGCTGCGTCCCCTTCCACCTGGTCACCCATGTTGGTGAGCACACGAGCACCCGACATAGCCTCCAGTGCCGCAACTCACACAGGAGCCTCTCCCTCCTCCTCACCTTGCCATCCGGTGAGTGAGGGACCCAGGAACAAGGAAGTCACCAGTGTAGTTGAAATATAGACGTCCCCACACTATGTGGGGATTCCAAAAATGTGTGGGAAGCGCACAAGAAGCGCACAAACACTCCACGAGGGAGCCGCAACTTTCGCCATGTGTTGTCCAAAATGGTGGCCATCTGCGTTGTGCACGCCAAACCCACAGCATGAAACTAACAAGCTGCGCTCAAAAATAATTCACTGCCATATTGGTGCTGCGGGTCCAAGCATCAGAGTGACCCTGTCACCAATGTGGTGATGTGCCATCGTCAATCGGCACCCCGTGAGCCCCCCAGCCAACAGAGCACACTGGGCGTGATGCTCTCTGTCCGGGTTCCAAAGTCGCACTGCAACTCACGTGTTCCGCCCGTTTATTATTCGACACGTGGCGAAGTTGTGACACTCTGCCACGTGTGTCTACCTTAAAGGTACAGACACTACAATAGATATGCGTTTCAGTAGTGACTCCACACTTAGGATCTCATTTCAAATAATTTTGCATATCCTGTTTAATTTGTAACATTATTGCAATTAATGAATTTCCATCATAACCCAAGATTACGTCATAATTAAAGCAGTGCGCACATTGCAGGTCTTCATTTTTTGTCAAATATTGTCCTTTACTACTACACTATAGCAATTCATAACATTGAATCAAGGAGGTTATTTTGCCACAAGGAGTAACGTTTTACAAACAAACACGTCGGATGGTTGTAGACAGCATTTTACACAAGACGCAATTCCTACAATATGTTATACTTTTCACTCAAACTCTGTCAATTACCAGAGTAATAATGTTATTAAACAAAATCTAAACATTTCATGCAATCAGTGTCATTGATATTTTATATGATATGATATGATATGATAATTAATTCATAAGGCACCAGAACAAAAGTGTTTTTAGGCGTGACAAGACAAGGGAGGGAAGACAGGAGGACAAGACAATCTTACTAGGCCTTGTGTCATTCAGATTGTGCAAAGTGCGAGAACGAGAATTACAAGGGGAAATGGGGTAAGTGCAGGGGAGAGGGGAGAGGAAAATAGGGCAGCAATGCTCTGAGTAGGTGCAGCCTGGGTAGCATGGCTCTGGGTAGTGCAAGGAGAATAAGGGACTGTAGGGTTACAGTGGGGTGACTGATCAAGCAAGAGCCTGCTACACTGTGAGACTCTGAGGGTAGCCAAGCAACCAGTCCGTACATCAGACAGGTAAGTTAGGTAGGTCAGCAGGAGAGAGAGAGAGAAAGTAGAGAAGAAAAGGAACGTTTTGAGTTGATTCCGGAACTTCAGGTAGTCTGGCTGAAGTTTGAGAGGGGCAGGGAGGCCATTCCATATGGACGCACCTGCAGAGGATATAGATCTACCTCCACTCTCTGCCTGGAGATGCGTCTAACCATGAGAGAGTTGTAAGTAGCTGAGCAAAGAGCCTGAGAAGGAAGGTACTTTGGAAGAGAGCGTTGGATGTAGTGCGAGCCCCGGCTCCAGAAAGCCTTTTGGACAATGCAAAGGGTCCTGAACTTGATCCTTGCAGTCACCGGGAGCCAGTGGAGAGATTTCAGGGCTGGATAGATACAGTCCCTAAGCTTGAGGCCAAGGATAAGACTCACAGTCCTGTTCTGGATTAGTTGCAGAGGGCAGAGAGTAGAGGAAGGCAGATTGAGAAAGAGTATGCTCCAGTAGTCCAGCATAGAGAGAACCAGAACTCTGGGGACAGTGAGCTTCAGGGGGGAAAGTGAGAAAGAGAAGAGTCCCTTGGAGGAGGTGCAGCTGGTAGTGGGTTTTCTTGGGGACGCCCGTGATATGAGGACAGGAAGAGAGAGTGGAGTCCAGGATGACACTTTGTTTTTTTTTGCCTAGCACTAAAGCGATGGAAGAGGGCCCAAAGCAGGTGGCCAGAGTGAGAGAGGGAAAGTAGGAGCAGAGGTCCTGATGAGAAGGATCTCCATCTTACTGGCATTAAGGTAGAGATCATTGGAGGTGCACCAATCCTGAATCACGGATAGACAGTCAGGAATGAGTGAGAGAGGAGGCATAGGGGAGCCTGAAGGAAAGTTGAGTGTCATCCGCATAACACTGAAAGTTAGAGGGGAAGGTAGAGATCAGGTTGGCCAAAGCGGTCAAGTACAAGTCATAGTTTCGTAAAATAATTCACAGGCACCTTGACCCTGAATGGGTCGCTTTGTGAAGTGGAATTGAATCTGGCTGATTTATTAAATGTTTACTATATCTCTGATAGGCCTGTGGTGAAAATCCATGCACCTCTCCACTTTCTACACAGTTCTAAGCCTGAAATGGCTGAGATGTGCTACACATTCTGGGGCCACTAGGGTTGACAGTATATTGCAGTGTACATAGATTTCCTGTGACATGGATACTCTTTTGCATTCATGACAGATGCATTCGTTTTCCTGGCAAAGTGAGTTGTCGCACACAGACTGTACATAGCAAAACTTCAAAATGTATTACTTTACTACTACCACAATGTGCTAATAGCCTTGCAGACCTTCAGAGGCCATTATCGCTTGGGATAATGACATTTCCCAATGTATTGCCCTCAGCTTCGTCTCAGACCATAACTTTGTGGAGAGTCATTATCCCGCAATAATGACCCCTTCCTCGTTCTATAATGCTATATTATGGTGGTCTAACAAGGAATAATCCAGCCAATTCATTCTCGTTCATCACGTTACCCCACCTCTGTATCATGACACACCTTTTTACGGCCACCTTGTTGGGACAACAATATAGTTATTTATTCATTGTGAATTTTATAAGTATTGTAGTGTGATTATGTCCGTTACTGCTCTTCCAGCAAGAGTGAGAAGCGGAAGGGGCTTTATGTCAGTGGGTAAACCATTTGCCAGAGCCACTAATGGCAACTTAGTCTTGGGATTTCTATAAACCAAACTCAATCTACTTCTATCTAAATTAGAAAGGCCTAACCACAGAAAACAATTCTCAAGCATTTGGATGAGTAAGCATGGTGGGGCAATGGGAAGAGATACAGTTCTGTATACAGATTATTTTGCTGCCATTGACTTTCTTTTCCCTCCTTCCATTAAGGTGTCTATGTACCTTTAAGGATACGCTTATTCAAGAAAATGAAAAAGGACAGTTTGGCAGCTCAAGGCAATCTCATTGTGGGAGCATGACATGATGCTAATAGGCTTATTCTAGAGAACATTTATGTAGGGTACAATGTGCATGGTGGGTCATATCTGGTTTATGGCACACAGATAATTCTCAGTCAGATATGTGTCCATGGCTTCCTCTGATCCCAAGACTTAGTAATTAAGATCATTTATTACTTAGAAAAATGGATGAGGCCCATACCACTGTGCCAACAAGGTGTTTTCAGATGTCAGGAGCAGCACAGGACCTGGTCCCCACCTTTAATTTCAACAGAGTGGCTTTATTTATTTATTTCAAATGTATAAAGTGCACTAAGCCCATGGGCATTAAGTTGCTGGTTAATGAGTTACAAAGTCCTAGCAGGGGAGGCAATTTGCCAATATTCTATAGCATGAGAGTTTCCATGAGAAAAGAGCTTTGTCTTGAGGTGTTTCAGGGTTCATGGCTCTAAGTGCAGTTGTCAGACCACACAGTCCACCCATCACAGGATACACAACCAGGATCCCTGGGCTCTTCAGCCCAACCAGGTTCTTTGGTACTTGCTCCTGTGCAGCAAGTCACCTTTACTTAGATCCTCTTTATCGGCCTCTTGGTTTTATATGTTGGTTTACACTCCTCTGGCTTCTCTTTGACATCCTTGTGGCTCTGCCATCACGTGTCACACATCTCTTGCTAGTTGTTGGACTTGCAGCACTGCATTCACTCTTATAGTTCACTTTGGAGGGGGTCTTGATCATACCCCAAGTTTGTATGGCGCTCTGTTATACTCGCACTCTGCTCTGAAATTTGTTTCATATGGGCACCTTGACTGTTCTCTTCATTTGCTTGGCCCATACAGTTTTATTCCATACAGTATTTAATATGCTTTGTTTCATTCAACTCAGTGTTCAATGTGCATTAATGCAGTTTAGTTTTAAGTTTCTATTCAGTTAGGTATTTAATATGCTTTTGTTTTGCTTATTTTAAGATTCCATTCAGTTCTGTATTCAATATGCATTTGTTTTGTCTAATTTTAAATTTCCAGTCAGTTCAGTATTCAATATGTATTTGTATTTCTTAGCTTTAAAAATCCATCCAGTTCGGTATTCAATATGCATTTGGTTTGCTTAATAGGAGCGCCCCGGTGTTTGAGCCTCCCCCCTGACACTCACCTGCTCTCTGCATCTCCTCCCGGAGTTTCCCACTGCTTTTTCTCTGCTTCCGAAGCTGGGATATCCACCTTCCGAACTGTTTTCGCTTGCCGTGTGTTTCCCTCTGAACGCCAGCACTGGAAATGCTTTTTGATGGATGCAGGTGGTGTCCTCTCTTCTTTGGGGCTATCTCGCAGCTCCAGCTGTTAGCCCTCTGTCACAGAGGCTCCCAGACATGCACCAAACACACGGCCCACTAGCATTGGGCTCTGCAAGTCCTTTGGGATATTTGCCTGCATCCTGGCTCCTTCTCTGGTCCCACCATGGCTGCCTCCTCTCAAGCAAGGTCCCCTGCTGGTCTCCCCCACATGGGCCCCCCTGTTGCTCCCCATTCTGCTCGACTGGTCTCTCATTAAAGACCTGCAGCCCCTTTACAGGCTGCAGGTGTGGATCTCTAATGAGACTTAACTGACCATAATTAAAGGGACATGCCTGACCCTCACAGCTCTTAGTAGGAATCGTCCTCGTCCCAGTACTAAAGTGGTGAAATGGTGTAGTGTTCATTACTTTTAGTCTCCTCTTCCTCATCCCGGTACTGTCAAGTGTCATATATGGGGAAATTAGGGTAATGGGTTTATAGTAACCCTTAAAGGTCGGTTGAGGTTTAGGTTGGTCCGAAACAGGAAAAGGGTGATACCTTGTCTGGCCTGTGTGTACCCCACACCCAATCCCCAAGGACCCTCCACCCAGGTGATCCTCCCTCGTTTCTCCACCCTCAAAGTCGGGATCCAAGAGCAATGGCATTGTCCTGGCCACCTGAGAAGAAAATCCAAGGGGAGTAGGAGTGAGAAAACCGTCAGGTTTCTCACAGCAGTCTTAGCCATCTTTCAATTCAGGTGTTTTCCCCTACATGATGTAAATGTATCTACTAGATGAACATAGCTATTCATTAACATTTTCAGTTCATTTTAGCTCTAGTAAGTTTTATCTCAATTTTATGGTTATATAGCTTAGTTGCCAATTGTCCAGGTGCACTATTTGGTTTTCCTTGTACTTGTACATTAGTAAAGAGTGCCACAAAGCCTTCAGGACATTGCAAATATGTTTTGATCTGAAAAAGAGCTTCTGTCAATACTCACACCCATTATACAATTAGCTATGCACAATGGCAGCAGCTAAAATAGCGATTGATCAGTGGCATTGGTATATCAATGTTTGAACAAATCAGGAGCCTTAGTATTGGTGACCATTGTATACTTTGATATTATTGATTACAATCATCTCCATCCATATGTATACGTTTGGATTCACCTTTACCAGGGGACCCTGTGCATTATTTGAGGGCCCTGCCTGCAAAGCAAAGCTCCCTGGGTCTACAACAACTAGGACCCTGCTGAGAGTGTGGAAGGCATCTGGATCACTTAGATTGGCTGCTAGGGGATTAGACACACTGCTTCCCTTTTTCAGTCTCCTCTGGGTATCCTGCCTGGCTATCTGCAGCCACAGACTAAGCAGCAAAAAGCAGCTTCTTGTTTGAACCTGTGGGGGCCAGAAAGGGCTTTGAACCAGAACACCTCCTGAAGCCAGGAGTTTGGCAAGCTCAACCTTTGCCTGTTGCCTGCTTCTAACCATTGAATATCCTTTCACCACAGAGCCTCTGTTTCTTCAAAGGACCAAGGAAAATTATTCTGTTTTGGGCCTGTTATCTTTCTTTTGATTGCTTATAGCCCTGTTCTAGCCCAACTCAGAATGTACACAAGCTTCTTCTCAGCCAACCAGCCACCCCTTCCCTTTCTGCTCACCCACCTACCCTCTCTCTCACTTGGAATGCACCCTTTCCTAATCATCTTAACTGGCCTATGCCTTCTACCCTGCATCATGCATCTTGACTTTGCTCCTGTCCTCCTTCTACTCACTGTTCTCCTTCCCTTCCCTCATATCCTCTATCCTCAATGTGATATAACTTCTGAATCATGCTCTGGCCTCCCCATTGTCCTCCTTCTTACTCCACCTGCACCCTTCAAACATGAGATTCCTGTTCTCCCAGGATTTCCAAAATCATCTATCCCCCTGCCTACCCCACAAAACCTCCTCCTCTCCTCATTCTCCTATCACTTGTTCACTTGCCCTCTGCAATTAACAATCCCTCGGCAACATGTCTTTTTGCATCACTGACAAATTTGACTCTTATTACCATCAGATTCATGCTTTTACATAACCCTGGATCTCACCTCCTGACCCTGCAACACTAGCAACTCTCCACACTGACTCCAATGTCTTCTCATACTCTCCTACAGCTATTGGGAAGGGTAGTGGTGTAGGGTTCCTCATCAATAAGGCCCTCCATACTGCTCCAATATCCCACCAGACACCAACTCTTCCTCCTTTTATTATGCCATTATTGAACTCCTCCCTTCTACTCCTCTGACTGTTCTGACTCATGAGCCACCCACTGGCCATCACAACACATTCTTGCCTGATCTGACCCCTCTCTTTCGTTACTTCCTACACTCTCCTCCTCAGACCTCTCCATTGACCCCTCTCACTTGTATCACTCCATTGTTTATATTAACATCTCAATCTCTCCGCCTTATACTCCTGATCTTCCCTCTTCATTGACTAAGAGGGAATTCAAGCAGGACTTGCATGTCCCTTTCCATGATGATGTGAGGACCCCCTCCTGTCTCTTTTCCATATTCATGCCACTTACATTGACTGTGCAATCTCTGACTTTCACTATGCACTTATCTCTTCATTTGACCAACACTATCCTGCTCGCATATTCACATCTTGCCATCACCATCCTCAGCCTTGCATCACCTCTGAAATTCAGACCCTGAAAACAAACATGCACCATGACCTATGACCCTGGTGCAAATTAAGGATGCCTACCCTACTCCTCTCCTACAAAACATCCCTTGCTGCCTTATACTCTGCACTGGCCAAATCCTTCTACTTCACAAACCTAATCTCCTCCCTTTGCTATCTCCCCGCAAACTGTGATCTATGCTGCAATGTTTGATCACTCCTTCCTCCTTTACTGTTAATGTCTTCCTTCTACTCACTGTTCTCCTTCCCTTCCCTCATATCCTCTATCCTCAATGTGATATAACTTCTGAATCATGCTCTGGCCTCCCCATTGTCCTCCTTCTTACTCCACCTGCACCCTTCAAACATGAGATTCCTGTTCTCCCAGGATTTCCAAAATCATCTATCCCCCTGCCTACCCCACAAAACCTCCTCCTCTCCTCATTCTCCTATCACTTGTTCACTTGCCCTCTGCAATTAACAATCCCTCGGCAACATGTCTTTTTGCATCACTGACAAATTTGACTCTTATTACCATCAGATTCATGCTTTTACATAACCCTGGATCTCACCTCCTGACCCTGCAACACTAGCAACTCTCCACACTGACTCCAATGTCTTCTCATACTCTCCTACAGCTATTGGGAAGGGTAGTGGTGTAGGGTTCCTCATCAATAAGGCCCTCCATACTGCTCCAATATCCCACCAGACACCAACTCTTCCTCCTTTTATTATGCCATTATTGAACTCCTCCCTTCTACTCCTCTGACTGTTCTGACTCATGAGCCACCCACTGGCCATCGCAACACATTCTTGCCTGATCTGACCCTTCTCTTTCGTTACTTCCTACACTCTCCTCCTCAGACCTCTCCATTGACCCCTCTCACTTGTATCACTCCATTGTTTATATTAACATCTCAATCCCTTCGCCTTATACTCCTGATCTTCCCTCTTCATTGACTAAGAGGGAATTCAAGCAGGACTTGCATGTCCCTTTCCATGATGATGTGAGGACCCCCTCCTGTCTCTTTTCCATATTCATGCCACTTACATTGACTGTGCGATCTCTGACTTTCACTATGCACTTATCTCTTCATTTGACCAACACTATCCTGCTCGCATATTCACATCTTGCCATCACCATCCTCAGCCTTGCATCACCTCTGAAATTCAGACCCTGAAAACAAACATGCACCATGACCTATGACCCTGGTGCAAATTAAGGACGCCTACCATACTACTCTCCTACAAAACATCCCTTGCTGCCTTATACTCTGCACTGGCCAAATCCTTCTACTTCACAAACCTAATCTCCTCCCTTTGCTATCTCCCCGCAAACTGTGATCTATGCTGCAATGTTTGATCACTCCTTCCTCCTTTACTGTTAATGACTTTGTTCACTACTTTCCCTCTAAAACCTCTAACATATGTGACTCTCACAGCCTTACTCGCTCTCCCTCACCAACCCTCCTTCTGTCCACCACCTCTTCCCACTACCTCTTCTACTCAAGACTACTGATCATCTGCCTCTCCTAGTGAATTGCCACCCATCATTTGCAGTGCCAACACATATTGTGCTACTGTTGACCCTTTTTCTACCCAAATGGTCAAAGAGTTAGTCTCAAGCACTTGACCTTATATCTATGAGCTTTTTAACTTCCCTTTCTTCGCTGGACTCTTCCCTACCTCCTTCAAATCTGCAACTGTCTCACCCTGAGGGAAGAACCCTCTTCTTACCCAATCTCCCCAGCACACTATTGCCCAGTGTCTCACCCTACCCATTGCCTAAAAGTTCTAGAGTGGGTGTTATTTGACCAAATCACTAAGAAATTGAGGATATTGGCCTTTGAGATCCACTTCAATCTTGCTTCCATAGAAACCACTTCACTGAGACTGCTGTCATACATGTCTCCAACTTTCTCCTTAATGCTTATTACTCCAAATTCTCTTCTATACTGATCCTTTTGGACTGTTGTTCTGCTTTTGACACTCATCTTTCTTTGCCACTCTCCAGGAACTTGGGTTTCACAAACCTGTGCTTTCCTGGTTCGACTCCTATCTGGAAGCTAGATCCTCTAAAATATCTTGGAACTCGCAAACATCTGACTCCATCCCTCTCCCTGTAGGCATCCCCCAAGGATCAAGCTTTGGGACTCTGCTCTTCACTGTCCATCCCTCTGCCCTAGGAAGACTTATCTCATCCTTTTACTTTCACTATCATCTTTTTGTTGATGACACTCAAATATGATTCTGCTTTTCCCCGTTCACCCCAGCTATCTCAGAACAGATTATGAACTGTCTCACTGTAATTCATCACTGATGGCTCTCAACTGCCTCATGCTGAAGTGATGTCATCAATGACATTTGTGATGTCATCTTTGATGTCCTGGGTGCTAGTGCTAGCAGTGCACAGTGGTGAAGTGAGTTATGGTTGCTTATTTTACCATAACTGTTGAATTTCTGGGGGTTTTCGGTATTATTTGTAACCATAACGTCCCTTTAACAACGTTTTTGCATTGAATTTCATAGGTTTTTATTAGTGTAGTTTCACCATAACGTCCCTTAAACAAAGTTGTTTTGCTGAATTTCATAGGTGTTTACTAGTGGACCCTTAATTTTCTACAAGTTCCTTATATTATACTCACCCCAAATGTAGCAGCTCTAGAGTCAGCAGACAGTGTGATAGTCAGCACACAGAAGGTAGCATTCTCAAAGACTAGAAGCACAGGGAAGAACAAAAAATGTTCTACCCTTCAACCAAGAAACACATATACATAAAACAACATTACCTACATTCACTACACCCACATATACCTTTTTGTACAAAATCATCATTTGAAAATATACACATTATTTCTTTTCATTTTTTCATTTAGCACACAACATAATGGAATGCAGCAAGCACAAACCATAAGTGTGCACCTCATATTATCACTTCAATACAACTCTGCATATAGACTCATATAAACCAGGCACTTATTAGAAAACAAGCGCTTACTAAATAGTAAGTACACTGTATTTATTTCTTTATTATTACCATTCATTCAATAAACATTTCTTACAAGCAAAAAGCATAATTGTATTATTTTCACAGAAATGGCACAAACACTTGAGCAGTTGGAAGACAACTTCCCAAAAGAAGAAAAGAGTGATGATAACATCTCTATTGGTATACAGTACATCTTTTAATAATGTAATTTGTACAGACCTCACTGAAATTGTTTCTTATAGTATATAGTTTTCACAAAGAAACAACACTCCAATGTACTTATGCAGAATACCAAGAATCACAAAGAAAAGCCCTACCCCCAACTGTTCATAATGAAATTGTGATGTTGTCTGCAAAATTGGATCAAATCAGTAATGACTTTAAGGAACTTTTAAATTATGTCAAAAATCATGTGATTAAAAATGTTCATTATCACTGTCCTTCTTGCACCTGTCCCCTTATCCCTAGCAATCATCGAATTCCCAACATTTTGATGAAAGCTCACTCCCTTCCTCCCCTGATCATTATTGTACAGAAAAGTCTAATTCTCTCATTTATGTTTCCCATTCCTTTCTTAAATGCATTTATTTGTATACTATACATTTCTTGTATATTTTTCTGTAATTGTTTTTTAAAACCACAATTAATAGGCTGCAGAAATCCGGTGCTGTACTCCTACTGGACCACCACCTTGCGCCGCCACACCAGATCGAACCACTTAGGTGCTGTGAAAAGGTGGTACCTTTTTCCGGCAGAAGCAGGTTGTTGGCCTCTACTCCATCTTCCTCAACTGCTCCTGCCACCACACAAACTGCTCCTGTGGGGCAGAGTATCCCAGCGTCTGCCTCGAAGGACATACAGAACGCTGTTGACCCTTACCTTTCAAGTGTCACAGTACTATGTATGTACTGCGATGCACCAATCTGCAGGGGGAAACAATTTCATAGTGCTTTTGAGGCGGCGGTCAAGGAGTTCGAGAAACAGTGCCCCCGCCTTAAATGTAAGGTCTGCTCAACATGGTCCTAAATCCACCTGCCCCTCCATCTATGTGGTTGCTTCCCCTTCCCTTCCTTCTCTTCCCCACGTTACCTTGCCTCTCCCTGATTTGTCTTTTAAAAAGCCCCAAAAAACACAAATTCAAAAAAACACAAAATAACTATTCCTTTAGGTGGCACATTTCACAGTAAAAAAATGAAATGAAAAAAGCCTCACAAGACCTTTTGCAGCCTGCATAGTCTGTGAACAGACATCTCGAAACTTATAGCGTGGGGTAGGGAAATGAAAATCATTATAATAGTTTTTTATGCAAAAATGGTGACTCTTAAAAGAACATTTTTTTTCTCTTTTTGACTTTTATATCTTTTTTTCATTATTTCATTTTGTATACTAAATTAGCAAAAATTCTACAGAACCTAATTGTTTTTTGTAACTTTCACAAAAAGTGATTTTCATTTTGTTGTTTATTTTACATTGTTATTTTATGCAACTTCTAACAAATACTTGAATCCATATTGTATATGTTCACACAAACTGCTTCAAATGGATTCTGAACTTTTGCAAGACTAATCTGATTGCCCACATCAGTGAGATGCACTTCATCTCTTCGGAAAAAAATTCAGACAATATCACATTTTATATTTTAATTATAGAAAGATGTCATCCAAACATCCCGCAAAAAAGCACATACAAATGTATTCACATTACTCCTTGCTTTTTCAATTTGTGGACAAAATACATTTGAAAGTATCAATATTTTTTTCTGAGTTAGCCATTATTTTATTTTTTTATGTGGAAACCGTTCCATCAACTTTCCAAATGTATCATTCATTGCAAATTGTTTGACATTTCTGTAACATAGCCCAAACTGTTATCTCCGCAGTACACTACAATGATGTTTGGATGCTTCAAGTTAACCATATTCTCAAAAACGGCAGGATTTCTACTCACTTCATTTCCCGAACTCCATACCATGAAAACTGAAGTTCATCAAATCCAACTTTGTCAGACAATCCGCAGTGGTCACAATACACCTTCAGCCAATGGATCCATGACTCTCTCACTATCTAGACAGTCTGCTTCCTCAAAGCCATAGCCATAGCCATCTTCACTGCACACATCAAAGATAACTCTTGCTACCCAGTCTTCCTGCACACCACACAACACACCCAGGAAACCTGATTGGCTAATCCCCCAATGTCCGCGGACATCCTCGATGGTCTGCGGTCTCCACAGTCCTCTTTCCATTCTGGGCATCCTCAAAAGAACCAGATGTGGCACGTGCCATTCACGGAATACTGGGTGTCCGCGGACAGAACATCCAATTGAAGGGGTTGGGACGGTTTAGACTTAATTTAAACAATTTATTGTACAATAGTGGCACTTAAAACAGTTTTTTTCAGTTTTGATTTTTGTTTTGCTTTTCTGATTTTTATTTCCTAGGACTACTTACAAATGTTTTCATATGCGCTGTACATCTTTTTCATATACAATTTTTCAGTGCATTTTAAATATTTACAAGAAACATCTGATTCCCAAAATCAGACAATTCACTGCATCACTCTGAAAATTGTTTGCACCATCCAACTTGATGTTTTCATTTTCAAAAGATGCTGTGCTTACACCATTCAAAAAAGCACATACACCTTTATTTAAATGGTGCCTACATTCTTCTAGTTGTGAAAAAAATACATATTTGGGCATCTCCATGCTTCCCTTTGATGTATTTGTGAAAAAATAATCTTTCCACATCCATTATGCCTCACAACATATCCTACCTTCAAAGATAGTGGAGTAATGTAGCCCAAACTATTTCCTCCACAATGCACAACAACAATACAATCTGAACATTGAAAGTGAGCCAAAATGATAGTAAACTCACCAAGTTTAGCCCAGACACTGTATACGACCAAACTTCCACTCCCTCCAATGCAATAGTACCATAGAGCCCCAAAATTCAGTGTACCTTTTCAAATTATTCATCCAACAATCTCCCAACATCCACACAGTGAGATTGTTGATAGCAATAGGCACATCCATCCTCCCTGCAAACAACAATAAAAACACTTGCTATCCTCTTTTCCTGTAAACCACAACCTGAACACCTGGTGAATCCCCACAGTCCCATTTCCATGCCAGGCATCCATAAAAAGACCTGTATGTTGGACTTGCGGTCCGCAGAATACCGCTGTTTCCGCGGATGCCGTAGCACAGGGAAGCCATTTTACCCTTTCCACTTTCATGTTTGTAACACTGCATCATTGGCTGCTTTCAAACAACCACACATCCATCCACCAATCACATCCACACACTTTACAACTAACCCTGTCATCTCAGTTCAACACTTTAGATGTACACTTTAACTCTGAGAGTACATATCTCCTGTTAATCACAGCCATCTTCATCAAAAACTACTGTGAAACTCTCCAAGATTTCTATTTCCAGATTCAACATCTGTACCTAAAAATACATACTACAGGTATGCTTATATTTTTTTAAAGTATTTTCTTCAACTCTTTTACAAATATATATATGGAGGGTTCCTGCTAATTACCCTGTAATAAGCTTCTCTGTAAGCATATTATCTTTTTTAACCACTCTAGCAAATGTCATGCATTGCAGCATTCAGCAGCTGCTCACATGAAGCAGCTAATACAAACAATGCTGTGAGTTTTAAAAATATTTCTTTTTAGGAGCCCTCCATCAACCATTCCAATCTATGAGTGCTTATAAAGCCTTCAGTTTTGTCTTTCCATTCTGTGACTTGTAATTCCACTTCTCCCATTATAAAACTGAAACTACGAGTCCCAGAATGTAAAGACAAGACTGAACTGGAAGACTCGAAAGTGTGACCTTTATATCGAATGAAAACTATAAAATGCAGTGTGTTTATAAATGTTTCTTTTTAGGAGCATTTTGATGAAAGTTAAAAAATGCATATGTACATTTATAGCAGCACTTTGTGTAATTTTTTGTAAGAGAACGAAAAAGCTGTTTCAAAACATGCGTTCAACATCTTTAAGCGGCACTTGGTATGTGGGAGTTTAATATGTTTTCAGTACATGCATACTTGCTAGCATAACCCACTCCAATCTGTAACTGCTTATCCAGTACTGATTTTTTCTGTACAATCTGGGACTTGTACTCCAGGTTTTATAATGGGAAAAGTGGAACTACAAGTCCCAGAACGCAAATAAAAATACTAGGACTACATAAGCACCTACAGATTAGAATGGATCATGTTGGCAAGTACGCATGTACTCAAAATATGAAATGTCCACACAACAAGTGCCATTTAAATGTTCTACACATCTTTTCCATCTACATTTCTTCTCTTCTACAAAAAGGTTACACACAGAGCTCGTATAAATGCACATATGCATTTCTTAGCTTTCATGAAAATGTTCCTAAAGATAGACATTTTTAAACGGTAAGCATTTTCCAATTTTAATTCAATATAAATGGTACACTTTATCTGTATACTGCGACAGTATCCATATACAACAATTTACCTTACATATAAAGTAGTCTTCTTTTCCAACCTCTACTATAATAGACCAAACACTGCTGCAACAACAATCCACCATTACATTTCCACTAGGCCACAGTTTCCCTATTCTTTAACAACACTGCAACGCAATACTGATACATTACACCACAAACAGAGCACTTCTTTTATTGAACCTGGCCCAACAAAAAATAACATAGCTAGGCACCTTTTTCTTACACTCATGTTTGCCCTGTTCGTTCAAATGTGCGGAAAATAACTACTTATACTCCAATTCTTTCAAAAACATACTTAACATACTTTAGTACACCACCTACAACAGAACCTCATTAACTCTTCTTCCCAAACACTCCTACTACTTTCATAAATAACAACCTTGCTCAGTAAAAGTACTTCACCATTACCACATACCCCCATGTGGAATAAGAACATTGCCAAGGACAGCTACCGAAAGAAGAATACCCATCACATCCTACAAAGTAAGTCCATTAATGTAGCATGCATATGTCTCTAATTGTAACAATATATTTCCACTATATATTAGTCTACAGTATTCTTTTGAAATTAACATTTATTTCACTCTTACTCATTATATTGCAGCATTCACGTCTCTTTGTAAAACACCACCATCACCATTCTTGTTACTACAAAATGTCTTCTAAAGGCTAATGTAGTTAGAATATGCCAACAGGTATCTAGCTACTTTAAAGATTCCCTTAATGACAACACACTTCAAACAAACATACTTTCACCCTTACACTCACCTAATAGTTTTGTTTCAATCCTTTATAGATTTTAATCCCAATGACCCAATGATTATTTAATGTCAGTACAACAACAGTATCATAAACTGACATTGTACCAAACATAGTGCATAGAATGTACTGTTTATGAGGGTCAAACAAATTAAATGTATATGTAAAATTATATGCAATTAAAGAAAATTATACTTTTTCCCCACAGAAAAAGAATCAGATTCTAGCTTCATTACTGTATGCAATTAAGTAACCATACCAAGTATAACCAAATACATAGTCCATAAGCACTGTCCTGAATTGTACTACAATCATAAATAGCATATACATTTCAAATATATAATTCCACCATATTAAAAACATTTTATGCTCCCACGACATTACCTATAATTAGTATATACATATTACTATGGCCATGCTCCCAAGAATCTGGGCACTGGCTTCCACCACCACGAAAGAATTAAACCATATAACAAGTACGTACAATACACGTTCAACTCCGACCACCCCCGCAATTAAAATAATGTCAGCTGACACCTGAATTGACTACAGACTCAGCGGCATCTGAAACCCTGTTTTTCCACGGCACTGTCCGCAGACCACAGAGTGAGCGCCACCCATGCACACTTTTTTCACTGAGAAAAACAGATCCATATCGTCTTTATTTCACCCCCTCACACCCTTTCCAGGCCCTCTTTGGACCACCAAATAACCTCATATGTTTTTCCAGACTTTTTCCCCACCGCGCTATCCACAGATACCAGCAGATGTCTGCTGACCCAACATGGCGACGGTCTCAAAAAATATGACGCGCCTCACCCTTTAGAGCATCCAATCCGCAGACATCACGCCACCACCTGATTGGTCCAGAAGGGTGTCAATGGACTGAATAGTGAAGTGAGTCAGTGGACCGGACCCAGATATCCACTGGATGGATTTACACAATATTTACAAAAGTACGCTTTCGGGACCAAGCTGACACACCTGCTGCAAATTTGGTGAAAATCCGTCCGCGGTTTGGGCTCTAGTCATGAGCACATTTATTTCCATTGCGTCTATGCGGATTTCTACATATTTTGGGACCCCCTAAATGTTTGCCCACCCCGGATGAAACTGCACCACACTTTGCAGAATCATTTCGAAGGGGTCTTCGGCCATGCACCCAAGACTCTAGGCCCTGGCCACAACCACTGCAGCATATCACACCCATAGAATCAAACAACCATCAAATATACACAACTCAAATGTTTGTTTACTGTTTCATTTGTAGAGTTTGTATGTGAAGTTTTGGCAAGGTTATGCAGTTAAGAATTTATAGTTTGTAAGAAGGAGTGCAGTGTTTCTGAGTTTATTTATTGGATACTTACTGGTTGAGTTTTTTGTGGTTGTATGCAGTTTTTTCATGACATGGGTAACTGGACCAGACGTACTTTTTCGATCTCTGTGATAAAAGAAAAGATCATATGTTAGAGCAGATAGTTCATAAGGAGTTATTGCATTGCATAATAGACATTTCTGTATTTTTTACCCTCATATTTCATATTTAGTACTTACAAGTACTGTAGTTCAAACCAGTGTACTGTGCAATTTGCTCAGTTTCTGTGTTTGTTTTCTAAATCATTGGGTCTGTGGGAAAAAAAATCCATGCTGTTTATTTCTTGTTTCTTGCTATTAGCCTATCTATCTGTTGGCTTGTTGTAGATTTTTTGGGCAATTAGATACCTGTTGGCGTATTCTAATTGTTTATTTTTACTTTTATGCTATTCGTCTATCTGTTGGGTTGTTGCAGATTTTTTGGGGCAGTTAGGTAATTGTTGGCGTATTCTATCTGTATATTTCTTGTTTGATTTTAGTAGTATTTGTCTATCTGTTTATCTGTTTGCTTGTTGCAGATTTTTGGGGCAGTTAGATACCTGTTGGCGTATTCTAACTGTATATTTCTTGTTTGATTTTAGTAGTATGTGTCTATCTGTTTATCTGTTTGCTTGTTGCAGATTTTTGGGGAAGTTAGATACCTGTTGGCGTATCCTAAATGTGCACAGTTTTGAAGTTGAAGTTTTGCTTATGTTCATGCGCAGATTACGTATTAATTTTTGGTTTTAAGAATATTAAGTAAGCGTTTACAGGATTTGCTGGCAATCTCTGCTTTAGTGTAATGGTACTATCATTACATTTGAACCATCCAGAATTCTTTTTTATAGATGCAGTGTAGTGACCTGCATTGGTTTTGGCTCCTGCGTGGTAGATTATACCTATTTTTGTAAAGGTTTTCTTACCAAGTGATACTTGACCATGTGTGAATCCAGTCAGCGTACAGTTGTTTTCGGTACCATCTGCATTGTAACATTAAATCATTACTATTACGTATTTACTATGTGTCTGTATTTGTAAGGTGGAGCGATTATCTGAATTGCCGGTTGTACATAATCTGCCATTTTTTGCATTTTGTACAAGTTGCTGAAATGGAATGGATTCACAGTTAGGTATGGGTACATACACAAAGCGTTCATTAAGGACTTCTTCATGTTCCATATGGTTGCAGAGAGTACATGTATGTTTCCACATGTATGAAATCTGATTTATAGGTATGTTTTTGTTTTCCAGTACTTGTTGTAAGTACATTAAAAATTCTTGTGGATCTTCTTGTGAGTTTATAGTGAATTTGACAATTCCAGCACAGTAGTCCAATTCTTGTCTTATTACATGAACACTGTAAGTGTTGTCAGGATTGGTTGAATTTCTATGAAGGACTAACATTTGCAAACACAATTGGTCTGTACTGGTCTGTACTGTGTAAGTAAATGGCAGATGGGGAGCAGGTGCAAGTGGATCTAGGTCACCTGGCCTAAGCCCCGCCCACCTGGTTCCTTCCTGTTTGCCACTCTCTTTCACCACTAGCATGCCCCGCCAACCTGGTGCCTTCCTGTTTGCCGCTCCTTTTTCCTACTTAAGGAGCCCTCCAGCCTCTTTTCCTTTGCAGATGGGGAGCAGGTGCAAGTGGATCTAGGTCACCTGGCCTAAGCCCCGCCCACCTGGCGCTTTCCTGCCTGCTGCTCTTTTTCACCACTTAGCAAGTCCTGCCCACCTGGTGCCTTCCTGTTTGCCACTCTTTTTCCTTACTTAAGGAGCCCTCCAGCCTCTTTTCCTTTGCAGATGGGGAGCAGGTGCAAGTGGATCTAGGTCACCTGGCCTAAGCCCCGCCCACCTGGTGCCTTCCTGCCTGCAGCTCTTTTTCACCACTTAACAAGCCCCGCTCACCTGGTCCCTTCCTGTTTGCTGCTCTTTTTCACCACTTAGCAAGCCCCGCCCACCTGGTGCCTTCCTGTTTGCCGCTCCTTTTTCCTACTTAAGGAGCCCCCCAGCCTCTTTTCCTTTGCAGATGGGGAGCAGGTGCAAGTGGATCTAGGTCACCTGGCCTAAGCCCCGCCCACCTGGTGCCTTCCTGCCTGCTGCTCTTTTTCACCACTTAGCAAGTCCCGCCCACCTGGTGCCTTCCTGTTTGCCACTCTTTTTCCTTAATTAAGGAGCCCTCCAGCCTCTTTTCCTTTGCAGATGAGAAGCAGGTGCAAGTGGATCTAGGTCACCTGGACTAAGCCCCGCCCACCTGGTACCTTCCTGTTTGCTGCTCTTTTTCAATACTTAGCAAGCCCCGCCCTCCTGGTGCCTTCCTGTCTGACGCTCTTTTTCACCACTTAGCAAGCACCACCCACCTTCTTAGCCCTGCCTCTTCCTTCCTTCTCCTAACTATTAGATCAAGGGTGTCTCTTGCCCAGGCGTCCTAAGCGAAAGGCAGACGAAGAAAAGGGGAATTCCTGTTTGGACCTGTTCGGACCAGGAGGACCCAGGGCCCGACCCCCTGCTCAGACAGCAGGTAGGCATGCACCAACATGTGTTACTCCCTCTGGTCCCCCCCGTGATGTTCCCTTGTGCGCCCCCATTCTTGCATACAGGTGTTGCCTGTTTTGCTTGATTCTTCTACCCTGCTCCCCGCTCACCCCACTCAAGCCTACTTCTGCAGGAGTCTGTCCTAATACATTCTGGTTTCACCATCACCGTCTTGTGGACAATGCTGGATTTGACTTTTATGGACTTAATTTATTCATGGTGCGTCACCCTTTCTCAACCCTAATGCAGAACTTCTTTTGCATCTTGTACTCATGGTGGCCCTGAATCATGCTGTTCCCATCTTCATCTTGTATCCTGGCTTGCAACATTATGTGTTAATACTGACTTCTGCAATTGTATTGACTCTCCCCTCTTGCTTCTCCACTCTTTTGACTGCTAACTCTCTGTTCTCTCCTCCTTTCCCTTCTCACTTTTCCTATCTCCTCCCCTTACTTTCTTCTATGCACTTACTCTATCAGAATTGTCCTTGGATCTAGTATGATAGCAACCTCTTCTGTCTCCTCCTCCTTCACCTTACTGGTTTTTTCCTCTCAAACCCCCTCCAGCACTATCTGAAATGTCGTCAGGCCTAATATGATAGTCGCTTGTTTTGTTCCTCCCCTACCTTTCTGTAACCCTCTCCCTCACCTCTAGTTTTTTTTCCGGCTCTACCAGAAATGTCGTCAGGCCTAGTACGGTAGTCGCCTGTCCGTTTCCATTTCCTTCCCACTCTCCCCCTGCGTTCCTTATCTATGTTTTAGCTCTTGCACTATCTGAAATGTCGTCAGGCCGAGTACAATAGTTAATTTCACATCCTTACTGTTCATGGCCTGTAAGAATGTCATTGTTTTTTCCCTTGTTCCCTCCCTTGCTTTGAAGCGCTTTGAAACACATTGTGTATAGGCGCTATATAAATAAACTATCATATCATATCATATCAATGTTCTCAATAATTGGTGGCAATTGGAATAGAATATTTATTGCTACATTTGCATAGCAATTTACAGAAGTTACATTTGAAAATTTGAATGGACCTGATAGTTCTGTGTGGAAGTCATTTGTTTGGAGTGTGTGTTGCTTCTTTGAAAAAGTAGTTGAGTTATTTTGACCACTAGATTCTTGTTTGATTGTGGTACTTGATGAAGTATTAGTTTCTCTTTTTGTTGTTGGAGGAATCGTAGTGATATCCGGTATCGTTTCAGTTTGAAGTCGTTTTCTTTTACAACGTTTTGCTTGTTGTGGAACAGGATAGGTTTTCAGATGGGGTGTGGAGTGAACGCAGCCTATTGTATTCTAGAATGCAAGGAATATCAGCATTTACTTTACTTGCATCAAAGTTGATTAGAAATAGCCCGTCAGGTGTACGTAAGCGTGATAGTGCTACGTAGCTCATGTCTTCTTTAAATACTGTGCTACCAATATCTATTAATGCTTTATCTAGGGTAAGACCTTGTGATTTGTGAATGGACATTGTGTATGCTAGAGTTATTAAAAATTGTTCTCTGCGTACATACATGTCTTTGAAAAGAAGGAAGCGGGCTGTTGAGCGTCCTATCCTTTTAAATTCTGATAGTTTGTCAAACAGAATATTGACAAATTGAATCTTGTTACAGCTGGTATGTAGTCAAATGTATTGGGCCTCATTACAACACTGTCTATGTTGTAGGCAGCTAAACCTGTGGGGCAGTTACAACAGCTGATGGTTTGTTGTTTGTCAATTGTTGAAGGAATTTGCTGATGATTTTGATTAAGAATGTTTTGCCTGAACCAGCTTCACCACTCACATATAGCAGTATAGGTTTGTAGTCTTGGCAGGTACATTTTTTATTTTCATGTTCCACACCATGTTCAATTTGTTTTGTTATTTCTTGGAAAATGCTACGCTGCTCATTGTTCAGTTGTGATTTCAGTAGAGCAAAGTCTTCTGTAGCTTGTTCATACTGACACATGGTGTTTTCTACTTCTGTCATGGCTAATTCTGCCTCATTTGCTATTAGTGGCTGTCCAAGTGGTTCTTGGCTTCCTGTTACAGAAGGTCGACAACTGTCGGGATTTTTCACTTGTAGTTGGGACTGGAGTTCTTCGTTTTGCTGTTCATTGTGCAACATTGTTTGGTACTGTGTAAAGTTTACGTCTGTTATAGTGCTTTCATTTGCTTTGAAAGCGTCTTCATAAGAGTCACATGTATCCAGTAACTCTTCTTCTTTTCTCCAAGGTTTAAAAAGTTGTAGCAGGGACATGTAATACAGTTCTTTATGTTGAGGAGTTTTTAATGACAATTTGATATGATTAATTAAGCTGCGTTTGGTAAGTTTCACTAAGCTGCCTTCACAATTTACGGCTCTGTAACTACCTTTCTTTTCATCTGGTTTGACAATAAATGTAACTTTTGCACTATGTGGTAGAGACACATGGGGCCTCATTACACGGTAGGCGGTAAGGGTTTACCGGTACCGGTTTACCGGTGCCGGTAATCCTTACCGCCTTACTACGAGGTCCTTTTGCGGGTTGGGGAATTTAACGCCTGCTTTTTGCAGGTAGCTAATTAGGGTACCGCAATTTGCGGTACCGTAATTAGCACCTTCCCCATTCCCATTATGCCCTATGGGGCAAAAATGGGAATGGGGAAGGGCAATGGTGGAAGGGGGAATTACCGCCCTGCCAACCTTGGAATGGGGCGGTAATTCCCCTTTCCACAAAGGCGGTACCGGTAAATTACCGGCATGAACCATGGCGCTAATAGCGCCATGGTTTACCGCCTACCGTGTAATGAGGCCCATGGTTTCCAAACTGCTACTCCTGTTTGGGTAATATGTGTCTAGTAAATTGTTTTCAAAATGTCTTGGCTGTTGGGATCATTTTTCACTATTGTTTCTATGTCCTCATATGATTTGAGAACTCTTTTTCTGGATTAAGCAGGACCAAGACTTAGCCATACTATGTTGTCAGATTTTCCATAAAAGGCAGTACCCGTTAAACGGTCTGCAGCTTCATAGCAGCCACATTCTCTATGAGAGAGCATTTTTATGCCTAAGTTGTACAATTTCTGTGATAGTGTTTTGTCAGATGATATGTCATCCCAACAGTCCTGAAGCTCTGTTTTCTCTGCTGTGGTTAAGTAGGCTGTGACATATCATGCAACTGCAGTTGAATTGTCTGCAATGTACTGCACCTCTATGTTTGCATTCCATAGGAGGGCAATGATTGCATTGTAATAATTGATGCATTTTGATTCTTCTGTTCTTTTTATGTAATATGTTTTCTTATATGATTTACCTTTGACACTATGGGCCTCATTACACGTTAGGCGGTAACCATGGCGCTATTAGCGCCATGGTTGCCGCCGGTATTTTACAGTGTCCGCCTTGGTGGATGGCGGAATTACCGCCCTACTCCAAGGTGAGCGGGGGCGGTAATTCCCCATTCACCAAGGCACTTCCCCATTCCCATTTTTGCCCCCATAGGGCATAATGGGAATGGGGAAGGAGCTAATTACGGTACCGCAAATTGCAGTACCGTAATTAGCACCGAGGTCCCTTTGCGGCACCCTACTTTAACGGCTGGTAAAACCAGCCGTTAAGCTCGGGTCCCGCAAAGGGAACTCGTAGTAAGGCGGTAAGGGTTTACCGGTACCGGTGCCCTTACCGGTACCGGTAAACCCTTACTTTCTAATGTGTAATTAGGCCCTATGTCTGATTGAAGACATGAAGTTGTTTACTTGACCTGTTATTGAAACTGGTCTAGGGAAACCAAGGCAATATTTCCAACATTTGTGTCTCTGAAATTGTACAATTTGTGCATGAAGGTCACTATGGGCCTCATTACATGGATGGCGGTGGACCAAGGTGCTATTAGCACCTTGGTCCATGCCGGTAAAATACCAGCACCGCCTTGGTGGAAAGGGGAATTACCGCCCTATTCCAAGGTTGGTGGGGCGGTAATTCCCCCTTCCGCCATTGCCCTTCCCCATTCCCATTTTTGCCCCATAGGGCTCTATGGGAATGGGGAAGGCGCTAATTACGGTACCGCAAATTGCGGTACCGTAATTAGCTCCCTGGTCCCTTTGCGGGTTGGTTTTTAACGCCTGCAAAAAGCAGGCGTTAAATTCCCCAACCCACAAAGGGACCTCGTAGTAAGGCGGTAAGGGTTTAGTGGTACCGGTAAAATACTGGTACCGGTAAACCCTTACCGCCTACCGTGTAATGAGGCCCTATGTGTTGTTTGTGAAGGGATTTCACAAGTGACATATTTTTGGATGAACTGCAAAACAGTGGCATCACTGTCCTGACCAAATTTAGGAGCATCTTTAATCTATAATAGCATGAGATTGTGTGAAGCTTCTCTGGCTTGGTATTTCTTTCCCACAAAGAAGTGTTCAACTTCTCCAAGGGGAGGAACAGTCTTATTACAAATAAAGTGTAGCATAGCAATGAAGCGATGATGGAAATATCTTGATACATTTACAGGATCTAGAGAGCAATGTTCTCCTGGCATTTTTATATCTATGTTTGTTTTATTTTTGTTTGCTATGCATAGGAAATCGTGTAAATCTTCCCATGCATATTGTGCACAACTTGATGTTACAAACCAAGTGGGTGGGCCAAGGTTTCTTATCATACAGTGTACATCTCCGTGACATCGGGACCAGTATTCTTTTTTACCACGCACGTTTGCTAAAAGATTTGTAATACTTGACTGTAAAACCTCATCTTTTTCTTGCACTTTTTGTAATAATTGCATAGCTGACATATTTTGAAAATGGGTACCTGATTTTAATGTGTTTGCAACTCTGTAGCATAGAGTTGCTAGTTCACTTTCAAAGAGAAGGTGTAATATGTATTCCACGTTTTGTCTGAATCTGGGGTCATCAGAATACATTCGTAGAGAGCGATATTCTGATGCTGTTATCTGTGTGGGTCTATCATCGTACCTTCCTCCTTTTTCAGTAGGAAAGAGTAGCAGAAAGGCCTGTGCTTCTATACTTTTTTCCCATATGCTGACTAAAGATCCTTTGGATTGTCGCATTGGGTACGTTTCAAGTGCATCATCTATAGGGTCTTTAGAGTGCAAAGGATGAATTGTATAATGGTCTAAAATATTGGATTCTGTAGTTTAGAAGTTCAAATTGACCAGTTTCTGGTGACTCTTGAATTATTTCAATGGTGTCGCTCAGGTTTTCTTCAATATTAATTTCTTTGTAGTATTCTTTGTTGTTTTTAGATTTTGCAGGGCTTGTCTAACTGTATCTAAGTCCACGAGGTATTGCCAAATTCTTTTGTCTTTTGTAGGTACGCCATTTACTAAGACAAATAAAGATTGATCTATTGGCTGTTGCACTCCTAGATTGTGTACATTTTCTGTGAGATCTAAGGGTAAATAAACTACTTTGCCACAAATGCCTTTGACTAATTCAGAGGGAGGTAATTTTGCTGTTTTTGGTTGGAGGCGTATTATTGCTTGAATTGGGTGCACTGTTTGAATTATGATGCTCTCATATAAAGTTAGTTGTTGCAGGGGTTTTGATAGTGGGAATAATTCCAAGTTATTTGTGATAGCACCTGAAGGCGTTTGGTTGTTGTCAAGTTTTGCATTGCCGTAATTGCAAAGTATTAAGGTGTCAGTAATGTTGTATTTGTTTTCAGCTATAAGGTAGAGAGCTAATTGGAACCATTTCCAATCTTCATTGTCTTCTATTTTGTACGTTATGTCTATAGTTTTTGTGGTACTTTTATAAAAAGTCCTGCGGCAACACACGCAGACATGGTTTGGTACTTCAGCGGAGGTACTTTTAAACTTTAGTATTTCTTTTTTGTATGTGTTTAATAGAAGGTTGCTATTTGTACAGCAGTTGCTAGTTTGTTGTACATCTATTTCATTTTGTAAGTGGCTTTGAATTCCAAAATATTTTCTCTGGATATGGTCTATTTCTTTCGAGTAGTTGTTTGGCTGTACCATGTAGAAGATAGTTATTTAAGTTGGCTAGTGCTAAATCAGGACTTTTAGCATAGTAGAGTTTTTGGATTAGATGTCTTATAGTTGAATGATGTGTTGATATCATTTTGATATGATGGAAGGTGCTTTCGGAAATAGGTCCTGAAATGCAGGCTAATGAATGTCCTTGTAGTCCTGTGTATTTGCGCGCTGGTCAGGCATCCATATTTTGTAGTAGTTTCATTTTGAATTTGTCTTTGCTTTTTACATACTGATTGAGGAACTGGAGTAAAGATTTGAACGTTTTTTTGGCAATGTTACACATTGATGTACACGGCCATTTGTAGACTGGGCATTTTGGTTCAGTACATTGGGGAGGTGATACTGAGTTTTCCAGGGATATTTTTGTGAGCAGAGTTTCTTGTTCCATAATGGTGTTATTAAGTTTTTCATACCCTCGTCCACTGCTATGAATGGCAATTGTTTTTTTTGTTGTATGCTTCTTCATTAAAATATGTTTCTGTGGTCATGGTGTGACTCCATTCACCTCTGAAGATGTTTATGAAGCTATTTTTGATGATATTCCATTTATTGAGAAGTCTTTTTTGTAGTTTAGTAGTTAGTGGTTTCATTCTGTTTAAAACTAAAATAAATAACTTCCTTTTGAGAAGGATTGCTCTGTCTATGAGAACTTCTAGGATACATTTTCTATGGTATGTTTTAAGGGTTGTGCATGATTTCTCTCCTGTTTTTAAAGGGTTCTGATGGAGTCTGTGGTGGAACATTTTTTGCAAAACCTTTTTTTTTTGGTATGCTTACTTGCCACTACATCAAGATTTATAGGTCCAGTGTTAGAAGTAGTGGTAGTTGAAGTCTTGTTAATCACTTTCTGTTTGGTTTTACATTTTGATAGAGGAGGGAAAGTTTCTGTACTGGAAGCTTGGTTTGTTTTGCTTAATGACTGTATTAGCTGTTTTGTTTGAACTTTTTGTACAAAATCTGCTAGAGATGGATGTTTATTTTGGACACTTTTATTTTGATTTGCTCTACTTCTGCATTGCTTTTTACAGAGTTGCTTTTTGGTAGGCATTCTTTGGGGTCTGTTGGAGAAAAAAAAGAAAGTGTGGGTTGGGCTGTTGTGCAGTGTATGCGTGCTTCGTGCATGAGTGTCTGAGTATGATGGTAAGTATGATTGTGGAGGTGTGTGATGGTGCAGTGGGCAGGTACATCAAGTTGGGAAGGCTATTCTTGTATTCGTGTGATTCTATACTGGGCTTGAGATGACAATATAAAGTATGCAGCTGGCAAGGGGAAGCATTAATACTACATCTAATGGTAAAGGGTTAATATATTTGTTTCTTCTACAACACTAAAATTCTAGTGTGTTTGAGTAACAGAATATTATGTTAGTTTTGTACTTACATTTTTGTATGGAAAGAGGAGGTTTCTTCTAAGTCCTTGTTCGTACTTCAGACGCTGCTGCTTTTCAGGAGACTGGCGTTCACTGAAAGTGTAAAAGAAAGAAGTTAGTGCATATGTTTGTTTATAGCACTTTTGTTAATGTAGACATAGTTTTGCACTTTTCTTTGCCTATGTGCATCCTGTATATTTTATTTAGAATCTGTTAGTTGAATATGTTTTTCTAATGAGTATAATAGTAAACGTATAGAGCACACTTGTTTTTTTAATGTTATGTTAATGGATGTTAAGAGATAGAAGAAATAATCATATGCATTTTGTGCTATTTTTATAGGGTAAATGGCAGAGATTGTACATAAAAGCAATCAATGTATGCCTTTGTGAAGGTGTGGGTAATAAAGCAGAAGGATTTGATATAGAGGCAGTGATGTTGTTTGATCTGGGAGCCTTTCTAATGATATTGTCTGTGTGTGTGCTTGAATGAAGATGTATGTACTCATCCTGGCTGCATGTAATTTTATAACACACTGGAGAGTCTTTTTCATAATTATACTATTCTTTTTCACATCTTATAATATGAAACAATATTTTTATAGATAGGTGTGTATGTAAACAAAAATTTGGAGAGCTGAAAGCTTTGCAAGTGACACTTCATCATAGCAGATGGGAGAAATTACAGTAAGTTCATTTTTCAGTTTATACAGGGTCAGTGGCATTATTATTTATTTTGTTTTAATTTTTAAATCGCTTACACAGCCTGCGGTCATCGATGCGCTGATAGAGGAATTGTTTGTTTTTTAGTTGTGTAATTATTTTGTCTTAGTTGCGTATTTATAATGCACTTAAACACCCAGAGGTTTCTAAGTGCGGACCCGGGGGTCAAATCTGTGTTGCTTCGTGTCGTCTTGCTTTCAAGGCATGCACGTTGCCGCTGAGCTATGCTCCCGGGATGTATTGTATTTCTAGAAGAGGTGTACATGTACTGTGTAGAAAATATTCATACCTGTAGTCTGTGTTCTTGCATGTGGATGTGCTTGAATCTGCAAGAGGAAATCTTGGGAAGTTTTATAGTAGTTGTTGCTGTAAGTCCTTTGCAGTGACAGGCTAATTGTACTGAGAGGGATCAATAGTACATCTAAAGTGCTGATCTGTGATGATAGAGTTAGATGTAGAGTTCTTGGATGTGATTGGTGGATGATTGTGTGACTGCTTAACAGTAGCCAATGAGGAAATGGTGCAGAGAGTGCAGTGGAAAGGGTAGAAGGGCTGCCCTCAGTGTTACTTACACGCTCTGCGGACAGCGTGGCTGTTCGCAGACAGGACATGCTACATCTGGGGTTTCCGAGCATGAAGTGGGAGTGTACTTTGAGGATTAGCCAATCAGGTGTTGAGGTTCTGCTTCGTATTGAGAGAGGGTGTGTGTAGTGAAGATGGCGGAGGTGCAGAAAGTCAGGGTGTTGGTGGTTGGAGATATGTTTGTGAATGGTTTGGAGCAGTATGCAAAATCTAGGAATGTGGCTAACCATTTTGACACAAAAGGATTGGATGTGGTATGGAGTACTGTGCCTGATTTGAATTTGCAGGCAATTCTAGTAGTTTGTCAGGATATGGCTAGGTTTCATAGTCCACATGTAGTTGTCCTACATGGTGGTGCTGTGCATTTGGGCTATGTTAGTGGCCCTACTTTGTTGCAAGATCTGCAAAATTTGTTTCAGGCAATCATGAAAGTCCTTCCAAATGCAAAGGTTATTTTTTCTGGGTTGACACCTAGGGCAATATGGAACAATAGTTCTGTTTTTGTCCTCAGCAAAATGTTGCTAGGTGCTTAGTCAATCGAGGCATGTTTGGTTTTATGACTAGATTGTGCATGTTGTTTTGCAACAATGACAACATTGACTCTGATAATGTTGACTACTTTAAGGAAGATGGCATTTCTTTATCTTTTATGGGAAATGCCATGCTGCTTTGGAGCATAAGGGTTGATTTGGAGAAGCTAATGTGAAGACCTAAAAAATAGAAAAATAAAAGGTGTTTCTCAGCCAACCTCAAAGAGGAAATGGGGCACACTATTTAATTTTTCATCCCCCATGCTCAGATTTTTCGATTTGTCCGCGGACAGCGTGGTTGTTCGCGGACAGCGCATATTACATATGGTGATTTTGGGGTTGAGTGGCATGCAAATGAAACTGAGCAGAGCAAGGGATTGGTCAATAAGGTTTACTGGGTGTGTTGTGTAAGGAGAGAGTTTGTCAGTAAGTCTTTTTTCCTGATAGAAGAGCAGATAGCTATGGCTGTGAATTTCAGAAAGCAGATTGTTTGAATTTTGGGAGATTTGTGGATAAATTGGTTCGAGGTGCATGGGGATCACTGTGGAGTGGCTGCACATCTTGGATTCTCTCATGTGGAAGTGCACTGGCATGGAGTGCATGGAATGAAGTGGGTGGATTTGGTACCTCGCTGTGCTTCTTTGGTGACCCAGCATCATCCAGACATTATTATTATTATTCATTGTGGTGTGGACATGTGTCTGGAATCTCTTTGCAATTTGGAATGAAAGAAGTACTTGGGAAAGTCATGGACATGTATCCAAACTCCAGATTGTGAGGCGAATGGAGTGTGTGAGGCAAATGGAGTGCGTAAGGCAAATGGCAGTGCGTGATGTTAGGGAGAATTCTCATAAATGATTGATTTCCCTTACCTAATGAGTCCCTCAGCAGCTTTTCTGGATTTCTAGGATTTATTTTTTCACCTGGTAATAGCGTGATCCTTTTTTTCCCACTCCTACATGTGTTTTGCTATGTGTATTTCTACTTTCTGTGCGATCTTGGGCACTGGAGCCTCACCTACTCCATGTGCACTACTTTTTGTGTGTGTTACACAGCACATTCAGTGCAGTGACACAGGGTTGTCTTTGAGACTTCCGACTGTCTCCATTCTTCTGGGGCTGACTACTGTCCCCCAGAAACAGGCAAAGTTGCCATTAACTTTATATAATCACTTTAAACCACTGACCCAGTACACCCCATCTTACATTGAGTATTGGAAAGGGTTAACTCTTATTCCTTTTTGTCTGTGCCTCTTGGAGCCTTGTTTTGCTCCCTTAACATTAAGACTTGGCTGGTGGCAGTGGTATCTACCCTAACTTTCTACTGCGATTATCTTATATAAACGTGGTAATGTTTTAGGCTATTATATTAGCCACAAACATAAACCCGCTTGACCAAATACATTTTATTTTGGTTCCAGTTGGGTTTATTCACCATTTCTTTTTGTTAAAGTCTTTCAAGTGTTTCTCTCTGTGCGCCAAACCATGGATAACTCCTTTGTACGCTGTCTTTTCGTGGGCTTCTGCACAGAAGCCCTCCTTAAGGCACCTGATAGTCTAGGTAGGCAGGATGTGCAGGAGGGATCTTCGGACCCCTGCCATTGGTTCCCTTGGTAACCAAAGTCGCACTCTTGTCTGATTGGCTAAGGGGACTGGCCTTGCCAGGCCAGCCACCCTACTGTGTGATTGACAGCCAGGCTGTATGAATGGGGGAAAACTGCATAAAAAGCAGGTCGCTGAGACTGGAAGAGCAGAGTCTCCACTGGAATGAAAGAACCAACGCGGAACTGGAAGAAGAGGACCCCTACCATGACTGAACCGCCCGGTGAAGCCATGCTGCAGGTCCGAATCGCCAAAATCCGACGCCGGAGAAGATCCTCCAGGAAACTTCTACCCTTGAGCTGGTTGGACCAACCAGTTTGCCCAAACTACAAGCCAGGACCCCTCCTCTGGTCGAATTCGCTGTACAGAGCTACAGTGGGCCGGATAGCCAGGAAGGTCGGACTCTGCTTGCGTTTTAAGGAGCGCACCTTTTATTTGTTGTTTTGCTCTGCTGCTGTTTTCTTCCCTGGGTGGCGAAGGACCCTCCAGTCTTCCTACTTCGTGTCAGTCTGACAGTCGCTTCAGGAACCGTGAACCTGCAGGAACCACCAGGAAGGTCCGCCTCAGCTACAGCTCCCTCTCCGTTTCAAGGTACTGTGCAAATCCGGTTGTCCGTTTCGTTCAACCGCAGTGAAAGTATTTGAAGTCTTTCTCCAAACTGAGGGCTTGTCCTTCTCTTCTCTTTGAACTAACTTTTCTACCAACAAACCTCGTCTGAAATCTGTACCACGAACTTTACCGCAAACTACCCTGAACTGTGTGATCTTCAGCAAAAGACTTTTGACCCATTGACTTTGGCCCTAAGCTTTTTCTAGCTGATCTCCTCGCTGTAGTCTCTCTTGTTCAATTGCCCTGAGTACTTACCTGTTGGTTTTGCCTAATTTCTAATAACTTTGTCTTTCCCTTCCTTTTCTTCCTTTTAAATGGCTGGAGTGCCATTTTGCTCCCACTTCATTTTGTGAGCTTCACTTGTCTGGAATTTAAGGGAAGAGGTGTGGTGTATTTATGATTGTGATTTCTAGCTTGCTTAGAATAGTGAAATGTCATACAACTGAGTAAATACATATATATTCTTTTACTTAGAAACCTTGAGTCAGTGTTTGCCTGAATCATAGTAATTGCTGTCCTTTGTTTAACTAATTGTAGTGATCACTTACTCTTGAGATAAGTCTGGCTGATCCACTACTGCTACCACTATAACTGTGTAGTACAGGCTTGTACCAAAGGTGAAATTGTACTGGCCCTTGTAGTGGTAATTGTGTGTAGTGTTCGCAAAGTGTACTGCATATAATTCTGCCTAGCACGTGAAGCGAATTGGAGTGCTTGGGATGGATGGATGGAGTGCGTGGGATGGAGGGATGGAGTGCGTGGGATGGATGGAGTGCATGGAACAGATGGAATGGATGGAACGGATGGAGTGGATGGAACAGATGAAGTGGATGAAGTAGATGGAACGGGTGAAGTGGATGGAACTGATGAAGTGGATGGAACGGATGAAGTAGATGAATCGGGTGAAGTGGATGGATCAAAAGGAGTGGTTGGATCGGATGGAATGCATGAGTGGATAGAACGCATGGAGCGGATAGAATGCATGGAGTGGATGGAACACATGGAGCGGATGGAACGTATGGAGCAGGTGGAACGTATAGAGTGGGTGGAATGAATAGAGCGGATGGAATGGACAGAGTGGATGGAACGGACAGAGTGGATGGAATGGACTGAACAGATGGAGTGCATAGAACATAGGGAGTACATGGAATGGATAGAGAGCATGGAATGGATAGAGGACATCGAATGATAGAGTGCATGGAATGGATGCAACGAGTGGAATGGATGGAACGAATGGAGTGGATCGAACGGATGGAATGGATGGAGTGGGTGGAGTGCATGGAATGATCAAATGTATGGAATGGATGGAACGGATAGAGTGCATGGAGCGGATGGAGTGCGTGGGACAGATGGAGTGCATGGGACGGATGGAGTGCATGGAACGGATGGAGGTCGTGGGACGGGTGGAGTGCGTGGGACGGATGGAGTGCATGGGATGGATGGAGTGCACGGGATGGATGGTGTGCGTGGAACGGATGAAGTGGATGGATCAAAAGGAGTGCGTGGATCGGACTGAATGGATGGATCAAATGGAAAGCATGGAGCGGATGGAATGCATGGAGCGGATCGAATGCACGGAGTGGACCAAACGTATAGAGTAGATGGCACGTATAGAGTAGATGAATGGATAGAGTGGAAGAAATGGATAGAGTAGGAGAAACGGATAGAGTGGATGGAACGGACAGGGCGGATGGAACGGACAGAGTGGATGGAACAGACGGAGTGGATGGAACCAACGGAGTGGATAGAATGGACAAAGTGCATGGATCAGATGGAATGCATGGAACAGATAGAATGGATGGAGTGCAGAGAACGGAAGGAGTACATGGAACAGATGGAGAACATAGAATGGATGGAGTGCATGGGTCAGATGGAGTGCGTCGGACGGATGGAGTGCGTGGGATAGATGGAGTGCATGGGACTGATGGAGTAGACGGAATGGCTGAAGTAGATGGAACAGATGAAGTAGACGGAACGGATGAAGTGGATGGATCGGATGAAGTGGATGGTTCAAAACGAGAAGATGGATAGGTATGGAGTGGTTGGATCGGACGGAGTGGATGGATCAAATGGAAAGCAGGTTGTGAATAAAACACATGGAGCGGATGGAACGCATGGAGCAGATGAAACACATGGAGCGGATGGAACGCATGGAGCGGATGGAACGCATGGAGTCGATCAAACGGATAGAGTAGATAGAACGGATAGAGTGGATGGAACGTATAGAGTGTATGGAATGGACAGAGTGGATGGAACGGATGGAGTGGATGGAATGGATGGAATGCATGGATCAGATGAAATGCATGGATCAGTTGGAATGCATGGATCAGATAGAACGGATAGAGTGCATAGAACGGAGGGAATACATAGAATGGAGGGAGTTTATGGAACGGATAGAGCGGATGGAATGGACAGAGTGGATGGAATGAACAGAGTGGATGGAATGGGTGGAACGGACAGAGTGGGTGGAATGGATAGAGTGGACGGAACGGATAGAGTGGACGGAATGGATAGAGTGAATCAAACGGACAAAGTGGATGGAACAAATGGAATGGATGAAACGGTCGCAGCGGACTGAACAGATGACGCGGATGGAACAGATGGAGTGCATGGAATGGAGAGAATGCATGGAATGGATAGAGCGCATGGAGTGGATGGAACAGATGGAGTAGATGAAACGGATAGAATGGATGAAGTGCATAAAATGGAGGGAGTACATGGAGCGGATGGAGTGAATGGAACTGATGGAGTGCATGAAACGGATGAAGTACATGTGACAGATGGAGTGCATGGGACAGATGGAGTAGATGGAATGATGGAGTAGATGGAACGGATGATGTAGATGGAATGGATGAAGTGGATGGAATGGATAGAGTAGAAGAAACGGATGGAGTAGAATGAACGGATGGAGTGGGCGAAACAGATGGAGATGGTGAAACGGATGGAGATGGCAGAACAGGTGGAGATGGCGGAAAGGATGGAGATGGCGGAACGGATGAAGATGGTGGAACAGATGGAGTGGGCGGAACGGATGGAGTGGGCGGAACGGATGGAGTAGGCATAACAGATGGTGTGGACTGAACGGATGTAATGGGTGGAACGAATGGAGTGAATAAAATAGAAGCAGCAGATGTAACTGATGCAGTGTTTAAAATACATGGAACAGATTGAATGAATAAAAAGGATAGAACAGATGGAACACACTAAACAGACACGAAGGATGAAACGGATCAACAGATTGGAGTCAGCAGTTTATGTAAATGAACAATCGAATGATGGAATGAAGGGAAAGACTAGTAAACTAAAGCGATGAAACGGCTCAACAGATTGGAGTGAGCGGTTTATGTAAATGAACGATCGAATGATGGAATGAATGGAAAGACAAGTAAACTAAATGATGAACAAAACGAAATGTATGAACATACGAAGCTGATTGAATGGACAGAGTGAATAAAACGGATTGAATAAATGGTTCAGATGCATGCTCCATCTCAAGCACCTTACTGAAAACCATCATATCACATCACCACACTTACTCTCTGCTATACACCACCACTCAACTAGAACACAGAGACACTATGACACTGTTCTCATACTAACACCCGCCACATATTCCTCATCATCCTAATTAAACACAGCTGGCTCAGCACACCCGCTAGCCTATGCATCTCCTCAGGCCTAACACAGCCAGAAATCAGTCTGGATATCAACCCGCCAGAATGAAAACATATTCCTGACCTCTCAACCACTGCACCTACCGCTAAGAAGCAGCTAACATACAAGTGCCACACCAGCTGCACAAATATCCTTTGCACCCACGCACCTTATGACTCTCTCTCTCTCTCTCTCTAATGACTTGAACTACGGTTCCCAAGGGCGTTCAACCAACCAGTGCCTTGAGATCATACCAATGATACATAAGGTGATTTATAAATGCAAAGTAACATAACAGTAATTTTTTCCCGTATTGCAGAGCAAATGTGGCTGCAGTCTTTTTCATTTGGTCCACAAATGGAGAAAGCAAGGTGCAATGTTACCAAGGCTCTTTCTGCCTTTTTGGAAGATGTTGGTATGTCCTCTTTTCAGAATGAAAACATTATGTTTTGTAGCACACACATTTTTCGCAGAGATGGAGTACATCTTACTTATGCCCGCAATCAGAATTTTCTGCGAAATATACAAAATGCATTGCAACCTTTTTTGTAATTAGAGCAATCCATTTTGCAGTAGGTGTTGACCATTTGAAGTTTTTGAAACACAAAAAAAAACCCAGAGAAAAGTGCAATGGTTGTGACATGGCCAAACTGCACAGTTTTTAGATATCCGCGGACTTCTAAAAAAATGCACAGGGCCCTGCATTTTTTATTTGTCACTTCTGTTTTTAAACTGTGAAAGGCGGTTCTGAAAAGAGCCTTTGTTTTTTTTGTTTTTTTTATATATATATATATTTTCTTTTTTTTTAAACATGACACACAAGGAAAGGAGGGGAAAGGAGGGTAAGGAAGGGACACCAACCACAGGGATGAGAAAGGGCAGGTGGAGAAAGCAAGATGTAGGGTGGGCCTTATTCAGGTAGGTCGCAGTCCTTCTGATGCTCCTTGACCGCAGTCTCGAAAGCAGTCTGAAGGTTCTCCCCCCTGTAGAGTACTGCGTCGCACTACATACACAATATTGTCACCCTCGAAAGGTAAGGGTCAACAGCATCATGAATGGCAGGTGAGGCAGCTGGAGGGATGCTATGTCCCAAAGGAGTGTCTTTTGTGGTGACAGGAGTGCAAACGAAGGATGCTGCAGAGGAACTCAACCTACTACGTTTATCACAAGGTACAACATTATGAATAGCCCCATCGTGGAATGATTTTAGGTGTCGCTTCATTGATGTAGTACCAAAGCTATACTAACTAGCCTTGCCACGACTCAGCACCATGTGGCACCGAGTGCAGATCACCTTGTTCGCTTGAGCTTTTGACTTTCCATCAACGGTGGTAAATGACCACCACACCCAAGACTCACGATGAGTACTAATACTAGGGACTTCCACTACCTCATCCTCTTCATCCGTCTCCTCTGCATCCTCACGCCGGTTTCCCTCTGCAGGCCCTTGGGGACGTGGTGGTGGAGGAGGGGGTGGGGGTGCTGTTGCCAAGGCAGTGGCAGCAGAAGCAATTTGGGATGCCATCTGGAAGGTTAATAACCAGGAACTAGGAACGGCAACCTGCACAATTGTCCTGTTGGAAATCATGGAAGTCCAAAAGCAGAATGAGGATCAGCTCTGGGGTGTGGCCTTTTATAGGGGTGCTAGTGCACGCTTCACGGACACCCGCGCCATCCCCAAACACTTCAAACACCAAGAACGGACTCAAAAAGTTCCAAAAAGTATGTAGATCAGCAGGGACATTGTCTGGGACATGTGCAATGGTGAACTTTTACTGTACAATATCTTAGATTTCTCAAAAAAGCATTTTTTAAATGTTCGGGGGCCCGGACAGTGTCCGCAAATAATGACACACGCTCAGCGTGAGTGCGGTCACATGATGACGTTGGGGACACGTTCGCAAATGGGACAGCTGTCCACAGGACACGAAATGCACAGTGACGGTTGCGCGCATGCACGCGGGTTTACTACGGACAGTGTCCGGGTCCCTGAACTAATTACGTGTCTTGCTTTAGTCACATTTACACATTGAGCCCTATTCTTAATTTTCGTGCATTCCCTTTAAATATCTTAGCATTTTTTAAGCATATAAAAAGCAATGGCTTGCAGTAGATTCATTTAGTATATACATATTTTCCTAATCTTTTGGGTCACGCGAGTAGGTTTGCCCTTATTTTCATGATTTGTGTGCACTTTTCTTCACTATATGCATGTATTCCAAAGAATAAATGCTGCGACCATTAGATCGCTTTAGGGTACACACCTTGTATTTTTCCAGGGTACTAATCCCGTCTCGTAGCAAGTCTCTTTTCAATTTCCATTGAATTACAGGCAGCACGTCTAACGCAGAGTCACTGTCACGCTCACCTGATTCCCACGGAGGCGCAGGTCTGGCTTCGAGCGCTGATGCTTCTTCAATGGTGAAGCGCAGGACTCTGATGATGGACAGGAAGGGCCCCTCTACTCTGGCTTTTCAGGCTCGCAGGAATATTTCCCTGTGCGTGAAAAGGGAGTATTACCTACTGACGGAATAATGCTCAAGCCTCCCACTCCCTTCCAACCCTCCTCGATACCCTTCCACGATTCCCCGTGAAGTCTCACCTTAGGCTCTGGAAGGATGAGTTCTACATCCTGCTTCTGATGCAGGGGCGCGTTGAAACCCAGTAACTTCACTGGATTGAGGTTTCATGGGAGTTCAAAATAAGCTTGACTATTCAGGTGAGGCGCTGTAAGAGTTCTGTTGCAAGTTCGAAAGTTCAAGCTTAATAATAATGTTCATAGTCTTATTGCAGCAAGCGCTAATGCTTATGTCTTTTTCCCTTTAGGGGCCGGGGTTCGGAATGCCGGAGATATGGCGCCGACCCGAAGTGCAAGTTCCGGATGAGCGTTCAGGTAATGTCTTTGCATTCGTTCATTCAATGTCTTTGTCTTTTTTCCCCATTGGGGCCGGGGTCCGGAATGCCAGGAAGCGGCAGGACCCGAAATGAAATGGGAATGACCCAACAGGTAAGTCTTAGAAGGAAACTTAGATTTTCCTATTTCCCTTCCTTCTCTCACCTTGTTTTCTTGTCTTTTCTCTCTAGGCTCTGGGAAGTGGGTGCAGATCCGGATGATCGCTGCTGAAGATGGAGGCGCCCAGGAAAGGTGAGTGAAATGCAGCGCTGCAGCGATCGAAGCGAAATGCTTTTAAAATGATGTCTTCCCTTTCAGGATCGTCGGTGTGATGTCTCCGTGATGCAGCTTTAGCAGGTAAGGTCTTCTTTCTCTCCAATTCTCTCTTATCTCCCTTTGCAGGCGACCCAGGATGCTGACAGGCGTGGCTGAAGTCCAGATGCAGGAGCTGACACGGTGAGCGTCCAGCTGCGAGGAGCAGAACAACGCAAAGCGTGAGTTGCTGATCGGGCGTGGTTTAAATAGCTTTGGAAGAAGTTCCAGGCATGTATCTTTCCACCGATCAGGTATGTATCCTTCCCCGACCACACCCAGGTGGAAAGTAGTCCCACAGGTAAAGTAGTTCCATTCAGGCCTCAAGAGGGCCTGGATGTAGCAGCATGGTCTGCATCAGGTAAGTGCACATTAAAATACTTGAACACATGTCTAGCTTTATGAGCCTGGCGCCTAAGGCGCCAGGACAGGGGTCCAACATGAGCCTGGCGCCTAAGGCGTCAGGACTGTGTCCAAAGGGCCCCAGCTTGGGCCCGCTGGCACTTCCCTGGGGGGAATGATGCCTGCCTCTGGGGTTGCTGGGTCGGACCTGGCTCCTTGGAGGTAGGCTTCATAACAATACCCCCCCTCAAGGCCCCTCCCAAGGTTGTTCCCTCCGGGGGTTTTGGCTTGTTCGGAAATCTCTGGTGGAACCTTTGTATTAATCGAGGTGCGTGAACATGGTTACTAGGCTCCCACGATCTCTCCTGAGGTCCATATCCCTTCCAGTCAACAAGATAGAAGAGTTTTGACTTTAACACCTTGGAGTCTAAAATGTCTTTAACTTCGAATTCTAATTCCCCTTCAATTTGAACTGGGACTGGAGGCTTGGACAGTCGGGTCCCTGGTTGTACTGGCTTCAAAAGTGATGCATGAAAAACTGGATGAATACGCATGTTAGACGGTAAATCCAGTTTAAAGGCCACGGGATTGATTATAGCCTTGATGGGATAAGGTCCTATGAATCTGGGATTGAAGGTTCGTGGGCCCTTGAGGGGTAAATGTTTCGTTGCTAGCCATACCTGGTCTCCTACTTGGTATGGAGGAGTTTTACTTCGGTGCAAATCAGCATTTTCTTTATACTTTTTCTTGGCTTGCTGTAAATGAGTTGCAGCTTCTTTGAAGGCTCGGGTTATTGTGGAATGCAGATGATTTACTGTGGGCATTTCCAGGGTCAGAGGTGGATCTAGGTCAGAGGTCCGAGGATGGTGACCATACAAAGTATAAAAAGGAGTTTGTCCGGTTCCAGAATGCACTGAATTGTTGTATGCATATTCTGCGATCCAAAGGATGTCTTTCCAATTTAACTCGGATTGGTGTAACATGCACCGAAGATATTGCTCGAGAGTCTGATTGGTTCTCTCGGTTTGTCCGTCGGTCTGGGGGTGGTGGCTGGTGGATAACCGCACATCTATTTGTGCTAGTTGGCAACATTTCTTCCAAAAATGGGAGATAAATTGACTTCCACGATCCGAGACTAATATGGAAGGAAAACCATGTATGCGAACTATATTCTCCAGAAATTCCTTGGCCAAGGTGGAAGCTGAAGGCAAACCTTTTAAATAGATAAAGTGGTGCATTTTGGAGAATAGATCCACAATTACAAGGATAGTGTTGTAACCAGCACAAGGAGGCAGGTCAGTTATAAAGTCCATTGACAAGGGCCCTCATTACGACCCTGGCGGAGTGGGTTTACGCCAGCGTTATTCGCGGCGGACCCGTCCGCCCTACTACGAGTTCCCGTAGCGCCATGGAACGTTTTCCGCCTGGTTTTTCCGGGCGGAGAAATCCATGGCGCTACGGGACCTTGATGTTAATTACGCCACCGTATTTTGCGGTGGCGCAATTAACGCCTTCCCCACTCCCATTATACCCTATGGGGCAAAAATGGGAATGGGGAAGGGTAAAATGGGGAATGGGGATTTACAGCCCCGCCAAGGTCGGCATGGGGCGGAAAATCCGCCAACCTCCATGGCGCTATCGGCAGCTTTCCGCCGTGCTCCGCGGTGCATTTAGCACCGCGATTTCCGCCAGGGTCGTAATGAGGGCCAAGGTGTGCCATGGTGCCGGTGGAATATCCAAGGGTTGAAGTAGGCCGGCTGGCCTTTTCTTTTGACCCTTGTTTTGGGCGCAAATTCCGCAAGACAATACGAACGACTTTATGTCTTTTCTCCAAGAAGGCCACCAGAAGTGGCGTTTGATTTTTTCCTCCGTTTTAGCGATACCAGGGTGTCCTTCCATTAATGATTCATGATGATGGGCAATAACAGGTTCTTGCAATTCTTTACTTGGCAGAAACAACCGCTCCTGGAAGTAGGGTAAATCAACCTTAACAGTGTAATGAGGACCCTTTTGACTCCATTCCAGTAAGGCTGAAGAGTCTAGAAGTTGTTTTACTTGCGTTTGGTTGTCCTCAATAGTTTGCAATGAAGTTAGGCCTAAGATTCTTTGTTCAGGTATGATTGGCACAGGTTCTAAACTCGAATTGGGTTCTTCCATGCCAATCCGGGATAAGGCCTCCGCTTTACCATTCTTGCAGCCAGGGTGATAGGTAATTACGAAATCAAATTCCGCAAAGAATAGAGCCCATCGGAGTTGTCGTGAAGATTGAGCTTTGGCCGTCTTTAAATATTGTAAATTTCTGTGGTCCGTAATTGCGGTGATGGTGTGTCTTGCCCCGAGAAGGTAGTGACGCCAAGCCTTGAAAGCAGATTTAATAGCCAGTAACTCCTTGTCGGTAATTGCGTAGTTGATTTCAGGAGGAGAACATTTCCTGGACCAAAAGGCCACAGGGTAGTTGGTTAGTTTCTGGGTCTCTTTGCGACAGGACAGCTCCCATGGCCGAACTGGATGCGTCGGTTTCCACAATGTAAGGGAGATCTGGGTGCGGGTGCTTCAATACAGGTGCAGAGGTGAATTTGGTTTTCAGGTCCTGAAAGGCTTGTTCGGCCTCAACAGTCCATTCAAAGCGTTTGTTTTTCTTTAGGAGAGCTGTGATGGGTTGGACTGTTCGGGAAAATTCCGGAATGAATCTTCGATAGAAATTGGTGAAGCCGAGCATGCTCTGAACTCCCATCACCGAGCTAGGAGATGGCCATTTGAGGATGGCGTCCACCTTTCGCGAGTCCATTCGGACTCCTTGAGGTGTCAGGATGAATCCGAGAAACTCAACTTCTGTGGTATGAAAAACGCATTTTTCGAGCTTTGCAAATAGTCTGTGCTGGCGCAATTTCTCAAGAACTGCCCTAACATGTTTTCTGTGATCGGATTCTGAAGAAGAGTACACCAGGATGTCGTCAATATAAACAATGACACAGACATCGATAAGTTCCCGAAGAACATCATTCATAAAGTACTGAAAGGCGGCAGGTGCATTGCACAAATCGAAGGGCATCACCTGATATTCGAAGAGCCCAAATTTGGTGCGGAATGCAGTCTTCCATTCGTCGCCTTCTTTTATACGCACCAGGTGATAAGCTCCTCGGAGATCTAACTTGGTGTACACACAAGCGTCTTTCACCTGGTCGATAAGCTCAGGGATCAGGGGCAGAGGATTACGATTCTTAATCGTTATTTGATTTAGGGCGCGATAGTCTATACATGTTCTAAGGTCGCCCTCTTTTTTCGGCACGAAGAACAGAGCTGAGGAGACAGGAGACTTGGACGGGCGAATAAAACCATTGGCTAGGTACTGATCTAAATACTGACGCAAATGCAGGTTCTCAGGTTCCGTAAGAGCATAAATCCTACTACAAGGTAGTTGAGCATTGGGTACCAGATCGATTTGGCAATCATAAGACCGATGGGGAGGTAACGTGTTAGCCTGTTCCTTCTTAAAAAACGTCTTGGAATTCTTGGTATTCTGACAGTAGCTGTACAGGGGTGGAAGTTGCTGAGGCTAGACCCATAACTGGATTTCTTGGATAACAAGTTGGTTCACAATCAGGAAAACTTATCTTCTTTGCTCGCCAGTCGATTCTGGGATTATGTGTTTCTAACCAAGGATTTCCAAGAATTACTTGAAATTGTGGGGCCTTGATCACATCAAACACGATTGCTTCCCGATGTCCATCCTGACCCACCAGTGTCATTTCAACAGTGGAATGCGTTACAGGCCCTGAGGCTATTTCGGTTCCATCTACTGTAGTAATGACATCTTGGGTTACTTTCGGGCAGAGAGGGAGCTTAATCCTGGAAGCCAATTCACGGTCTATATAGTTTCCAATAGCTCCACTGTCGATGTACGCTTTTACAGCATGCAACTGCTGAGGCTGTTTTGGGTCCACGAGCACCATTGGCATGACAAAATGCGAGGTCAAAGAGTTTGTTTTCAAGCTCGGCAAGCGGACCCCTACGCTTGTCGGGCTAGGTCGTTTCCCGAATCAGGTGTCAATAAATCGTTATCAGTGGCTCCAACCACCTTCTTAGGTGGTTTAACCGGACAATTTTGAAGAAAGTGACCGGAAGTCCCGCAATACAGACAAAGTTGCATTTGCCGCCTTCTCTCTCGTTCCTTCTGCGTTAATGGTCCTTTAACACCGCCGATTTGCATAGGTTCGGATACGTCGGTACTCTTGGAGTTAGCGTGGGTTTTGATCGGTACTCGGGTTTCGTACTTGAACCGATCTGCTTTTCTATTTTGAAGTCTGTGATCAAGTTGAACCACCAAGTCTATGTAGTCTGCGCAGACCTGGGGTGGATACACTATCTGAGCTAGAACATCCTTAAGCTCTCCGCGCAGGCCTCGATGAAACAATATGATCCTTTTGTTTTCTGGCCATCCAGTTTCCACAACAAGTCTATTAAAGGTGGCAACGTAGGACAGGAGATCCTGATTACCTTGTCGTAAGGATAGCAGTTCGTTATCAAGGGCCTGTCCTTGAGAGTGTCGAGCAAACAATCTTTCCATGCTGGCCTGGAAGCCCTGAAAATCCTGGAGAATGGGATCATCCTGATTTACCAATGGAATAGACCAATCGGCAGCACTGCCACTGAGGTAAGATAGTATAAAGGCTACCTTGGTCTGGTCGTTAGGGAAGGCCCCGGGTCTGCATAGAAAGTGTAAACGACATTGGTTCATAAAGACGGCATATTTCTTGGGATCCCCGCAAAACGTTCAGGCGGGGCCAAAGGCATGTGTCCAGGTGGATTGATTTGTACCGGGTTATTTAAACCCATTGATGTGGAAGTACCTCCGGAACTAGGTAAAGGAGTGTGCCCTGCCTGGGCCTGCAATAACCCTTTGGCCAGGTCATCAGTTCTTTCCTTGGATAGGATCAGTTCTCTTTTGAGAGCATTAGTCTCCTGGTGGGCTGAGTGCACTTCTGCCCGTAATTCCCCCAAAAGCTGGGCCAGCTGATCTGTCTCGGAAGTCTCCATAGCGCCCGGGTGGGAAATTGTGGGTAGGCTTCGCGTTCTGTCACGCTCACCTGATTCCCACGGAGGCGCAGGTCTGGATTCGAGTGCTGATGCTTCTTCAATGGTGAAGCGCAGGACTCTGAAGATGGACAGGAAGGGCCCCTCTACTCTGGCTTCTTCGGCTCGTTGGAATATTCCCCTGTGCGTGAAAAGGGAGTATTACCTACTGACTGAGTTATGCTCAAGCCTCCCACTCTCTTCCAACCCTCCACGATACCCTTCCATGATTCCCCGTGAAGTCTCACCTTAGGGTCAGGAAGGATGAGCTCTCCATCCTGCTTCTGATGCAGGGGCGCGTTGAAACCCAGTTACTTCACTGGATTGAGGTTTGATGGGAGTTCAAAATAAGCTTGACTATTCAGGTGAGGCGCTGTAAGAGTTCTGTTGCAAGTTCAAAAGTTCAAGCTTAATAATAATGTTCATAGTCTTATTGCAGCAAGCGCTAATGCTTATGTCTTTTTCCCCTTAGGGGCCGGGGTTCGGAATGCCGGAGATATGGCGCCGACCCGAAGTGTAAGTTCCGGATGAGCGTTCAGGTAATGTCTTTGCATTCGCTCATTCAATGTCTTTGTCTTTTTTCCCCATTGGGGCCGGGGTCCGGAATGCCAGGAAGCGGCAGGACCCGAAATGAAATGGGAATGACCCAACAGGTAAGTCTTAGAAGGAAACTGAGCTTTTCCTATTTCCCTTCCTTCTCTCACCTTGTTTTCTTGTCTTTTCTCTCTAGGCTCTGGGAAGTGGGTGCGGATCCGGATGATCGCTGCTGAAGATGGAGGCGCCCAGGAAAGGTGAGTGAAATGCAGCGCTGCAGCGATCGAAGCGAAATGCTTTTAAAATGATGTCTTCCCTTTCAGGATCGTCGGTGTGATGTCTCTGTGATGCAGCTTTAGCAGGTAAGGTCTTCTTTCTCTAACCAATTCTCTCTTATCTCCCTTTGCAGGCGACCCAGGATGCTGACAGGCGTGGCTGAAGTCCAGATGCAGGAGCTGACACGGTGAGCATCCAGCTGCGAGGAGCAGAACAACGCAAAGCGTGAGTTGCTGATCGGGCGTGGTTTAAATAGCTTTGGAAGAAGTTCCAGGCATGTATCCTTCCACCGATCAGGTATGTATCCTTCCCCGACCACACCCAGGTGGAAAGTAGTCCCACAGGTAAAGTAGTTCCATTCAGGCCTCAAGAGGGCCTGGATGTAGCAGCATGGTCTGCATCAGGTAAGTGCACATTAAAACACTTGAACACATGTCTAGCTTTATGAGCCTGGCGCCTAAGGCGCCAGGACAGGGGTCCAACATGAGCCTGGCGCCTAAGGCGCCAGGACTGTGTCCAAAGGGCCCCAGCTCGGGCCCGCTGGCACTTCCCTGGGGGGAATGATGCCTGCCTCTGGGGTTGCTGGATCGGACCTGGCTCCTTGGAGGTAGGCATCATGACAGTCACATGCTTTATTCAGCAGTCACATGACCATACCGGACACTATTTACATTCTAGCGATGCCGGCACAGCGTCGCTGAGCTTCTACGCCTCCCAGACTCAGTTTTTTGCTAGTGGGCGGCTTCGACTGAACAGCACTCGTCATTTGTTGACGGTAAGTGAACTCCCGAGATAGCGGAGATGCTATATAGCTTATAGAATAGAATTTAGAGATAATATTACGAGGTTAGGACTGCTAGGACACTAACTGTGATAGTGTGGTTTCCTCTCTTTGTGAGTACTATAGAGTTGCTTCAGCATATCATTTTTTTTTAATATCAATGGCCATATCATTCGATCTTTGGCTGACTACCCAGTGTTACCCTTTGGTGGAGACAATAAAAGAAAAACTATACATTTAGCGCAATTCACTCCATTCGTAATTCGGATGCCCTGCAGTTTTGGTGCCCCCTTTGCTTTTGCTGATTTGAGACCCCAATTAGTTTCTCCATAATTGGAGTGATTTGTCATTTTATGACAGGTACTAGTCTCTGGCAAAAAAAAACTTACTGATTAATAATAATAATAATAATAATAATTTGGCATTTATATAGCGCTACGAACCCTTAGGTATCTGAGCGCTGCTTATTATTACCCACGGTGTGTGGTGCTCATTTATCGACCTCGGAAGGATGAAACGCTGAGTTTGGCGCTGCCGGGATTCGAACCTGCGTTCGCAGGCTCTGCACTGATGTCAAAGCGACCGCTCTACTCGCTGTGCCACTTGATTCTTTCCCCTTTCACCCTTCTCTTCTCATTACATAGAGACGTGTTATACCTATGTGGCTCTGAGATTTCTCAGAGAGTACCACGTTGGGCTACAAGACTTCTGGAGGGCTCCTAAAGTCCCCTTTTTCATCTTGCCACTAATTGGACATCACAGGGTAAGATAATTTTTAGTCATTGGGAAATGTGGTTTATTTCCCTTGTTTGGCCCATCATGGGTACTAAATTAATTGTGAATATATCACAGATTGGACATCAACCTTAGCCTGGCTGTCATCTGTGCAGTAAAGAAATATTTGGATGCCGTAAATCTGAGCAGCAGTTGTTCCTGTAATTCAAAATAGGGGCTTCTAGCTGCTTCTTCTTTCTGAAGATCAGTTCAAAAAAACATGACAATTGCCTAATATACTGTACCTTTCAATTAGGCCACTTTTTCCATTTTAGGGTTTAAAGACATGTTATAATTAAGCTTTTCTAACCTTTGGGTCTGTTGTGGCCCTATGCTTACAATGTGCTTGCACTTCAATCTATTGGGATCCTTGTCGACCATGACTTGTTCTCCTACTGTACTCCTGGGCACCAATTTAAGATGGTAGCACTTTCTGTCTGACACCTATGGTCCACCTTAGAGATATGTTCTTGGGGTAGGAGCAGGCCGCTGTTTATAATTATTCTTAATAATGGTGTATTTACTGTCAATTGGGGGTTCACCCCCTCATGTTGTCACTCAAGAGTAGGGGTCTCATGAGTGTATGTTTCCCTCTCTTTTCAGAGTGTATTCTTTTATCTCCTGATGAAGACGTTACTCAAATAGTGTAAATACATCGAAACCAGTTGAGAAATCTGAGCTGAGGTCGCCCTCGGACATTTACGTGACCCATCCCAACCTTTGATCAATTGCACAATTCACTGTAGCCATGTATATTGATTGTACATCTCTGTTCTATAATAATTAAAATGATCAATTGTTTGTTATGACTTTTTATAGGTTTTATCTTATATACATTGTTGTTTGGTATGAGTGTATGGATGCATGATGGACGCTTGTGGACGAATAAGTAAACAATTGACTGGTATGATCTCTATTTAACTTAATTTTCCTGCTATGTAATTTGTAATTCTAGTGCTAATTCATGATTCAATTTGCATATTAAAATAATGTATCAGGTATAATAAAATCCTTTGATACTTTGCCTTTAAAAATTGTATCCTCTGGATGTTTTTTCCAAGATTAATAATTAAAAGTGCGACACACGTGCAGCGGACAGTTGGGGAGAGGTGCAATATTCATAGGACCCACGTGTGTGATGCGCATGTGTGCGGGTGTTCTACAATGTTGAACGCCCCGAATAAAATAAATGTGCGTCAAAACTTTGCGGACAGTCGGACGGGTTATCTGTTCTACGGATATATTCATTCTGGTTGCGGACATTACGAAGAGCGGGGGTGTTATTAGGACACCCCAATTTTGGTTGATTGTGGACAGTCGGATTTCTTGTGTGTTCTAAGGACACCTCCATTTTAATTACGGACAGTATGAACAGGTACTATGTCCTTAGGACACCACCATGCTGGTTAATTGAGAATACTCCGGACAGCCACGCTGTCCACGGACACCCTGACTGCCTTTTAAAAAAGAAATAAGACACGGGCATATACTAAGAACATATTTAAAGTGTTATTATTGTTTAACAGTAGAAAAATTAGGAAAGAGAGGGGGAAGCAGAAACTGAAACAAATACAGGGGAATTAGGGGTTTGGACATGATGTATGGGAGGGGAGTAAGGGATGGAAGTTTCATCATACCGTTTTTTTCTTGGTGGGGAGGGTTTGGGGATAGTTGGCTGGGACATGGAGACGGGGAACAGGTACATGTGGGACAGTGGTATTTAATGTTTTCTTTAATGTGGTAAGCAATACACTCTTTTAGTTGATTGAAGTGTTGTAGTAATAAATCCATTTTCAATTCCATTTGTTTGATAGGATCTTCTATTATCTCTTTTGGTATATTAGTTTTATTGGTTGTCAGGTCTGTTAAAAAAATGAGTTAAGTACATATAAAGTAATGGTTATTAATTGGCTTATATAGAGAAATGTTGTGTCTACCATTATTATCACTCTCTTCACTTATTTCATCTGTGGGAAATTCTCTTCCAGCCATTGCAAAGCACTGGACATTTCTGTGTTAAAAAAATAAATATTAGTTTTAGTGTACATAATACAGAAAATGTATAAGTATATGAAATAAAGGTTGTGCACTTACTACTTTTTTTACAAACTTTTGCTGTTGTGGTGTGTAAGTCTGCTCTTGCTTCTTGCTGTGCAATTTCTGTGAGGTAATTCAGTTGGAGGCATATTTATTTTGTTTTGGTATATTCCATTATATTGGAAATGCGACTTCAGTGGATGGTTGGTGTCTTACATATACAATTTTTACTTCTTATTTATTATTAAATGTAATGTATTTATGTGGTGCTTTTGAACATGTTGTGTGTTTTATTGTATGATACAATAATGGTAGATACCCTATAAGTTTTTGGATAGTGCTGATGGTGACTGCGTGCGCATGCAGACATGCGCACGGTCTGCGGACATCAAAAGCACTAGCGCGTCAGAGGGTTTAGTATTTTCTATGTTATATAAATGTAAGGTATGGGAGTATTAGTAAACATTTCTCACATTTCCATTATCTATATTTATATTCAGTGAAAAAACGTTTTGTTAAAGGGACATTATGGCTAAATTGTGCTACTAAAAACCTATGAAATTCAGTGAAAAAAACTTTGTTAAAGGTACGTTATGGTTAAGTTGCACTACTAAAAACCTATGAAATTCAGTGAAAAAAACTTTGTTAAAGGGACATTATGGTTAAGTTGCGCTACTAAAAACCTATGAAAATCAGTTAAAAAAACTTTGTTAAAGGGACTTTATGGTTTGAAGTAAAACAGAAAAACCCCTGAAATTCACAAGTTATGCCACCACCGTGCAATGCTAGGACTAACACCCAGGATATCAAAGATGACATCACAAATGTCATTTAAATTTGTTTAAAAAAGATAGAAATAAACCTCAAAGAAATGAAAACTTTACATTAAGGACTCTATAGACTATAGAGAAAATACTGTATTCATGTAAGGTACCCATTAACAACTTAAATTACAGGAGACATCACTTAATTAATTGGAGTGATTTGTCATTTTATGACAGGTACTAGTCTCTGGCAAAAAAAAACTTACTGATTAATAATAATAATAATAATAATAATTTGGCATTTATATAGCGCTACGAACCCTTAGGTATCTGAGCGCTGCTTATTATTACCCACGGTGTGTGGTGCTCATTTATCGACCTCGGAAGGATGAAACGCTGAGTTTGGCGCTGCCGGGATTCGAACCTGCGTTCGCAGGCTCTGCACTGATGTCAAAGCGACCGCTCTACTCGCTGTGCCACTTGATTCTTTCCCCTTTCACCCCTCTCTTCTCATTACATAGAGACGTGTTATACCTATGTGGCTCTGAGATTTCTCAGAGAGTACCACGTTGGGCTACAAGACTTCTGGAGGGCTCCTAAAGTCCCCTTTTTCATCTTGCCACTAATTGGACATCACAGGGTAAGATAATTTTTAGTCATTGGGAAATGTGGTTTATTTCCCTTGTTTGGCCCATCATGGGTACTAAATTAATTGTGAATATATCACAGATTGGACATCAACCTTAGCCTGGCTGTCATCTGTGCAGTAAAGAAATATTTGGATGCCGTAAATCTGAGCAGCAGTTGTTCCTGTAATTCAAAATAGGGGCTTCTAGCTGCTTCTTCTTTCTGAAGATCAGTTCAAAAAAACATGACAATTGCCTAATATACTGTACCTTTCAATTAGGCCACTTTTTCCATTTTAGGGTTTAAAGACATGTTATAATTAAGCTTTTCTAACCTTTGGGTCTGTTGTGGCCCTATGCTTACAATGTGCTTGCACTTCAATCTATTGGGATCCTTGTCGACCATGACTTGTTCTCCTACTGTACTCCTGGGCACCAATTTAAGATGGTAGCACTTTCTGTCTGACACCTATGGTCCACCTTAGAGATATGTTCTTGGGGTAGGAGCAGGCCGCTGTTTATAATTATTCTTAATAATGGTGTATTTACTGTCAATTGGGGGTTCACCCCCTCATGTTGTCACTCAAGAGTAGGGGTCTCATGAGTGTATGTTTCCCTCTCTTTTCAGAGTGTATTCTTTTATCTCCTGATGAAGACGTTACTCAAATAGTGTAAATACATCGAAACCAGTTGAGAAATCTGAGCTGAGGTCGCCCTCGGACATTTACGTGACCCATCCCAACCTTTGATCAATTGCACAATTCACTGTAGCCATGTATATTGATTGTACATCTCTGTTCTATAATAATTAAAATGATCAATTGTTTGTTATGACTTTTTATAGGTTTTATCTTATATACATTGTTGTTTGGTATGAGTGTATGGATGCATGATGGACGCTTGTGGACGAATAAGTAAACAATTGACTGGTATGATCTCTATTTAACTTAATTTTCCTGCTATGTAATTTGTAATTCTAGTGCTAATTCATGATTCAATTTGCATATTAAAATAATGTATCAGGTATAATAAAATCCTTTGATACTTTGCCTTTAAAAATTGTATCCTCTGGATGTTTTTTCCAAGATTAATAATTAAAAGTGCGACACACGTGCAGCGGACAGTTGGGGAGAGGTGCAATATTCATAGGACCCACGTGTGTGATGCGCATGTGTGCGGGTGTTCTACAATGTTGAACGCCCCGAATAAAATAAATGTGCGTCAAAACTTTGCGGACAGTCGGACGGGTTATCTGTTCTACGGATATATTCATTCTGGTTGCGGACATTACGAAGAGCGGGGGTGTTATTAGGACACCCCAATTTTGGTTGATTGTGGACAGTCGGATTTCTTGTGTGTTCTAAGGACACCTCCATTTTAATTACGGACAGTATGAACAGGTACTATGTCCTTAGGACACCACCATGCTGGTTAATTGAGAATACTCCGGACAGCCACGCTGTCCACGGACACCCTGACTGCCTTTTAAAAAAGAAATAAGACACGGGCATATACTAAGAACATATTTAAAGTGTTATTATTGTTTAACAGTAGAAAAATTAGGAAAGAGAGGGGGAAGCAGAAACTGAAACAAATACAGGGGAATTAGGGGTTTGGACATGATGTATGGGAGGGGAGTAAGGGATGGAAGTTTCATCATACCGTTTTTTTCTTGGTGGGGAGGGTTTGGGGATAGTTGGCTGGGACATGGAGACGGGGAACAGGTACATGTGGGACAGTGGTATTTAATGTTTTCTTTAATGTGGTAAGCAATACACTCTTTTAGTTGATTGAAGTGTTGTAGTAATAAATCCATTTTCAATTCCATTTGTTTGATAGGATCTTCTATTATCTCTTTTGGTATATTAGTTTTATTGGTTGTCAGGTCTGTTAAAAAAATGAGTTAAGTACATATAAAGTAATGGTTATTAATTGGCTTATATAGAGAAATGTTGTGTCTACCATTATTATCACTCTCTTCACTTATTTCATCTGTGGGAAATTCTCTTCCAGCCATTGCAAAGCACTGGACATTTCTGTGTTAAAAAAATAAATATTAGTTTTAGTGTACATAATACAGAAAATGTATAAGTATATGAAATAAAGGTTGTGCACTTACTACTTTTTTTACAAACTTTTGCTGTTGTGGTGTGTAAGTCTGCTCTTGCTTCTTGCTGTGCAATTTCTGTGAGGTAATTCAGTTGGAGGCATATTTATTTTGTTTTGGTATATTCCATTATATTGGAAATGCGACTTCAGTGGATGGTTGGTGTCTTACATATACAATTTTTACTTCTTATTTATTATTAAATGTAATGTATTTATGTGGTGCTTTTGAACATGTTGTCTGTTTTATTGTATGATACAATAATGGTAGATACCCTATAAGTTTTTGGATAGTGCTGATGGTGACTGCGTGCGCATGCAGACATGCGCACGGTCTGCGGACATCAAAAGCACTAGCGCGTCAGAGGGTTTAGTATTTTCTATGTTATATAAATGTAAGGTATGGGAGTATTAGTAAACATTTCTCACATTTCCATTATCTATATTTATATTCAGTGAAAAAACGTTTTGTTAAAGGGACATTATGGCTAAATTGTGCTACTAAAAACCTATGAAATTCAGTGAAAAAAACTTTGTTAAAGGTACGTTATGGTTAAGTTGCACTACTAAAAACCTATGAAATTCAGTGAAAAAAACTTTGTTAAAGGGACATTATGGTTAAGTTGCGCTACTAAAAACCTATGAAAATCAGTTAAAAAAACTTTGTTAAAGGGACTTTATGGTTTGAAGTAAAACAGAAAAACCCCTGAAATTCACAAGTTATGCCACCACCGTGCAATGCTAGGACTAACACCCAGGATATCAAAGATGACATCACAAATGTCATTTAAATTTGTTTAAAAAAGATAGAAATAAACCTCAAAGAAATGAAAACTTTACATTAAGGACTCTATAGACTATAGAGAAAATACTGTATTCATGTAAGGTACCCATTAACAACTTAAATTACAGGAGACATCACATTTGGATAACAGTTTCTCTCTTTAAAGCTCATCGTCTGGCATCTGCCAGTTTGTAAACATATCTGATGACACTTCATACGTGTAATGTACATTAGTGATGGTCATCTCCATCTAGTGGCCGACGGGCACCCGACTTAGTTAAATGCTATCCCCTTTAGAGTGTGTGTGCATGAGTAACCTCCAGAAACAAAGCTTTCGGTGAGTTAGTGTGTTGCGAGAGTTCCCAGTGGGTGCCACGCCGACTCCAGACCCTAGTAGAAATGTTGTGAGTAAAAGCTTTGAGAACACCGGCGAGTATATACACGGTATTGTACACAACATCTGCATTACTTATTTAGTGTTTCTGAGTTATAATGAAGTTTGATTAACTTCAATGTCTAATTTCTACCGTAACAGAACTAATCTATCTTGTTCAGGCAGGTTTACTCATTTTTGTCTGAGACTTAAGAATTTGTTCATTTTCTTGAGCAAAGCGTAAATATTGTTTTTTGTTGCTCTTTTGTAGACCCATAATATTGGCGCCCAAAAAGAAGAGGTACCAAAGTGGTGCATAAAATTAAAAACATATTAAGAGATCATTTGCGAGGGAGGCTACGAAATTTCAACTGCCTATGGGCCTCCACAGGGCTGAATCCGGCACTGTATGGGTCACACATTTTACACCCTCATAATCTTGCTCACCACTTTTTCTCATCTTTGTCTATTGTACAAGAACCCTTCATGGGAATGCCTCCACCATATGTAAATGTGTTATTGTAAGTTATTTCTGATGAAAATTGACATCCCAATTCTTCAAATAAATACAAAAAAATGAAGCAAATAAAATTTCATTTCATCTTCCAACATATGCTAAGCTATTGATCACTCTCTTTCCTAGCACCTATAACCAAATTGTTAACATTTTGCACATCACACCCATAAGAAATGTATCAAGAATAGATGCAGATGAAACACACACTGTAGTAAAGTTCCCCACAGTATAACCCTGACACCAACCATTGACTGTATGTAGGCTATAGGAGACTGGCAGTGTATACCAGAGTACTCGCTTATTATCTGTCACTGTTTGTTTCAAAATATACTGTGGGATGTTCCAAATAGAATCCTGTTCATGAGTATTAAAGTGACTTAACATGCCTGGGATTCTGGGATATAATCCCCCAGTATCATGGAATCAGTAATCCTCCTCTCTAAAGTATTAGTTACAAGGAAATCTTCAATGAACCCTCTGATGGCTCCAGAGTGCATATAGCCTAGATGAGCATAGCTATTTAAAACATATAAGCTCAAACAAACAAATCTACACACCCTAACACACTTTTGCATTTAAAATCAGAACTCCCAACATAAAATGCATTCACAGTATGCTCAGAAAGGGGAGGCAACATTTAGTGTGTACTAGTCAGCACACATAAACCTATGCAATCAGCACAGCCATAAAACACATTAACAGAATCGGATCTGCAAATCTTGAAATATTTACCTTTTATGACCAAACAAATGTATCATTATTGTGTATGTTGAATGTATGGAGAGACAAACGAAATGAAGTTTATACCATTCAAAACAAGAAAAACATCCACAAATAGAACATCCAAAATGAAATGGAAACCATGCACAGTAAGGTTGAAGGGACACATTAAATTAATTGTATACCACCCAAGACACATAGGCATTCACAAACACCAAACCCAAGAAGGAGTTCATGTGCTTTAAGGATGAAGTGTCAAAATAAATTCTAGAATATACTGTCAAATGTATGCAATTAACCACACGCACACACAAGCAAACACACGGACAAACTCAAACACAAAAAAAGCACATGAATGCACAGAACACAGAAGAAACTAGAAGCTATTCAACAGCACAAATGCACACACACCCAGACTGGTGGCACAAGTAAAGGAAAGCATTGCAGAACACATTTTAATAGGCACTGCATTGTGGTCGGGGGCATGAAACAAAATGTGATGAACAATCAGGCATCTAGGTTCCTGAGTAAACCCACTCCCTCGTAACCATGTTACTGACATAGCGACGTACATTTGTTTTTCTGTTAAGTTGCAGATTACTTGATTGCAGAATGACAGCCAAAGGGATACAGAGACAAAGGATCCACAAACAAAAGGTAAGTTTGCTATTCATAGAAACCTAAAATATACATGTATGCTCAATCACCCACTCACAACATTAAAACATACTGTTTTCTCAGTTTATTCAGATTTCTAACATGCAGAACATGCTCAGCTATTGCAGTTGTAAGACTGGTAAATTGAATGTATTTTCTTCCAACACTTATGTACGACACGCTCTTCTGGAAACACATTTCACAGAGATGGGCCCTTAAAAAAGCATCTCTGTTTGGGAGGTGGACATGTAAGTGTGTCAGTCGCTGTTTAACCCTCCTTTCTGTACATTTAAAAATGCATCCAGTTTGTGAATTTGAGATGCATTTTTTTTACTTGAGGAAATGCCCCCTGACATGCACAAATGCACAAGGAGCATAAAAAGAGTGTCTGAATGAGCGCATCTATGATGGACTCATTTAGATGATGTTCGAGAATGGTTTTGCTAGTTTTTTTGGTGCAAATGATGAGCTGCGTTAGCGCAACTCATTTGTATCACTGTGGATCAGAATTATAAAAAAACAGCACAATATTTCAAGCACCCTATCGAACTACAGATACAGCTGGTTGGAACTATGTTACAAACCCTTCTTTAATAAAATGTAATAAATACTTCCTAGTCATGTTACTCATGTTACCTAATGCCCAATTTCAGTACAGACAAATTGCACTTGCATAGTGTATAAAAGAATACACTGAAGCATGCAGTAACCAGCTTTTGAATCCAAAACCACATCTGTCACCTGTTGAAACCGAATCCTCAAAGCTGTAGCCAGCACTGCCTTAGACGGCATCCACACACACATTTTGAAAGTATATTAATTGAATAATATTGAATTTTAAAACACATACATTGCAACTGCAGACATATTAAATGACATACCTAAACATACCATTACTTAATGTGCCATTTTAAAAGTTGTATGTTATAGATCCACAGAGTATTAAGCACACAGAAAAATCACACACTGATCAATGTTTAACTACTATTTTGCCATGTAAAACTCATTGGGCCTCATTACGAGTTTGGAGGTAGCCATGCCCTTGTTAAGGGCATGGCTACCCACAAACTCGGGTCTGGCTCCGGATCCCACAAAAGGGGACTTACCAGGCCATTTCCACCTTGGAGGCCCTGGTAATTCCCTTTCGCGGGACCCGGAGGCGGTACGTCTCCATTCCCATTTGAGCCCCCATAGGGCTCAATGTGAATGGGGAGGATGGTAGCAAGGGTACTGTTCATAACGGTACCGTTGTACCATCCTGGTCTGCTCGCGGGTGCCGCTCTGAATGCCTGGTCTGACCCGCAAGCAAACTCGTAATGTTGCGGCATAGCAACAATGGCGCCAGTAGCACTACCTACGTCATTGTTGCCTTACCGCAACAGTCCTAATGAGGCCCATTAACACCATATCAAAAACAAACCTGAACATCCTACTCTTTTTTTCTTTTGTGGAATGTCAAGTCATACATCGCAGTAAGAAGTGTGCATTTTAAAAGAGAACTGTGGAAAGAATTTGATTGAATCCAGAAAGAGTGGCCTATATCAGCCCCAAACCAGTGGGATGGTTGAGCATTTTAATAAAGTGTTGAAGGAAGCGATCAGATGGACCTGGCCCAATGTCATGGATTGGAATGGTGCAGTGAAAGACGTCATTGTTGCCCATAGGTTCACCCCTCATATTACCACATGTATCTCCCTGTATGAATTTAGCAGGGGGACGAAAGCCAACACGAAACTGGGGCCTGCCTGGATAGGTAGAATTCATGTGTCGGAGAGGAGATTGGGGAGTGCAGTGGAACATATCAGGAGCAGCCAATTGAACAACATGAAGGCATGTGATGGTACTCATGTGCGTAAGAGCAGCATTCTTCCTGCTGTAGATGTGGTGAGAAATTCTTGACCACCTTCCTCTTGCATCATCACCATTCCCAAGCCCACATTGCTGGTGTCTGTCGTGATAATTGTCTTCCTGTTTCCTCTGGGGTTCTGTACTGCAGGTACACTTACTAAAGCCCTCTTAATGAATTGGAATTCTTCCTCACAGTTCTCATTCCAAACAAACAAACCTCTCACCTTCATCGATTGATGCATGTACACGGTAGGCTTTACAATGTCTAAAAAATGCAGAGAATAATACCTAGCCATCCCTAGGAATGTCTGTACTTCCTCACAACATATGGGGCTTGGCATTCCTTCAATCGCTTCAGCTAGATGTCTTTTCAGACGTATTACATCTGCATAATTACATATTCTAGATACTCAATCTCCCGTCTATTGATTTTGCACTTCTCACAGCTCAATGTTAAAACTGCATCTTACAGTTTTCTGAATACTCTATTCAACCTTTCATCATGGGCCTTAAGGATGTCTGTGTAAACTACAATGTCATTCTCGAAGCCCAAAATGCCCTTGTCGCCATTGAACAGCTTGTGCATACTTTTTTTGAAAAACAGAGGCTGCTGACACGAGCCCAAATGGCACCTGTGTGTATTGGACAAGCCCCTCTGGGTGAAGAAAGTTGTCAGACATTTGGACTCATCGTGCGGTTTCACCTGATGATAAGCCGAGGTGATATCCAACGTGGAGAAATATTTTGCAGGGCCCATGTACGTGGAGAAATATTTTGCAGGGCCCATGGTTGATATGATTTCTTGAATGTTGGGTAGTGGGTGTGTCTCTGGGATTACTCACTTGTTGAGCTCTCTCATGTCGACACAAATCCTCTCCCACAACACAACCAAAGGCGACACCCACTGTGACGCATCCACACTCTCTATGATTCCTTGATCTCCTAATTTCTTTAATACTCGTTTGACTTCTTCTCTCATCATCAAAGGGATGCTCGACAATTTCCATGCTACAGGTACAAAGTTGTTCTTTATCTTTATTTTATGTACAAAACCACGTCGACAACCAATTTTGTGTGGAAAAACATCACCCACTAGTTGACCTCTGACATCAGCATTCTCACTGGCCAATACCGCCTCTTCCGCATTGGGATCCAGTTTTCCCTGGAATTTCCTTTGAACAAGGCAGTGTAAGTTTTCTTTGTCATATATGCTTTATCCCTGGCCTCTCTATCCCTGAACTTCAGTTTGGCCTAGAACCATCCTATTAAATCAATTCTTGCTCCTCCATTGGCTCTTGGCTTGATGTCAAATTCATTTAGATACTCACATCCTAAACCTTCCCACTGATTCTGGGGTAAGAGGGTATACTTAGCACCAGAGTCAATAATCATATGCGTCCTGGCACCATATGAGTGGTAGAACAGCTTTCCATGTGAGGAGATGAAACAGCCCAGGGTGGAGTATTCCAAGGAGATGCTTTAGGTGCAAAAGTCCAACTCACCGGGCAGACAATCTGGAATGTCCAGCTCTAAGGATCATCTGTCGAATATGTAGAGGGAAAGGTCATCTCACAAGGTGTTGTAGGAACAGGAAATCCGCCACCAATTGGATTAGTAGTGATCATAGTGAAGTGGAAGGGGGATTGCATGTCACTGGTGATAGAATAGATGTAGATGAAGAGAAACTAGACAGTCCCAAGGCCTTAGTGGCTGTTGACGGCAATCAGGATGTGGACACCAGCGTGAGTGAACATGTTACTTTATTGACATAAGATCAGTGTGTAGCGATTCCTGCTAGCTTCCTTGCCTGACCATCCATCCGACTCCAACCGTCTCTGCCCGCGCTGCCTTCCCTCTGGAATCCTCTCTCCTTCATTGGGCATTTGCATGGCATAATCCAACTATACAGTATTCCATTGGTGTGTCCAAGAAGCACTGTGTACTTGAACAGCATTTTGAAGACCATAGTCAGTCATGGGAGATGTGAAGAGAGGATTTATAAAATGAGTTAGTGTGTTTTCATCCAGCACAGAAGGTGGATTGGGAGTGTTTAGGTATCTAGCAGCAACCCATACTTATACGTTGAGTGAATAGGTGCTGTGACTAATTCTGAAGAAGGTGAGAATGTCACAAAGGTCAAATGATGTAAATGATGGACAGAATGTTGTGTGTGTCTAAGTTGTATTGGGTTTGAGGTGGTGATGTGTGTTTTCGATGAGTGTAATCAAGTAGTGTTTATTGAGGAGTGTGAAGATGGGATGGCTGAGCCCGGACATGATACAGTTATGTTTCTTTGTGAAGGGGTGCTTGAATTCACATTGAAGAAAAAGTGACATCTGATTGTAAAAGCTCATGCGACGGTAATGCCATTATATGAAAGATCAATTCACAGTAAGTAGTGTAAAACACAAAAAATAAAAGAATACATAAATTCAACACTCTCAAGATCCAGAGCACAGACACCCAATCTTACATCAAGCCTCCCCAACACACAGAGCACAAGCCCTATACCCTGCATCCTTCAAACCCAAGGATGGGACCCTGTTACCCGCCACCCAACAGCCAGAGAATAAACACAAAACCTGCCACCTATTGGTGCCTAGGTGTAAAAACGTAATTGTTTCTCCCCCATGTTCAATGCTGGCTTTCTCCATAGAGAGGATGCAAGTATGGAAACTGATGAACACACCTGTCACCTGGCTGTAGCTGTTGGTGGTATATTACGAACCATAACTATAAGGGAACTATACAGAGTTCAAAATTGGGGGGCATGCCACTAAAAATGTCATGCTACTTTTCCCACCAAATGCACCTTGCACTATTAATAATAAACCTACACACAATGATTTGTGCACTCCATATGGTGACTTGAATCAGTACTCTAACCCTGCCACATGCGGACAGCGGTGGAACATGAAGATTTGTGCTCATGCTGTGCATCTGACTTTGCCTCTTGTTGGGCCTGCAGTGCAGTCGACGTCCTGGAGTGTGACATGAACAGCGCTCTTACTGTGCCACCGATTGTGCATATGAGATGCAGAGCATGAGCATGCAGCCACACTGCTGTCCATGTCCAGCATCAGGCTGCTTTTCTGCATGCAGCCAGGCCAAGCAGTAACATATGGCAAGAATGCCTGAAAGAGAAGCCATCAGAACACAGCAAGAAATTGCTCAACTGGCAGTCACATGCAGCCCACACACCCCTCACTGCTGCGCGATGGCCTCCCTTCTGGGCATCTATAACAAAGCTTATCATACAATCACAGAAAAAAAGTCATGCCACAGCAGGCCGGCAGCAGATGGCTGTGGTGCCCAGGCCCTATGCCCACAGGGTCTGACCCCTATGGCCATGGGGCACTGGTGAGCTGCACAGACTGTCCATGCCTCTGGGTGTCCTTGAACACACTGGACAGTGTGGTGTCCATGTCCCGCACTGGTCCAGGCTGCAGCTGCTACAGTGGGCTATAGCGAGGGGGCACAGGGTTCCAGGAGGCCATGAAAATGGCAGTGGTGCACAGTACACATCACAGCATAATATAACATGGACACCTGTTTCTTGTGTGCTCCTGATCATGCAGCATGGTGATTGTTTTTGCACCAACCAGCTCCCCCCCCAGCGGACCTCCATGAGGCCATTGCTTACTATTGTAGCAAACTCACATAAAACCGTGGATAAAAGTGTCATTTTTACTGTAGAGCACTGTTTGTAATTGGTTTGAAAGAATTCAGCCATTATTGATTATACAAAATAAATTTGATTTTGATGACACATATATAAACTATTTGCATTGTAAAATTAGCTGACCATATTAGCACTCCAATGTCCGTGAGCAGTCTTGCATGATAAAATGATAAAAATAATTTAAAAAGGTTAAATTAAGAATGTGTTTATTTATAGTAAATAAAAAAGAACATGTTTTGCTTCTTGTTAAGAGTACAAACATTTTCTTATTTTCACAGCACAGCTTGCCATTGAAACTGGACTATAACATTCTTCATTTTGTGGTACTTGTTCCCGAAAATGAAACCTTCCTTTGGCAACGTGACCCACCATACAGGGTCTCTTTGTTATGTGTCACTGAATCCCTCGTACTAACATTTTAAAGGACACAATGTGGCGAGTAACCTCCAAGAAATTATAAGATTCACGATCATATAATGTAATGTACAAAAGTTACGTTTCTCTTCAAAACAGCTTTCCATTGAGACAGTCATTCAACTTTACATTGCTAGAATGAAAAATCAGCAAACTATGTAAGTAAACGTTTACATAATATTATGCAAATGTATACTTCATAATGTTGGGTATTTTGTGTAGATTTGGGGCCTAGCAGTATTTTCTTACCGCCAAAAATAAAAGTAATTTAGCAATAATCACTCCTTACATTTAGATTGGGTTGGTATTATGGTAGTAGAGTGGTGAGAATTATTTCAGTACACATATATATTTAGTTGGTGTGCATTTTTACTTGTGGGCATGATTTCTTTGTTTTATTTGTGGCCCCAACATCCAGATCCCTTTATGTTTGTTTAGATGGTTCGTGTGATCACTAGAGAGACCTCAGGCCTACGTTTCAGATACACCACATTTTCATATAGAGTGCCACCTTGGGCTGTTCTCACTGACTTATCTACACCAGCGAGCTAAATCATGTGGTATATCACTAATTTATTACATTAGTGAACTATATCCAGAAGTCGCTCTTTCTGCTGACTCATTTACCTCCAGCAGACTATTCCATTATGTCCCACTCAAATGTCACACACATATACTGAGTGGAACCATGCACACAGCTATTTCACTGCCAAGTCTGATTTTTAGCTACCTTGTTCTTTCTGTTTTATCTACATGAAAATTGACAAATGCACTGTCTAAAATCTTCCCCATATTACCAGTGCTATAATGATATGTGCACCAAGAAAATAATTTAAAAAAAAAACACACTACCCGTCTGTTTTCAGATATTTTAGTGTATTATAAAAAATTGCATTTCAACACCATCTTACCCTTTTTATAGAAATAACTGGAAGTTTCACAGCAGTAGAAATATTCACTTTACTTTATCTCTAACAAAAAAGGAATACAGCAAGAGAACACTCAATTTGCAACATTAGACATGTTGATTAAATCCAGGAATTTCCTCTTCTACTCTGCCTGAATAGGTTTCGCACACACACACACCCCTGCACTCTGCAATATATTTACCGAGCTTGTGCTGCAGGCGAATTCCTCAGGCTGGTCTCCTTCTGGAAATGGCTCAGTGCCCCCTCTTAAATCACCCCAGCGAGGACGTGCATCTGCCGTCACTCAAGCCAGGATTTATTGACTGGAATTTCCCAACCTGTGTAGCAGTGCATTGGGACCTTCTTCTCAATCAGGAAACTCCCCAGCCACGCCAGCCGAGTCTTTCTCCCAGCTGTGCCAAATGCCTTCTCCCTTCTTTCTCTCCGAGATTCATTAGAAAAGTTCTGTTGCAGCCTACAAAACGAGTTCAACCAATGAAATTCTATCATGTCCCATGTCCTACCCTCCTTCTTTTGAACAATGGCTTACTTTTACAGCAAGCAACTGTAACAAAACTGATTTCCTGCTTATTTGAGTTTTTGCTTCCTGCAAATACTGTGGACAGAGCACAGAGAGAGAAAAAAAAATATGCACACAGTCTAGTGTGAGTTTCAGCCTGCCTCATTTTGCACTGGAGAACACATTACAATATTAAAAGTTAGAATTATGTTGGTACGGTTAATGGTGTTAATTCATTAATCCTCTAATGTATCTCCTGCAACAGAGGCATTTCAGATGAGAAAAGAAAAAAAAATGTGCATTTTACATGTAAAAAAAATTGTTTGCATTTTAGATGTAGAAATCGTTTTTTGACTGAATAGCCTGTCTTCATATACATATCCATGTCACACTGGCAACACATGCGTTGCTGTACCACATTATAGCAATGCATTAAACCCATGCAGTGGCACTGCATACAAATGCTAAATAAAATAGTCTTACAATAATTTGGGCTCCTGGTTTGCCATTTTAATGGATTGGTGCACATAAATACAGACAGAAATTAATTGCTTTACTGTCTGTATTTATGTTTAAAAGCCATTAAAAAATGGAAACATGGAAAAACGTGCTGCCAGTCAGGCCTGGCTGACCGACTGGGAATTTGGAAAATGTAATCAAAGAAAGTGATTTTTTTGTAGGCATGGGTGCATTCTGTGCAGGGCCTCTTGATGGCCTGGTACATACTTTTAATTCGCCCTTTGGTTTCTGCACTGGTTTGTAACGCGCAACTCTTTCATCTGCAGATCAGCAGTGATTTCTGAATGAACGGTTGAAGTGACCATTGTCAATCTGCAGGTTGGTAAAGATTTGTGCTTTCAGAACTTTAAACACTAAATTAGCAAACGTAAGCCAACTATTTATGCACTTCAGCTGCTTAATCTATGCCTCATCGTGAGGCAACATTAAGGGGCCGATTCATGGAACAAATGTGCACCGAAAATCTTGGCGCAAGCTGGCGCACGCGTGAAAAAGCAAGCGCAAATGCACGCGTGCGATCCATGGAAGGGCCTGCGCGTGTTTACTCTGGGATGTGTGCCAAATCTGAGCGTGGCGCGCACAGGCTCACACGTCACAGCAACATCGCAAACGCTGTGTGCGCTGCACACAGCAAAAGCGCACAACGTCGGCGCACACACCAAAAAGGGGGCAGAACACAGGGCGGAACTCGCAGAATGGGGAACAACGTGTAAAAAAGAAGGCGTAACTGGGGAAGTACTGCAGGGAAATACGCGAACAACACGCATTCATGGAATTGAATACGGGAAACCCGCGCACGCTAAAAGACGTGCACAGGCGTCAACACGTCCACCACACGAAGGCAAACAACAAACACGAAAATACAGCTACGATGAATGCCCCATAGTTTTACACCTCATATCATCCTAGACCTGGTTAGGGAGTGGGAAGATGACCTTACATCACCCACCCTGTGCTCCCAAGCATTGAGCCCCTTGGAGAAGGTGCTCAATGTCCTGTATTTTTTGGCCACTGGGTCATTTCAGCGGACAACTGTCATAGTGGCGGGGTCTCACAGGCCACGCAGTCATGCTGCCTACACCAGGTGTTGGCAATCATGACTGTGCACCCCTCAGTCCGCAGGCACATATACATGCCCAGAACACCCACAGAAAGGCAGGCCATGGTCCAGGACTTTTACAGGGTGGCACACTTCCCGAAAGTGCTTGGTGCCATAGATTGCACCCATGTGGCCCTACGTCCACCTAGGGCCACTGAGCACATCTATCGAAACCACAAGCACTGGTATTCTATCAACGTGCAGTTTGTATGTGATGCCAAGGGAATCTTCACTTCTGTCTATGCAAACTACCCTGGGTCTACCCATGACAGTTTCATATGCAAGATGTCCACCTTGAGCTGGGCCCTGGAAGCTGGGAAGCATGGCGCCACATGGCTCCTAGGTGAGTACAAATGTCTGTGCACATGCATGCATGTCACACACAGACAAATACACAAACACACCTAATCACAACCATTATCACCTCGCCAGGGATCAGTGCCTACCCTCTGAGCAACCACATGATGATGACAATATGGAACCGCACCACAACACCCCAGGTAAGATGCAACGCTGCCCATATTGCAACCAGGGGCATAGTAGAGCGCACATTCGGAGTGCTCACGTCATGCTTCCGCTCCCTTGACTGCTGTGGTGGAAAACTACTATATGCACCCCTAGTAGTGTGCAGGAGCATTGTGGCAGCATGTGTCCTGCACAATGTTGCAACACGGCGGGACGTACCGGTGGACATGGTGGTGCCCCCACATCCCCAACCTCATGCACAGGCGATGCCCATGGGAGGGGAAAGGGCACATGGTGAGGCAGCCCGGACCCAGCTTGTGGCCACATTTTTCACCTAAACTCCCACCCCTGCGGAGTGCACACAGGCCTGGCACATACCAGGTGACAATCGATGATGACAAAGCACAACCTTACCACCCTGAGAATGTTGCCACGCACGTGCTACATTGTGTGCATCCCAAGCTACTTAAACATAACCAATCCTGTGTGACCAAATGGAACACTTGCAGGTGTGTATCACACCACCCCCTGCAAAATAGGCCATGAAAATCACTGGTATGTCACCCAAAGCCTCCCAACCAACATCACCCTTGTCTGCCACACCATGACATGGCATGCAACAGCAAAAGCCCAACACATGACCAATTACATACAAAGTGACACGTGATAAATGGAAAGTGGCCTGAGACAATCACACCTGGCATGGAATCAGATGAAATGACTGACCAACAACCTCCCACACATACCAAGTCATACTCAAATGCTTGCCACAAGTGGAAGCATCAACAAAAGACTGAATGCCTGTTCACATGCACATTGGCCAAGCCAAATTTGCTATTCCCTAACCCGTCTGCTTTGTGTGTCTCCTGCAACACACTGCTCAGCACACAGTACAGTGAGTAGCCATTGTGTTGGGGATACACCTTGAGTATCACATAAAAAGGACAAACCAAATAAATAACCTATTGACGCATGTACATGATCCCCAAATGGTAATTGATCATGCGCTGCAGGGACACAGCATGCCAGAAAAGGTAATCTGTGTGCACCTGTGGGCATGGAAGGGTGGTTGTACATGTGGTGGAGCATTGTGTAACTGTGTGTGTCAGTAGGGACATGCACTCAATATTTGCATGTGAAATCAAGTGACCCTCAGTGTACACATCACATGCGAACATTGCCCATGTGTACACCCCAGCCTGTCAAACCACAACAATCCCCTGACACCTCAAAAGTAAACACAATACAGGAACAGCCATTGACCAGCAAAACACATCATGTACATAGTACCCCACAATGACAATGTCAGAGAGTGCCCAAACACTGTAGCCCAAGCTTACTTTCCAACAACAAAAGGCCCTCCCTCATTTACACATCACCATGACCTTCTGAACAACTGTGGCTGGGGTATGTAGCCTTCTTCCTTCTAGTCTACCTGGCTACAGGATGCCCCTACCCCTTGGTCTCCATGTTCCACCTTGCGTGTAAATAGGGACCAGCCCCCTCAGAGGCCACCTTGACTGGTAAAAATACCAAATCGCAGAGAACTCCAAGGAGCCAAACCCCCAAACCAGGGAAAAAGCCTGTAGCCACCACAAAACCCTGGAAAAGTCTCCAGTAGATGACTTGAAGTTGCAGAAAATGTCCAATCACATTTCCAAGCAGAATGATAGAACAATCAAGGTAGCACAGTTCAACAATGGTTCAACAGGATGGGTTCCATTTTCAGTACACAATATACAATGAGGATGCAACAACTGATGGGTAGTGTCACAGCACTGGTCTACAGGCGCAGTAGTGGCACGAACCAACCACCCCCTCCGTGGTCTTGGCACCTGCAAGGTAAAACTTACACAGGCCTCGGAGACCCTGGCGGGGAAAGAGGGTCAGGGATCTGTTGTTTGGATAGGCATTGGTATTCAGGATAACCGGAAAGAGGGGCAGGAGAGGGGAGTTGGATTGGCAAGGGAAAGTAGGCAAATTACAAAATACAACTATTGACAATAACACATACTCAATCAGAGAAACCATGTTCTTCATGCACATTGTACAAAATGAGTCAAATGCAAGCCAAAGAGAGACTTATCTCTGGGGTGAGTGCTGGCCTCCTGTCTGCGCACTCTCAGGTCCGCTAACAGGAGCAGTTCAATGCTGCAAAGAGAGCGTGAGTTACTTATCTGTGTGTGTTTTCAACACACACACAACACAATTCATGCCTCAAACTAAGTGACTTCTCCACAAACAAACACTCTTGTCTGCTGCTTTGTTTGTATACGTTAGCTTGCCCCCGTGATGGTTCAGACACTGTCAATTCAGTAAGGCAGGCGCACGTGGCCGCGCGGTAAATGGAAGACCAATGTGTCAAGAATCACACATGATAGAATGGTCCCTGGGTGAGCTGCAAGATGCGTTTGGTGAGGTGCGACTTCAGTACAAGTCGTGTTCTGCCAGCCGCAAATTTCAATAGTTAGTGCACGTGGCAATTTGCATATACAAATGATATGCACAGCACTTGAGTCTGTGCATCGCTGGGTGCCCCCATGCGCTGTATACGTTTCTGGGTAGGAACGTTACTGCACTAACAACTCAGCTCATATGGAGCAAGGGGGGGCTCGAGGATATGGGCGACGCCCCCTGCATGTGCCCCTGACAACTTGTAAAGCTACTTGGCATTCGTACCTCAACCCATTTTAGCTGTACTGTGCGATTCGTCCCCAATGCCTGGCCAAGCTCCCCAGCACTGGTGCTACTTAGCATGCATGTGCAAGGAACCTGGAGGAAGTTCGGCTGCGGTGTGGCTCCTCGTGCTGCTTACCTTGCCTGGAGCTCCTGGAAACACGTCTGCTTCTGTTGGACGTCTGAGCACAAGCCCTGTGCTTCTGCTTGCGCACGCATGGGCACATTTGCACCACCCAAAGTGGCCAGGTTTCTGTAGTTCTTGGCCCCATGTCTGCTGTGAAAGGAAGTCTGGAGGCTCATTTTCCTGCAGAAAGGGCATAAAAGCTAATAAAATGGCTGGGATGCTCCCTCTGTGTATGTCTTCATGCTGGTTGTCACTGGGCCATGTTTGAGACGTACATCCGACCTCCTCCCACCATCAGTTTGACTTTGACAGCCAAAGGGTGAAGGCTACTGTCTACAGCATGAAGTGCATCAAGCACATATACAGGCAAGAAAAGAACACACAAAACAATCAACATCAATAAATGGACATATAAAATATGTACTACCCAAAATTGATTGCAGACATGCCGTCGCAAAAAACTACATTATCCCCACTAGGGGTGTCAACACAAGTCGTACAGCAGCAGACAGGCCACAGATACAACGAAAGTCCAATGCCCTTGTGTAAATGGTTGTAACACTGAACCATCCTTGCAAGCCCATGGATAGGGGAAGCAGGAGTGGCATATGTGAGTCAGGACCCCAAGCTGCAAACACATACACTAGACAAGCTTGAAGGGCCCAGTTGGAACAGACAGTGGATGCTTTCAAATGCCACAAAGCACTACACCATCACATGAATGCACAATAGACAAGCCATTTTAAACTATATTAACTAATTAAACTAACTATAAAACACCATTTTAACTAATTGAACTAACTATAAAAAACCATATTAACTAATTAAACTAACTATAAAAATCAAAAATGTCCACATACGACCTGGGGGGGAGGCACCCAGAGGGGGCATGTACAAGGTGCACCTCAACACCCACATGAGATGATGTTGAGAAAAAAAAACCTCCATGGGCTCAACGCCTGCACAGCCCGACCTGTGTGGGAGATAAGTCGTCGACCTCCTCACCGTCTGGCTGTAATGGTAGACATGGCACAGGACCCTGATCACATCTATGTGCAGCTTGCCCCTCGGCAGCAAGTCTGCGGGACAGGTGAGCCTGGTTCTGTGCTGCGATGACAAGTAGGTCAGCATGCAGATCCTCACTTGATACGCGTGCTTCCTCTTCCATGTTAACACGTGTAACACAGAGTTCTTCCTGAATGGCCTGGCTGGACAACTGGTACACATCCCGGCAAGCACGTAGCTTAGCCGAGTTGGTATTCTCAAGCTGCTCCAACGTCTACTCTGACTACTGCCTCTGGGACATCAAGAGCACACCCAGAGTAGATCTGAGGGATTCATAGTCAACCCTCATGGCCTCCATGTGTGCCTCTGCGTGAGCAGCAATTGCTTGATGCAAAGACACCATTTCAGCCTGGCATGCCAAGTCTGAGGCCGCCATGCCCAGCCTGAGCGAGCGGGCCGTGGACTGTGCCGCCTGCTGCTGGAGATCCACTTGCCTAGCAGGGGGAGCACAGATTGGGCCACACGTTCCAAGCTCTCAGCAATGTTATCAATGGTGCCCCCTGGTGTTCGGAATTGGCAACCTCGGCTTGCTCACACTCAGTATACCCCAGTGGCACGCGGCCACCGTGTTGCTGGGTTTAACACCTGCGGGGCCCAAGGAGCTGCCATCCTTGTTGAGTTGGCACTGGCCGTGGCTGCAGGACTACATTCCTCCATTGACGTGATACCCCAGGCACATCAGCAACTGGTGTGGAGCGTGACCCTGTGACCCGATCCACCACAGGCTGAGGTCCCACCACCGTCTGGCCCCTCAGTGCAGGTGTCGCGGACAGAGGAGCGTCCACATCAGAATCACTCACCGTTGACGAATGGACCCGACGCACATCCAACTCAACATTGTTGTCAGAGTGATCATCTGGGCTAGACTCATTGGCAGCCCTAGACATGATGGTCTGGAACACAAGTGGGTTCTCGGGGTCTACCAGCCCACGACCCCCACTTGTGCTGGGTTGCTGGTGTGATATCAACCCTGTGACTGGCATGACAACACCTTCCTCTGGCTCCATTGCGTCATCATCTGAAAAGTGGAAAAAAACAAACATGAGTACACATGTCAGAAGCACATAACCCACACACACATAGACATCACTTTGACAGCCAACACAATAAGCAGACATATCACACACAAATGAGAACCTGGCATGCATCCAGTGGCCTTGATATACAAACACATCCCAAAAGCAGAAATGGATGTGTCTAAATAGCAAAGCCTACACAAGTACAAAATGTAGTATATGAACTCCATCAGACACCATCTCTGTCAGGCACATGTCACAGGCAGAAAAGACAGATGACAACAAAGAGATGGAACATACCATAAGCATGTCTGACCTGAAAATTGACCACTGCTGCAAGTGAATCCAAACACACAATGACACAGTAATATGCATGTAGACATGCATCACTAAAGCATCATCAGCAATATAGCTCCATCCATCTGCAGCTCTGCCCGTACCGGGTGGCATGGGCCATGTAGGTATAGTGAATGTCCCAAGCAAAGCAAGGGCCTGCCACCAGGCATGAGGGACCATAACGCCCAGTGCAGTCAGATCTGCAGGACATGAGGCATCCACAACACCCCTCAAGGCCTGATTTAGCACATTGGGCTATGAATGTGCCCTATTCCATCATTCCTTGTGTAGAATCTCCATGGCCAGGCCCCACCATATTAGCTAAGTGGGACTGGGCGTACACATACTGCACAACAGTGCACTTTCAGGATCATGCCAGTTCAACATAACGTGCGCAATGCAGAAATCTCACCAGCATTACCGTCAATCAACTACATATTAGTCAGTCAACAAAAAAGCTGCGGAAGACACATGTGTAAATAAACACTTTCACAAACAGATAAGGTAGTAGTCGCAATGTTGCACCAAACAACGTTGAAGCTGCTTGCATATGTGAAAGCGTTCAAAAACACCCTTTCCCCATACACCTGTATTGTGAACATGAACAACATCCAGTACAGCAAAGCAAGCAGCTACAACGCTGCTTGCATTGATGTATGTGAAAGTGTACACATACACACGTGAAGGCAGCTACACAGTCATTACAACCCAATTGGCAGGCTAAATTCAATCTGCGCCCTATTCCAGTTGGTATAGGCCGCAGATTGACCAATCAACTTTGCTAAACAACCACTAGGGAGTTCCAATACTGAGTACATGTGTCACAGGATGCACCTGTGCCCGTGGCATTCATGACAGAGAAGGGATGAAAATCTGACCATACATGCCAGGTGACATTGACATTGCAGCAGTGAGTAGGCATGTAGAACGGTGTAACATGGCTCAGAAGTGGGTTGATGCAGTGCAGAACATGTGTATGTTACCCACTATCTACATGAACTAGTACATTATGATGTCTATCAATGAACATGAAGGCAGTGTAAGGGCAAGTTCAGGCATCACGTGCAATGTGCATGCAATGGTTTGCATGGCTGCAAGCAAACCTCCCCCCCCCCCCCAAGATAAAATGCAGGGAGCCATTGCATAGCAGCGAAAGGGTGACCAGAGACCTGTTTATTGGCAGACAGTGTTGACTAGCGTCAATTGCATCATCTGAGTCAACTGACAACACAGCAGATGATAATGGCACAGTAAGCAGGACACATGATGAACCCTCAGTAGTGCACCCATGTGTGCAGAAGCCACTACACCAATTGAACAGAGTCAGGGGGCCTGCAACAGGGGGAGGCATGTGCCCCACACAGACTGTGACACCCTAAACATGTGCATGATGCAGGATGAGCCAGAGTTGGCATGGAATGGATGATCAAATGCCATGAAATGTAGGTCATCCTGGACAAGTACTACAATGATCATCCAGTCAAGGACACATAGGGGCATGCATGGAATGCACATGGAGCATGAATGGGCACTCATGTACCTGTGGAGCATCTGCCATCTGCACAGTCCAAGTGAGACATCCTGCATCAAGGACAAAGGATGTACCCCACTGTATGTGTCTGGCAGGTTGGCTGGGGGAAGTGTGCATGTACACAGAAGCCTTGAACAGGCCATTGCAGTACTCCAACATGATACACACCAGTGCCATGGTGAAATTGGGGTGCAGGCGGGTGGAGGGGCAAGGGAGCATGCCTATGTAGAGTAGCCGCATGCAGGCAGAACACAGATGCACATCAGTCATGCAATGACATAGTCCCAGTGCTGAGAGGAAAGACACCCCAGGCTACATGCAGAAGGGCCAGTGAGCTGTAACATGGACAGCCGGGTGACTGGCATGTGAGTAGGGTGCAAGTGTGGTGATGAGGACAGTCCCCATCTGTTCTACATGTCTAGCATGCTGCACAGCAGCCACGCATCAGTGAAGCATTGCATGACTCGCACATGAGAACCATGTACACATGACATGTAGTGGCAGTTAAGCACAACACATCACACAAGCAAAACACACATGGTCTGGACAAACACGCAACAACACTCACTAGACGGGGCATCTAAGTCCTGCATCTCTCCCACTCCTTCGACCAATCCTGCCGGTATGAACTCCGCAACGACTGACTCGTTCGAAGTGAGGTCTTCCTCCTGAGCTAGTGACCCACCGCCACTCAACCCAGTCATGGCATAATTGGAGGCACGCTTTGCCTTAGTACTGCGTTGGAGGTCATCCCAACGCTTTTTGCACTCTTGAGCTGTGTGCACCTCATGTCCGAATGCACTCACACAATCCGCAACTTGCTTCCATTGGGAAATACGATGGGCAGCCATAGTGTGACAATTCAGCCCCACTAGCATATCACGGTTGTGGTCCTGCACGTAGTCCACAAGCAAGTGCAGTTCCTGCACGCAGAAAGTCTTCTTCCTCGACGTGCTGGAGGCCGGAGCTGTGTCTGGGGTCCCAGCCTCTACTACGGTGCAACCTTCCACCTCTTCGACATTGGTCCGGACCCTGACAGGCAAATGCCACCCTGATCAGTATGGGCAGTGGCGCTGGTGGATTGAACAAAGGGAGTGGCAGGTGGAACAAGGACGGAAGCCCTGACTTGTGTCGGTGGCTGCTGGGTGCCCCTGGCTTGACCCTGCACAGCAACATTTGCTGTGCTAAGGTCACTGACCGTGACTGTCCTGGATGGTAGACTCACAGCCGGGGTGGTGTCGGCTGTATCTGCCCATGCACTTTCCAACACCTTGCTGCTTGGGTTAGCATATGACAATACTGCCCCAGGGACATGTGCACTTACCCTGTGCCTCCTGAACTCCTGGAAATCATCCAGGGACTCTTCTGGTGTCAACGCAGCATGCGCTGGCCCACCCTGAGACAGGGTGGTGGTGTCCACAGCAGCACCTGCAGTTACCACTACACTTGGGCCTGTGGCAGTCGATGAAAACGGACTGCCGGGTCACATGGGTGCCATGGTCACATGGGTGCCAGTGCCAGATGCAAGAGCTGCATCTCCCGTAACCAAAGGGGGTGGTGGCATGACTGCACCAACATCGTGCCAAACTGTCGCACCCCTGCCTCTTCCCCCTCTACGGCCATCCTGGACACCCTGGAGTCCCCCTACTCCCTGGTCATCCCAGCCACATCCCCGCCACATGGAGAACGCCCAGCTGAGGCGCCGCTCACCTTTTGTGGCCTCCCAGCCATGGCACAGATGGAGTAGTGCCGGCACAGATGGAATAGTGCCAATGGGAGGTGTAAACGACAACTGTCCTGGGCAATTGGGGTGAAGAGGGTGGGATAGAAGATGTTAACAGCACCTCTGTGCACCTGCAAGGCTGTATATGACCCCGGTGATAAAGTGACGGGTCACACAATGCTCAGGCACCCCAAAACTGCAGTAAAACCGTGCTCGCAACCCCCGGTAGCCCACTTGTGTGGAATTAACCTTCCGCAGTATCCGGTGGCGCCAAGGGGCATGAAAAACACATACGTGTGGGTCACGCAGGCTACTATGACCTCAAAAACGGGTACGCGATACACAGGGGCTCCCGCAGTGGGAAAAATAGCATGCGCGACTCACCGTCAGACTAGCGTGATAATGAAAAACACGCGTAGCCAATACCCCCGCCAAAAGAAGAGATACGTCCTTGATTCGCTGTGAAGTTGTGATGGCGCGCAAAACAACACGAAGTAGCAACACACACGTCAGTCTCCACGAAAGCCACGTACAGCGAACTGCTGGCCCTGCTCACATTTAACCCATGCTGAGGGAAATGCCCGTGCGCGTCACTTATCTTACGCGCTTAGGCCCTTTCCTCGGATTACACGCATTAACGTGCAGCCGTGCAGTTTTTTCACATGCTGAATCACTATGCACCCATCACGAGGGAAACGCCTGTGCGCGTTACGTCACAGACACGCTAAGGGCCTTTCCTCGAATTACACACTGACATGCAGTTTTTTCACATGCCAAATCACTCCGTATCAAGCTGGCCACGCGACAACACACGGAAGACAACACTCCTGCCCAGAAGGCCATTTTCCTGCCCCCCCAGAACCCAGAGCACGCTCCCACCTGCCATCTGCTGCTGCCTGTCTGCCTGCTGGCCACGAGCCTTGCTATTTGGTGTCTGCATGTCAGCCATCTGCAGTAGTCCAGTTGCTGTGACCACCCCTGCTGGAACAGAAGACTCCAGACTGAAGTTCCATCGCTCCACAGAACCAGCACCACGACCCAGTTGCCCACCCACACCAGAGAGGCAGAGGACTACCAGCTTCAGTGCCGCAGAAGTTGGTATCCTGGTGGAGCAAGTCCTGGTGCATTATGATGCCCTCTTCAGAAGTTCACGTACTGACAATGAAGGGTGGAAGAGGATCTGGAAGGACATCAAGGCTGCGATCTACTTGGAGGGGGTGGCAGCCCGCGACATGGCACATGTCTGGAAGCGCTGGGAGGACTTCAGGTCCAGGATCCTCAGCAAGGCCCCACGCCTCTCGGAGGCAGCGCATGCAGAGGGGTGCCAGGTCCGCCTTACCAACATCCAGATGAGGGTACTGGAATGCATAAACCCAGCGCTCCACCTACATGTCTTTCAGAGGCAGACCCGTCCGGAGTAGACCGGTAAGTGTCCATGCGTACTGATTGAAAGCAGTGCATGTTGAGGTGTGCCAGGAGTGTGCAGGTTGGATATATGTCTTGAAAGGCCCATGTATGGATGTGTATGTACAGGGACATGAGCCTGCCGCATGTGAGTCCAGTCATGTGTGAGGCACATCAATGGTGCATGTGTTCAAATGCATGATGCCCAAATGCATGTGTGGGTGCACACATGTTTACATTTCTGTGTATGTACTATGGCATGGTTGGGGTGTGACACATGGATGCTGGTTCCACCTTCATGTATGTGCATGGTGTACATGTGCATGTGTGTGTATTTGATATGTGTGCCACTGTGATACACCATGGATGCATGTGACACCAACATTTAGTAGGCTGATTGGAAGATGTGACATAGTTGCCGATGATTTCACTGTGTCAGGTGATGGAGATGTACAGATGCATGTATGTCTGGTGGCATGTCTGCATGTGTTCAACACTACCCGTGTTGCATGGGATGTCAGGCTAACCTTCGGATGCTCATGCTGTTGTATATGTATGGATGTTGCTGCCTGCTGCAACATTCCTGTTAATTTGCGCATATGTGTGGGTTTGAATGATATGTGTGTTGGGGAGTGTGATGCCATCTGTGAAGTTTGACACTGCCACTCATGTGCAACTGTCTTGTGTGTATCAGACCATTGTACAGTGCCCTGATGCCTGTGTTATGTCTCTCCCTGTCTACAGCGTCAACTGATGAAGAGGGCGGAGACGGTCAAATCGAGCACAGCGGCAGGGATCCCACTGCCAGCCGGAGATGCAGCTGCAGCTGCCGAGGGTAGGTCCAAGAGGTGGAGGTCAGAGGTGGACTCCTCGGCAGCAGAAGGGGCAGCTGAGACCACACAGGGGTCAATGGTGGAAGATGGCACGGAGTCATCTAGGTTGTTCGGGGTTGAGGAGGAGGCTGTGGAAGGCCCACGCACAGGCCTGGAGGGGGGATTCCACTGATCACTGGTGCTAGTGGTGCAGTCCAGGGGCAGGGACAGGAGGCAGCACAGGCGGCCGCGGAGGTGCCTGTGTGTAATCCTGTCCACGATCCTGTGACTGCATCATCCTGCACCAGCAGGGATGCCTTCGTCCAGACCCGTTTTCAGGGAGGGGATGCGCAAAAAACAACTGGCCTTCCTCTCCCTGCGGAAGTGGCAATCAAGGACTGCATTGAGCCTGTCCTGGCTGGGGTGGCGTTGCATCAAGGTGGCATTTGGGATGACATGCAGGGTTCCCGTGTGGACAATGCATGTTATTTCGGATGCCTCATTGACTGCGTCGACCTACTAGGACTGGTCTCCAGTGCTGGATTCCTCTGTGTGCTGGACCTTCTACCGAACCCCTCCTCAACTGAACCCCCTATGCGCCAGTCGACGCCGTGCCATCTTCCTGCCCACATATCACCTGGGCATCCTGTCGAGCTGCCCCTGACCCAGCGGCCAGGCTGGTGGAAGACACATCCCTGCCACAGTCTGGAGTCAGAGGTCCAGCAGGGGTGGCCTTCCCAACAACTGGACCCCTAGCAGGAGGAGAATGTGCAGGCATTGACAGGCAGGGCACATGCACGGCAGCAGCAGGCTCAAGGTGGGAGCGGTGATGGCTCGGGGACATCAACATCATAGGGGCAGGCAACGGCCAGAGGGCAGGAGGACCCTGGATTGGGAGTGTCTTCCGTGTGGCAGTGGTTGGGCCGGCAAATAGATGCGGAGCGGCGGCAGGCGGAAGAGGCACGGCTCGCTATGGTCAGGGCAGAGAACTCCATGCGCAGGGCGTTGAGGTGGGCTGAGTGCCTCGAGGCAACTCGCAGGTAGTTGGAGGAGGCCATGGCTGCATCCCTGCAAGACCTCAGGGCCAGGGAAGAGGCCCGCCTCCAGGACGTTGAAGAGGAGTTCAATGATGCCCTGGCTCACGACATCAACAAGTGAGCCGTTGGACTTGCCCGCCGCCTTTGTAAATAGTTCTGTGGGTGTAAGTTCCCTTTCTATTTTTTTTCCTTTGGGGCGCATGGACTATGCCCTGCCTTTTTGTATATAGTTATTTTTTAGGTAGGATTTAGGTTAGGTTTCCTTTGGATTATTGGGCTCATGGACCCTTGGATGTTCATTTGTAAATAGTTTTGGACCTGGATTTTATTTTCTTGGACCCATGGTGGAATACTTTGCTTTTTTGAAACTCTGATTTTTGTTTGATGGACGGACCCATTGGAGCCATTTTACTTTGGATTTTATTGGTTACAGCATTCATTTTCTTTTTCATTTTTAGACTTCCGGACTTGGAATCTTTTTTTTTTATTATTGTGTGTTTTTGTTTTATTCATTTGGTTTATTCTTCAATACACTTTTTTTCTATACTTTACTTGTGTGGTCTTCTCTCATTTGTTGTATTCATGGGCATGCTGGTTATTTATTTTCAATCATGACATTGGGAATTCAATGCGGATTGGATGGAATGCTTGGTTGGGTGTTTGGACTGGGGTGGCGTGGGGTGGGATTTGGGTAATCATAAGGGCCATGGGTCTGGAGTGTGATGACGTGTCGGGTGGGGGGACATGAGTCGGGGCCTGCTGGCAGGTGCCCGTCAATGGTGGGTGTGTGGGTGGGTGGGGGACATGAGTCGGGGCCTGCTGGCAGGTGCCCGTCAATGGTGGGTGGGTGGGGGACATGAGTCGGGGCCTGCTGGCAGGTGCAAATCAATGGAGGGTGGGTGGGGAACATGAGTCGGGGCCTGCTAACAGGTGCCCATCAATTGTATGGGGGACATAAGTCGGGGCCTGCTGGCAGGTGCCTGTCAATGGTGGGTGGGTGAATGGTCTGGGGGACATGAGTCGGCGCCTGCTGGAAGGTGCCCATCAATGGTGGGTGGGTGGGGGACATGAGTCGGGGCCTGCTGGCAGGTGCCTGTCAATGGTGGGTCGGTGGTGAACATGAGTCGGTCCCTGCTGGCAGGTGTCCATCATCGGGTGGGTGGGGGACATGAGTCGGGGCCTGCTGGAAGGTGCCCGTCAATGGTGGGTGTGTGCATGTGGGTGGGGGACATGAGTCGGGGCTCACAGGTGCATGGTGCCATGTGGGCTGCCTACAGGGCATGGTCAGGGGTGTAGGGTAGTCCCCTGTGGTGTGGGCTGCCTACAGGGCATGGTCAGGGGTGTAGGTTAGTCCCCTGTGGTGTGGACTGCCTGCTGGGTAAATCGCGTGTAAAACTCCCCGCGCACCCTCGAAATACATGTACCCCACTGGTGCTAGCTAAATCACGTGCAAAACTCCCTGCACACCCCCGAAATACACGTACCCTGCTCGTGCCAGGCTGATTGTGTGTTGAACTCACCGTGCACCCCGGAATACGCACAGGCAGCCCATCCACCCTCCCCTTGCCCTGCAGGCAGACCATTCACCCTCCCCATCCCCCACAGGCAGCCCATCCACCCTGGGCATACCTCAAAGGCAGCCCACACCACAAGGGGGACTTTTTCTATGCAATTTACCTGGCATGAGCGTGGTACATGTATTCCGAGGGGTGCGCAGGGAGTTTAACACGCGATTTTGCTGCCGCAAGCGGGGTATGTGTATTCTGGGGGGTGCGCGGGGACTTTTACACGGGTTTTCGTGGTTGGGGGCTGTATGCTGGTCCACTGGCCTTTGCGCCATGTACTGGATTTGTGCGATGTTTTTGGCGCACAGGGCGGGGTTGGGGGCATAACTGGTGCTGCTGCAGGGTCGCTGTGCCACTCTGCTCCACTTCTGCTTATGGATGTATAAATCCATGAATACGCTGTTCGCCTAAATGGGTTTTGGCGGAAGCGGCTGGCGCAGACTGCCGCACGCGCACTCTGTGCGCCAGCCGCATGTGCCACTTGTGCGCCGAATTCTATGAATTACCCCCGAAATGTGAATCGCAAATTAAAGCCTGTGACCATTTTATCCTCCATAGTGATTTCAGGTGTAGAGAGTAGGCAGTTGTTTCTAAACATTACCTCTATAACGGTATGCAGCAGTTTATTTTGCATTCTCCTATAAATATTACATTTGAAAATGCATCTTCCAAGTTAAAGAGCTCATTTCACATTTGATTTGAAAACAAATGGAAAAATGCTTAATTTCAGTAAAGACAAATTATAAATGTGGATCAATAAAGATAAAAAGACCAACAAATAAATATGGATGAATACATACGGAAATGTAAAAATAAAAAATACCATAAAACCGGGAGCGTATTCATGATTAACGATGTGCCATATTGATATTCAAGTTGACGTAAAGAGTGTTTGTCATAAATGTCAATTTTAATGAAAACTACATTTTTTGTCAGCATGTTGATTTATTGTCTAACTTATTTTTTCAATTGGGTACAGATATATATGTTTGCCTTCCCAAATGAACATAGTTATGTCATTCAGATATGCATGTATCATGAATACAATCTTCCCAGGAATGAGTTCTTAACAAGAACTGGAAGATAACCATCAGTAACGGAAAAGTAATAACCATACTCTGGCATGATTGTGAGTCACCAGTTTGCCCATGTGCGCTGCGAGTGATATGGAGAAACATGCCAGCATTTATGGCAATAATACCTGGGCATGGCAAAGTGATGAATTTTGACATGAAAGGAGACCTTTTTTCATCACAAGCGGAAAACCATGTGCATCTATACAAAAACTAAGAAGGAACACGAGTGCATTCGATTTCAACACACAGTACTTTGACTGCATAATACAAGTACAGATTGATGAAGGTAATCTGAAACCTTTGAATGGAATGTGACAGTCGAACTATGCCTTGAAGTAAATAACATTTTCTTGCAATCATTACATTCTCCAAAGTTTTCAATGATTCCTTGGATCTAATTTTCTGTTTAACTTGAATTGAAAAATATAACGACTTGGTAAAATCCGATTAGTATTTTCATTTAAAAAGTAGTTTTCTTCGTTTTGTGAAAAGAAACTACATTGTTTTGCTGTGTGTGTGTGTGTCTGTGTGTTTGTTGAACATGCTGGTTTTGCGTTAGGGAACGTGATACCGTAGATGATGACAGGGTACATTTGGCTAAACTGTACACAAACATCATGAGGAGAGGTGGAGAATATCAGTTTGACATGTCACTGTCACCTTGTGGGGTGGGTGGGTGATCTGATTTACTGCTGCAAGGGCTGATAAACTTAGGGCGATGGATCAATGGATAAGACTAGCACAAGATGCCAGTTTCCGATCCGTGAGTTTCGCATGTGTAATTTTGAGAAAACTGTAGGTAAGATGCATTGGAATTTATTTTCAGATCGATGGATATATGCTCAAAAACACATGCCCGATACATTGGACCACTACAATTCCTGAGATAACGTCCCCTTTACGTAATCTAATCAAAGCTAACATTGAAAGACCTGGAAACAATATTCCCAGTTAAAATGATGCCAAAAAAAGGATTTTATTCCAAAAACCCAAGATGACTAAATAGGTGATTGTTATGTTTGAAACTTATTTTCTATCTTAACTTAAACAATTTCAGCCTAAACTTTACATGTTTTTGTATATGTATAAACATTGGTCAGAGATAATGTTACGATAGTGCCCTAATGCTGAAAAGATATCATATTTATAATAGCCAAAAGCTTTCTTGTATGTACAGTACTGTTACCAGACACAAGGTCACATTAGAAAATATAAAAGGCTAAGAACTTTATTCTGAATCAATCATAAAAAGGGGCAAGAGAGCTCTGTTTTCTATGACAAGCTGACAGGGGACGCAGTTGTGCCATGTTTGTGTCCTCAAGGTTCTCTGGTGTTTTTTTCTTAAATGTTTAAGTCTGGCTACAGAGAGCTTTTGTTCACTGAAACCAAACTAGAAATGTTTCCTTTTACCTACAGCCTGTGATTTACTATGAAAGCAATCATTTGGATGCAAATGACACAGACCTATTCACTTGGATATAATTTGGATATATTTCAGTATTCATATTAGAAAGTGAGACTTTTTAAGCTGACATGGAAACCATTATTTGATCTTCAGTCATGCAATTGCATTTTGATCATATTCTGAATGTTTGTTTAGACAATTTGACATGTTTTTAATATATTTGACTACACATGGCTACAACTGAAGAAACACACATTGAAACCATGCCTTTACATCCTATCTCTGCATATATTATGATGAGAGGTCTAGTGAATAGCACAATAAAGCAGGTGGGTCATCCAGTTGTGCTGAGGGCCCATTTTCATCCTGATCTGCCCACACCTATGATCAACAAGAATAGATGTTGTGACAGATTTAATACCATGCCAGGGTTAAAAAAAACAAGAATCACTGGCCACCAGGGGGCACGCGGATGAGCTCAGCTCTGCGTGAGCTCCGCACCCCATGGTCCCAAAGGTGGATTGATCCCCCACTGGCGGACTCCCCCACCCAGTAAATTGAGGTGATCTTGATGTGGAAATCGAACCCCATCCGGGAGATCCAAAATCATAGCAAATACGTCCAAGAACCGAAGAGAAACCCTGTGTGAAGCTCAGGCCCCTCTGCCCGAGGCCAGCATTGAGGGCATACATAGAAAGCGGAGCGGGGATCGGCCCGTGTGCCCGGAGACTGCCTGACCCATCAGCAGCAAAGAAACGGTGCAGAAAGACACTCTGGTCCACCGAGAGACGTGGCTGCTCATCTTAACTTCCCCGCACCGTATCTGGTCTCTAACCGGTGCTCTGTGCCCAGCCGACAGTAAGGAGAATTAAACATTTTGCGGGCAGTCCCAGACTCTGTCACAGAGCTTAAGAGACATGCAGAGGTAAGCCAAATAATCTGCACAGCCGGCGCTTCTCCCTGCTGTCCCTCGCCAGCCCCGCCAACGCTATGGCCTGCCATGGGGTGGCCAAAACCCCACGATCGAGGGAGTACCGGGTAACACTGCTAGTGACTCTGCCGTATAATGGAGTTAAACTTGGAGATTGGAGCCTTGCGCGCAGCTCCACAGCGCTGCCATCAGCCTAAGAGAGAGCTTACCTATGCGGACACCCATCCTGCAATGATGAACACATTCGTATAGTGTGCGACTTTCCTGGCACATGCCCCTGGATACCCAGTAATCAAGACACACAACCATTACAGAACCCTGCCTACTGAATCACACTCACGACCACTGTGGTGGCACTGGAGAAGGTCACCCCCTCCCCACTGATTTGGGTCCAGGCCCTAATGCCACACGAAATGGTACACTGACAGAAAGAGAAAGGTGGTCCACAGGCACCCTACCACCGCTGGTCTCCATTGAATGCACTACATTCAATAGACTGGAACTGCATTGTGACACAACTACAACTCCCTTGATATGTTACAGTGCTGGTTACAATGCATTCAAGGGGCAAATGAAGTGATTTCAGTACTTGAAGCCCAGCAAAATACACAGGCAACATGGGCCAACGAAAAGATCTGAAGTGATTTAACCTGTACATACAGACTCCTCACCATAAAAGTCCACGGCAAGAGATTGAGCTCCCCGACACACTTGTGGCCCGCAGCTGAACCCAACAGAACCATTAGGAGAACTGTACTAGACCATCTCACATGCTGCAGGTGCTCATGACTCAGCAAAGGGTGAATCAATCAGGAGTTGCTCCTTGCGCTCGACACGCGTAATTTGATTAATTCCCTACGTCTGGAATCATTCTGAAGGGCATCTGAACACTTGGCAGATGAAAGAGGCCTGAGACAACAAGCCTGGACCTTCTCCTGGGCCACACCAAGGCACGTCCTAACAGCCACCTGGCATTGGGTCAATTGAGGAGTCAAACGAAGTGGGCTTCCCATGAAAAGACTCCCTATGGAGCGCTTGACCCTCGAACATGAGATTGCCTAGCCTGTATTGAATAGAGTTTACATTCTGGGATCGAACAGTAAGAAACACAGTGAAAAGGATGAAACGAGTGATGATACGAAAGAACAATAAATAGTGAAATACACTCCTGGAACCATTCTGGAACCACCCGACTCTTGGACTACCGAAGAATAACCACCCGACTTTTGGACTTCCAAAGAATAACAAATGCTAAACAAAAGGTCCGCCCTTCCAGCCATGATGGGCAAAAAGAAGCCTGCATAAAAAATTGTAATTAAAGAATCAGACCCCAGAGAGCTCACCCTCTCCCAGCATGGGAATCACAACAGAGCGATCCTAGCCAAGCGCAGACTAAGTAGACCTCCACAGACACTGCAGGAAACCAGTACTTGGCAGTCACTTGCACCCTTCAACACTTTGACCACATCAAAGACCCCATTGCGTCCACATCAGCCATCCACACGTGGAGAGAACGGACCCTCGTCTCTCCTGAAGGGGTGGGCACCCGGAAACAGGGTGTGTGCCCTCCTTCGACTGACAAGCTGTATTGAAACCCGCTTTTCCCCCTTTCGCCACTGAGCAGTCTACCTAAGAGGGTGGGGGAAGAGCCTCGTCTGTGTATATGGACACTAAATTCAAGCTAGCCAAATTTACCTACTCTCCATCCCCTCCTGTTGTTGAGAGCACTGGTACCCCGATCATGGAGGCCTCTGGGATGGAATTGGCAGCCACCAAAGTGGACATTGCCGCTCTTCTGAGCGAAATAAAGAACATTGGGGCCAATATAGGTGGGAAGATTGATAAGATCACACAGCGAATGGATAAGATCGAGGAGAGAATTGAAGGTGTTGAGAATAACCAAACCTCCATAGACATCCTTGAAACTCAGATGGACCTTAGCTGAAATAGAGCAGAGGGAGGAAGAGTTTTGTCTCAAAATGGACGATCTGGAAAATTGCAAGAGGCGGAATAATCTGCGCTTCTTTGGCATACTGGAACACGAAGGTGAAACAGAAGGAGATCTCAGGAAGACGATCCATGACATAATTAAGCTATTTGTCGCAGACAAGGAGATCGATGAGCCAAAAACGGAGAGGATACAGAGGGCCGGCGGCCCAACAGGTGGACCAAGATTGGTTCTTGCTCGTTTCCATAGGTACCAAGATAAGGCCGAATCCTGGAAAAGGCCAAGGATAGTGGATCAGTTACTCTCGGAGGAGCACAAATCATTATCTTTCAAGACGTTTCTTCCCTGACCTTGGCCTTGAGGCAAATGTGCAGTCCACTTACAAAATGGCTCAAGCAATGCGGGACTCGATATACATGGGGTTACCATTTCTCCGTCTCTTTCGAACATGATTGCAAGAAAGTGTGGCTGAGATCCAAAAAAGAGATCCGCAGCTGTATCTCAGAACTTTTGAAGATGCATGATGATGGTGGAGACCAAAAGGAAGCAGGACGAAGTGGAAGACAATGGCAACTTCAAAGGCCAAAGAGGAGAAGGGTCAAGGGATCGAGGAAATTCAGAAGAGGCAATCTTACACCCAAAGTAGATAATTGAATCTGTTGGATGTCTGAATAGATCTCCTAAATTTTGCCACTGATTGTCATCAGGTCGCCCATGACGCTTGTAGATTTGATCTTCTGGGGATACAACCTGGTGGGTGGTCCTGCAAGGATGAGACTCTCCCCTCTGCCTGTAATTCTGTGAAGTAGAAACATACCCCTGGTGGAGATACCAGGAGTGTGCGGTGCGACTGCGGACTGTTTGAAGGGTCACTTGTGATCCAGAACACGCCTGGTCCGGGCGCAAGGAGGACTCTACTTGCCCAGACGCTCCTTGCTGATGAAAGATAAGTGCGTTACTGTGGGTGAACTTATGTGCGAAACGAGTTTTCAAATTTCTTCAAAGAATTTATGTATTGATCTGGGACGGGGGAGGGGAAGTGGAATGGGTGCTCAAACGTTATTGAGAATGTTTTGTGAGAAGAGACCATGAGGTAACGGTCTCCACTGGTGGTTTGGCACCGGATCAGCATTTTTAACTGATCTTGGTCAGACGCCATCAACTGGGAATGGAGGATGGAGGTGGGTGGAAGGGATGAAGGGGAAGGGGGTGGGTCTGGAACAGAATCCTCATCAAGACACAAATTGGTGCATGCATGGTTGATTAAAAGTACACTAGGTTGCCAATCTCTACTAAGAGATCATTTGATGCGTCTGATTACAAATGGTGGTTAATACGGATCAACAGACGGGAGGCCTCCTTAAGGTTGGAACGTTGAATGTCAAAGGTCTTATTTCTCCAACCAAGAGAGCCTTAGTATACCGAGAATTCCGCAGAGTGAAACTAGATGTCCTCCTCTTACAAGAAACTAAATACGCCAGAGGGGAAGAACAGAGACTCATAGGGGTACGAACGGGTTCTGAATTTTGGGGTTCTGGGCCTCTAAGATAAGGGGGAGTGGGATTATTCATTAGAAAAGGGCTGGGCTTCACGACCACCAAGACATGAGCAGACGTAGAGGGGCGTGCTTTGCTGGTAGGGGGCTCTATAGGAAAAGTGAACATTACATTTTCCATGGTATACTACCTCAATTTAGGACAATCTAGATTCCTGGCTAAGACAGTCCCCAAAATCATGCTAGAGGCCACCGGTCATGTCCTCCTTGGAAGTGACCTTAATTTATGGGTGGATCTCAGCCTGGACAGGAAATCAGGTAACACTGACACAAGAGAACCAGCTGAGGGAGGCCACACTGAAATTGCGAACATGTTCAATATATACAGATTACGGGACATATCGTGGGAGCTCCATCCTGATGAGCAGGGGTACACCTTTTACTTTGCCCCATAATACCTTCCCTAGAATTGATTATATATATTTATTGGAGGATTTATATAACACTGCAATAAGATAAGAGGTCGTTTCGGTCACCTGGTGCGATCATGATATGGTCACGACCGACATTAACTGGGAAAACGAACCTATGAAAGGGGGCCGATGACGATGTAATGAAACTCTCTGGAAAGATCCTATCTTTAAAACAGAGATGGAAAATTAAATGACTGAATATTTCAAGATTAACAACACTGGGGAGATTTCCAAATTAACAGTGTGGGAAGCGGGGAAGGCGACTTGGTGTGGAATCCTGATTAGAGAGTGCTCGAGTAAGAAAAGAGAGAGAAATCTGGTTGAGAATAAACTCAGGAATGAGATTTGTCTTTTAGATGAGGTGGCGAGGAGGGAGGAGAGTGGGAGAGCAGATAAGATCTTGGAGGAAAAAAGGAAAAGGGAAGAGCTTTGTCTCCCGGAACACGCGCTGATAGCCTGTAAGTTACAGCTTCTGAGACAGAAGTTCTTTGAGAAAGGAGATAAGGCTGATCCCCTGTTGGCAGCCAGATTATGCGACCAACCAGCTGAGCAGAGGGTTTTGGAAATAGAGAACCAAGAGAATTCCCAGACTGTAACAAATGCGGAAATCCCCGAAGCCTACGCCACATTCTATGAGGCATTATACAGATTAGAGGTTCAGCCTGGCCTAGTTGGGACTGATGATTATTTGTCCTCTGTTAAAATGGCAAAACGTTCCTGTGACAAATCCCTTGGCTTGGAGGGCCTGATAACTGAGGAAGAAGTCAAAAATGTGATTAAGAGGCTGTCACTGGGAAAGGCTCCCGGGGAAGAAGACTACAATGCCGGATTCTTTAAATCCTTTCTCTCCTCCCTCCTCCCTTTTATGGTGGAACTCTTCAATGAGATCCTTGATACTGGGCGAGACCCGGACTCCTTCGTCTGGGCTCTTGTCTCGGTAATTACCAAAGAGGGAAGGTACCCCAAGCAATGTGGCTCATACCGCCCCATATCATTGTTAAATGTGGATGCCAAGATATATACTAGAATCATTGCGGCCTGACTAGAGACATTCATGCCACGCCTAATACATGCTGATCGTGTTGGTTTTATACTGGGTAAACAAGGAGCCAACACTATGAGGAAGATCCTAGACTTGATTAACGCATCCCAAAATATGATCAATGACCCTGCCCTCCTGTCGGTTGACGCAGAGAAGGCCTTCAACAGGGTTGAATGGGGCTTTCTGATGGCGGTCCTCCGCAAAGTCGGAATAGGCTCGAAATTCAGGGGATGGATTCAGGAAGTGTATACATCCCCTAAAGCCTCTGTCTTTGTAAATGAGGAATACTCCCCCTTGTTTCAGCTAGGCAGGGGAACAAGACAGGGATGCCCTCCCTCAGCCATACTCTTTACGCTCTCATTAGAACCCGCATCCCAGAAATTAAGGGATGATCATCAGGTGGAGGGACTTCGACTAGGAGAAACTGAATACAAGGTAACTCTGTACGCAGATGACCTACTTCTGCACATTTCGAATCCAACATCCTCTATACCTAGAGCAATTCGACCAATTAAAGAATATGGAAATCGCTCATGTTTCAAAATTAATTAGGCCAAATCAATTTTATTTCCCCTGCATGAAACTACACAGGCAGATGTGAATAGAATTTCCCCGCTAGGCCTCGTAGTGACAAATGTTAAGCTTAAATATCTGGGCATACAGGTCACAAAGGACATCAACAAACTATACTAGGCCAATTCCCCCCCCTCCTAAGGTTTCATGCCAATCTCGCCAAGTGGGAAAAACTGACACTATCTTGGTTGGGTGGGCTTAATGTGATCAAAATGGTATGCCTCCTCCGCTTTCTAAACCCCTTTCAGATGCTTCCTATTTGAATGCCAAAGCTTTTCTTTGGCAAGGTTAAATGGACTATTACAAGGTTCCATTGGCAGGGAACGAGAGCAATGGTAGCCTATGACACCTTGGCACTACCTAGAGATATGGGTGGGATGGGGCTGCCAGACCTGAAGAAGTACTACCAAGCTGCCTAATTGCGAATCCTGATTCCCCACTTGCAAAATCATAAAGAACCTCAATGGATTGCAATGGATAATCACTATCTTGTCCCTGGCAACTGTCTCTGAATGACTATGGGTACCGAGAGACGAATTGTTAACGAGACTGATGGAACACCCGATAATGGGGACCATCTGGGAAATATGGAGGGAGGGAAGGGACATGGGTGAAAGTTACTTCATGGCGGTCCCCGCTGAGTCATCTATGGGCACCTGGCATCAGAGAAAGCCTTCCCAATCTGGAGAGATTCCATCCCTGGTTTGAACCTGGCCTGGAGTGGGTGGGTCAGTTGTGGAAGAATGGCTCCTTCAAAACATCTCAGAATTGGGCGAGAACCTGGGTTTGGGCCCCCTATTTGTCTTCCAGTTTTTGCAGATCAAGGGTGTTCTATCAAAGGATGTATAGAAAGATAAAGTAAGTAGAGAATTTAACCCTTTTGAATTCCAGAACAGAAATGAAAGGATTAATATCTGCCATTTATAGGGAACTGATTGAAGCTGGGAAGGGATCCACGTTGTCCCTGAAGGGTAGATGGGAGAAAGAACTGGGTGAAGTAGTTGATCCGGCCATGTGGGTAAGGATGTGCAGGGCCGCCCCCACCAGGTTTCTATAGCCAGCCAATACAAACTTCATGCAATCAAACTGTTACACAGATGGCAGTCAATTGTTTGTAAATCACTTTGCTGGATCTCGAACATTGCTTTGTAATGCCTTTCTCCTTGTCTTGGAAATTCTTAATAAATTCAATAAATTCAAATAAAAAAAAAAAGTATCTTGTTGGTTTCCACAAAGTTCGGTACGTGATATGTCAACTCCTTTTCTACAAGTTGATCCACCTATATATTAGACATTGCCCATAAGTAAAAAGGATCAATGAGATCTGGAAAGTGGATGAGAAAGAGAGACTGAGAGGAAGAAGACTAAGCAGGACTGGGACAAAAAAAGAGATACAGGTATGAGGAAGTGGCACTGGGGTGAAGAAGGGGGACTGGGACGAGGAAGAAGATTGACTAGGATGATGAAGAGGAAGAGGTATTTGGACATGGAAGAGTGATCGGGATGAGGAGGATGAAGAAGGTCTAGGATGAAGACTATGATGAGGAAAAGGAACAAGAAAGAGAAAGAGAACGGTGATGGAGAAGAGGGCTTAGGACTTGCACATTTAATTGGCATTAACTATCCCTCTCACGTGGATCAGGGGATATGTCCACTTTCATCTTTCCAGCTTCACAGCCCCTGTTAGACATGATTCAAAGACCTACAAAAGTCTGATTGCCTAGGTGCTCACATGGATCAGTTGCTCATGTTTATAGACAGTCACAATACGACCACAGATAGCAAACACAACAAACTAAGACAAAGACTAGAACGAATCATCAAGAGGACCATGACCTTAACTATTACCTTCCCCAACAGCCCTAAGGACAAAATATAGAGAGGGAAAGGAAGCACTGCACCATAGGCCCCAATGCAATGGGTGAGAAACAGAATGTTTTATCACTACACACGGTCCACCAATACAAAGCAGGAAACAAAGCCCACCACACAAATTACAACTAAACAACAGTGCCGAGGATGTTCACCCCACGGAAACCAAACAACCAGTCAGGACTGAAGGATACGAATGTCTGGATACACAAGCTCACCAAGACGGATCCACTAGGACAACAAATCAACACAACCCCTACCCTGAACCATTCAAAGCCTCAACCAACCAAGGTCACACTAGATCACCTGAGAATAGATATCACCCACCCGGTCCCATACCTGAAGATCAGGTTCAGACGCACCCACCAATCCAAACCACAGTCAATAGGATACAGTTGGATCAGCGCAACTCCACCAAAGCAAGTCGGCCCATGATGAACCATCAACATCCCAACCAACAGGTATACAACTCTAACGGAACCATAAGTACCTAAGTCAGGATACTGATCCCACTAACCCAACCCTCAATCTTCTGCATACTTAAACCCACACAAAACCACACAACCATCTCTCTCCCAGCAATCCGCATGCACTTTCCCACACGGCACCAACAACACATAAACTTCACCAACAGCACTCAAGGCCTTCGCCCGATCCGATACTAGCACCAAAGGCCAGCACTCGGTGTATTCTGAGCTGAAGCTGCCAACAGCACACCATTTCTCCCACTCTCCTTCTCCCCTCTTCCCGACTAACCCTACCCACCCTTCCTGTTTACAGATCCGCCAGAGCACCTGGGGACCAATTCTGTTGGTGACGGTGCGCTATACAAGTACCGCTAACATAACATACCATAACATGTTTCCTCGATCAACCTGCAAGTGAAGCTGCAGTCATCCTGGTAACATTTTGATCATAATCACCAATAGAAAACATCACCACAGCATCTGCATTATAATGATAAACCTTCTTGTGATACAAATGATACCAGTCAGGTGGACCTTAAGTCATTGTAATCAGGATTGAATAGCTATAGTCTGAGTGACAAGCGTTTGTTTTAGGGATGGGTAAGCATTGGAGTGCTCGAATCGAATGCCGGTTCTAACCTTTGAAGAAAAAGTTTGACTCAGCTTGAACCATTTGAGCCTAAATAGAAATGGCTTGCGAGTTGATTCGAGTCAAGCCAACAAATGTCTGATTTGGCTCAAATTGGCTCATATTGGACTGAGCTAGTTGGAGCAATTGATCAGTACGACTCGAATTTGGTGAAAAAACTTTAAAATCCATGTACATTTTATGAAAGCATGCAACAGATTGTCATAGCATTTTTGGAACAAGCGATGAGATCATCAGAGCAAAACTTCCTTGTGCCCTATTTTCAAAGTGTGTCTGAATGTACGAATCACAGATCTGAACATTCAGATGCCCTTTTAAACACTGTTGGTATATTTGCACCAACAATGGTGTGTGTGTTAATGAGTATTTATATGCACACATCCACAAATTAAATGCCTGTTAATATTCATAAAAAATAGTCACATTCCCTGTGTCTATTTGCACTAAGCGCAAGGGGTTGCAAAATGCATGACAAGGTCACTGCCAACCCTATCATGCATTTTCTTTTCAATAGAACAGCAACTATTCTATCCCTAAAACACGGATTAGAACGTTATTTCTTTTTAACATTTCAAAATAACTTCCCATTCATGGCCATCATCGTGAAATGCACTCGAATCCATGCGTGTGCTGGGAGCCTGTCATACATTTCGGTTTGGAGTGGTCTCCCAGCACTAATATATGCAAGGGTAATGGCCAGCGCATCATTAACACTGCTGCACTGCCCCCTTGAAATGCATAGGCCACCTTTGTGGATAGGGTGATCTGTGCATTCCTAGAATAATGGTGAATGAAAAAAACTCATCCTCTGCACTTTTTCCATCTTCACTGTATGTTTCCCTTTTGTATCAAGTCCTTAGCCACCAGTAATACTGAATCCTAGGATACGAGTACAGTATCCAAGAATTCAGTATTCAAAAAAGCTGTATTCAAGCCAAGTTGCACCACCAAATACTCATATCTATATGAATAGCTCGAATTTTGATTTCAACGTTTTGAGGAATTTTAAGCCTCTGCTCAAAAATGCTTTCTATTTTTCGAGCCATGTGGTGCCCCAAAATCTCTTGGAGGTATTGGGAAGCATGGCTATCATGTTCTTGTCTTAAAACACAATACAAAAATCAACCATACCAGGTACCAAACACTCCATATCCTCATGCCCACCAAAGCAGATTCTAGCTTCTATGCAGCTGCCTGATTGTGTGTGCTGCCTGCACTCTGAAGTGTTTCTAAAGTTCAATCTGGAATGAAGTGTTGACATCTTGCAGTTGGCACTGTTTAATTGTTTTGGTTGTGCTGCCGCTGTTGTAAGCACTAACACGTTGTTTATTGCTAAATCTAGTTGCCCCAGTAACCCCAACTGGCTTAGTTTTGTTTTCAATTTACTAAACAGGTTTGTTTCTTCAACTATGCATTCTCTTTTGGTAGTTCCACTTTTTATGTAATTCTATTCTTTCCTGTGATTGCTGTTTTCTTTTGGTTTTATCTTGGTGGTGTCTCTTGGGTTTTACTTTTGTTGGGCTGTTGGGCATCTCTGCATGGCTGGCTCGCAAAATCGTAGGTTTGGTGTTGTTCTGTGCTGAGAAAACCCTGAGGTGCATTCAAAGTTGGTTCTGTAAAGAGATGGTTACATGTTACTATTGAGACTCTTCAAGTGTCAATGTTTTGTTTCCACTGTTGTGAATACTAATACATTGTTTATTTCTTATTAACCTTAGTTGACTTAGTAACCCTAGTTGAAATACTCATATATTCATTTTACATAAGTGGTTTGCTCCCTTACCTAGGATTTCATGTCATTATTCACACGTTTACACTAATTTGGATTTGCTACTTCGTAAGCTGTACATACCTGGTGTATTCCTGGCATGGTGGTTTTCTTTAGTTTTTAGTTGCTTTTTTAGCATGTTAGATTTGCTGGGTCGTTGTTCTTTTCTGGATGGCGCCCTTGTCATATCATGGATTTGGTAGTGATCGGTGCTGACAGCACTCTGGTGCACTTCGACGTTGTTTCCCAAATTAAATGTTTTCATCTTCCTTTTGAAAATACTGTATTGTAAATGTTGTGTTTGTACTCTTGTAAGCACTAATAATTCGTACTATCCCTCATTGACATAACCTCATTTTGGTTTTAAAAAAGTGGTTGCTATCCTCATTGATTTATTTTGGTTTTCCAACAGCGTAGATAGTTACACTTGTTTAGTGTTTTCCATATCTGCATTTTATTTTAGCACTGCTGTTTTGCTTTGGTCTAATCTCAGAGGCTTTGCCTGAGCAATAGTATCGGCTCCCTATTAAGTGGTGGTTTGTCTGTGGCACATTTGGGAAGCTGTCTCTGTAAACAGGTGCACAGAAATAGTTAATTATCATTGTTGAGCTACGTATTGTAATGTTACCCAATCTCATGAATTGAATTGAGGTTTGCTGGTAAAACTGGAAAGGGTTCAATACTAATATGGTTAACAAAAACGTAAATGTTTTAGTTATATTACTTTGTATGATGTACCTTATTGTATTAATTTATAATAATGATGTTGTGCTTGTGCACTTTTTACTTTTGTTTTTCCTTCCTTTTTCACAGCTTCTGCCTGTGTTTTTCCAGTGGTTCTATACATAGTTGTGATGTTAAGCGTTTTTTACTGGTGTATAATGATGTTGTCCCATTTTAAGGGATTGACCCGACAGTCACACTCCACCAGCACTTACCCACAGAGGCTGCAGACCCTGTCAGATTGCACTTTCCAGAACATGCCCCTGAAAACCAAGGCGTAGTCTGTATGGCGCTTCCTGACATGGCTTTATGTGCATGGCATTCCGAGGTACGTGAACAGAAATTTCATTTTTTTCATCTTATTGAAAAAGGACAGAAGGCCGCAGGTGTCAGGAGTAAATACAGAATTCAAAACCACGAGATTGGCTGAGCTATATTACAGATGAAAATACTTCCTCTGTACACAAATAATTATGAATGTGTGACGAGGTAGAGTGGGACAAAATTAAAGGCTAAATAGCATAGGAAGTCTGGTGGGGTAGCCTGAACTTTGGCCCTGCTGACTGATGAAGGGATTACATTGCTTGCATTGGCACATTTTCCAGCCATGATTTGTTGCATAGAGGAATTGAACCAAGTAGAGGGGTAAATGCGAGAGTAATTAATCAGCCAGTTCATCTAGAAGAGCGACAACCCACTCAAATTAAATTGTCAGGTTTGAAATACCTACTGTATGTATGGTGTTAATATTTGGAAAAAGAAGCATTTAGTTTAGTTTAGTTTGTTAATTTATTTGTATAGCGCATCCAGCCCAGGGAATCTGGGTGCTTATCTTACATGTTATATAGTTGCAGACACTTATCTTACAGTTTACAATGTTGTGAGTATACATTACGATTTAGACCAAAGCTTGGCAAAGGAACAGTAAAAACTAACACGATTAATATTTACAATGGAATAAGCATAGACAGATCAGAACATATAGCATTAACAGTAATATTTACAATAGAAGAAGCATTCACTGAAGAACAGTAGAAGACACATTTCTATTATGTAATTTGAGTCAGCAGTATGCTATGGGTGTTTTTTCTTTTTTCTCAGCCAATCCTCTAACTAACTTCCTATAATTAATGAAAGGGGGATGAATTATAAATTATAAAAATAGGAGACCATTTGGTTGACATTCTCAAACTCACAGAAACATTGTTCACCAGCAAAGTTGCAAAAGGATAGGCACGCTTAATACCAGCATGTTAGCACCCTGGAAGTGGGCACTAGCCAATCAAGTAGCTGGGAATGCAGGCTGTATTCACTGGGATAAACCCATTTTCTGCACAGCTTAAGTCTGCTTGCCCTGCTCCCTTTCTCTACTGTAGTCCTCTTTCACTGTTAGTAGTAGTAGTAGAAGTAGTAGTAGTAGTAGTGATTGTCATTTATATGGTGCCTTTTCCAATTTGTGTGACCTCAAAGCGCTGTGTGGTAGGAACACCCTCGGGGACCGGAGTCCATGGTTTGAGAATATTCTCATAGAAGGCTTATAATGTGTGTGTATTTGGGCAAGATTAGGAATTAGGTGGGCTGGCTACGCTCCAGTAAGCAAACCAACAGGGCAGGCATGTGGATGGGTGCCGAGGGATGTCACGACAGAGCGCTCATGCAAGAGACTCTATATGTGAACCAGCTAGACCGAAAGTTGTCATAGGCTGTCGCTGTATTCAAATGGCAGAGGTGTTGAGGGAAGTCTGTGGTAAGGTATGAAGCCATTATGTGTCCAGCTAGACCAAATTTGTCATAGTTATAGCTCTATTCTAAAGTTTGTGGATGGATAGCCGGGCCAGTGGCAGTGTCCACCGAAATGGTGCCTTATACATACCTTGAGTTCAGTGTGAAAAAGACAAGCAATCATCATATGCTCTTCTAGGCATTATAAACATGGTACCCTCAAAGTCCTCTAAGCGCAAATAGACTGGTTATTTTATAACATCTTCTAGATATGGAAAACAGGATGCCTTAAGATCTAGGGTCATTGTTTTTTCTAGCACAATAAACACTCTACCATTATAGTCTAACTCTATTTTCTAAGTTCCATAATAGGCTACCATCTAACATCTTCAAGTGCAGTATCATGAATACCTGCATATATCATTGTGTGTTGCAATGGCTAACTTGTAGATTTTCTAATTTGAATGCATTGGTTACCATCATATATCTTTGAGCACTATAGACAGGTTAACATTATAGGTACTGCCCAAAGTGTCTGCTCATCAATCTGTCCAGGCGCAGCCCATTTGCCATCCTTCAATCCGTCTAACCTTCACTGATCATCTAAGTGAAGTACATGTGCTAACCCTCACAATCTTTTCTAGACCAGTAACTGTGCTAGACTTCACAGTTCGTAATGTGCAATTGTCTTTGAAATGGTTGGTGCTTAGGTCATCTGTAAATACTGTGTAATTTCTTGATTGGAGTTGGTCTAATACATCTTGTATTCGTAATACACTGGTTGTTAGCCTTGAAATTCTGATTCCATTTTCAAGAACATTCAGAGCACTTTATCAGCAATCCCTTAAATCTTTGACAGGAGAGGGCTACCAGTATGGGTCTGCTAGGTGTGCAACTGAGGCAGTGGTAATGGATGGGAAAACAGTGCATATGTTGTGCCCTGGACGGCTAAACTGTCAGAGTTGTATACATGTTGCCTGAGCACACCAGTCAGAGCGAATGAGGCCAGGTGGGCAGATGTGTTTGTGTACACTGAGTGGTCTGCGGATGTGTGTGTAGGGTGGGACGCCGTGACAATGGCCGGCATCCACCTGTGGGTTTATGTATGGGAGGCTTGTCAGTGTTTTGGTGTGTGTAGGGCTGGCCACCACAACAGCCACCATCCGCCTGTAAGTGTGCGTACACATGACTTTTTGGTGTTTAGATGTAAGTGAGGTTTATGAATGCAAATGACTCAGCAGCGATAGGAATCAAGGTGGGAAAGAGGGTTTCAGGTTGCCATAGGGAATAGCCAAGTTGTGAAGCCCTTTCCGAAAGAGAGTTAGTTATCAATGAGGCAGATGTGGAGAGGAAACGAGGTCCAGATGGTGGCTGCTTGGATGGGGAACAAGGATCCTCTCAATCTAGTGGAGTTGTAATGGGGGATATCGAGAAGAAGAGCAGAACCTGATCCGAGGTTCCTGGTGGGTTGATTGCATGTGAGTTTATCCTGGGGGAATTCAGATCTGGTGTTGGGGAGGGCACAGTAAGTGTTGCACATGGCTTTAAAGGTAGTCTGTCAGCCAATAGGGAGCCAGTGTAGCATATCTGAGTGCAGGCCTAATATGTTCTCTAGGTGAGAGGCCACAGAGGAGGTGGGCAGCAGAGTTTAGGATTCTTTGGAAATTCCTGAGTTAGTACGCTGGTGTGCCTAAGTAAAGGGAGTTTGGATAGTCTATGCAGGAGAGGATTATGGCAAGGATAGCAGAGATTCGGTGTGAGTAGGTGAGGTACGGGAAGATTCATCTGAGGATGCATAGGTGGAAGAAGCAGGTTCTGGGCACAGAGTTAATGTGGTGGGATAGTGATAGATTCGAGTCCAGCAGGCAACCGAGATTTTTTACCAAAGTGTATGTTGCAGAGGCCTGTCCTAAGGAGTGTGGCCAAGGGGGATGGGTTGGGGAAGCAGAGTGGATTTGCTGCATAATAAGATTTCGGTTTTGCCAGGGTTGAGGAGGAGGTGGTAAATTGTCATCCAGTGGTCGATATCAGAAAGGCAGGAGGCGAGATCAGGGCGGTGGGATGATGGCGACTTGGGGATCTTGAGGATGATCTGGGTATCGTCTATGTAGTTGTAGCAGATGAGGTTATGAGTTTGGATGAGTGCAGGGAGTGGGCTATTGCAGATATTGAAGAGGAGGCGGGATGGGGAGACTCCCTGCGAGACCCCTTTCGGCACAGGGCATAAGAGGGAGGATACATGGGGAGATCCATGTTAGAGCAGAGTCCTAAGGAGTGTAGCCTGTCTGTCAGTATGGTGTGGTCAATGTTGTCGAATGCGGCAGATAGGTCGAGAAGGATGAGCACTACACATCCTTCTGAGTCTGCTGTTCTTTTTAAGTCATCCCAAACCGACAACAGAGGGGACTCAGTTCCTCTGAGGGGTCTGAAGCATGTTTGGGATGGGTCGAGAAGCTTGTTTGTTTATGTGATGAGGCAGAGCTGTTTGTATGCAGTATGGTCCAAGGGTTTGACAACAAAGCGGGTGTTGAAAATAGGGCGGCGGTTGGGGAGAAGGATGGGGTCAAGTGAGGGTTTTCTGAGAAGAGGTTTGATGTGAGAGGTTTTGAAGGCCTTGAGAAATATAACTGAGGAGAGGGTCTGGTTAATGATGGACCATGCCATGCTGCCTGCACATGTTGTTGGTAGGGTGTTCTTGAGAAGTGCAGGGGGACAGGGAACACCCGGCGAGACTGACAGTCAGCTTTGTGCTAGAAGCTTGGGGAACTCAAGGTGTGAGATGGGGGAAAGAGGAAAAGAGCGGCATAGATGAGGGAGTGGGGCTGGGGATGCGTGGAGAAGACAACGTGGGAGGGCGTGTCAATGCTAGTTTTGAAAGGATGGCACAGTGTCTAGCAATAGCAATATTGCTAAAGAGTTTGGACAGAGTGTTGCAGAGAGAATGGGAGTTAGGGGGGATGGTCAATGAGCCTGGTGTCTTGAATTCTGTTATTATTCGGTGCAGTTCCTGGCTAGAGTTAAGGTAGTTGAAGATTCTGTTCCTGTAGATGGAATTTATGGCTTTTCTAATTTCTGACTTGTAGGCCCTTGTCAGTCTTGCAAGAGAGGTTTTGTTTTGAGTTATGGGGTTGGTTCCTCAAGTCCGCTCTAGTCAGTGCTTGAAGTTTTTCATAGATTTAATGTGGGTTGTGTACCACTTGGGGTTGTGGCCCGGTCTCTAAGAGGTATCTCTCATTGGACTGAGGGGGATGAGGATGTTCAAAAAGTTCAATGGGTAACCCTACTGGAGTGCTGGGAGTGAGTTTAGGAGGGAGTTGGCTAGATCTGGGTTAATGGTGACTTTATTCCAGAGAAGCATGTGTGAGGGAGGGGTTGGAGAGGGCAGGCTGGTGAGCCAAGAGTCGGAGGGTGGGGAGGTCAGGAGGGCGAAGAAGATTGTGGAGTTATCTGAACACATTAAAGTGCGGGGTACAGCGTGGATATCAGGTTAATGGCCCTAAATTCAGAGTGGGTGGGGAGAGATATGAGTTGTGTCAAGTTCAGGCTTTCTAGGTTATCAGTGAGAGAGGGGGTTATGGGGTTTGAGGGATTATCAAACCAGATGTTTAAGTTCCTAATATGGTGAGAGAAGAATGCTGAATTAAGGTAGATTATAGGGTGTCTCTGAGGGAGTCTGGAAAATTCCTGTTATAGCCAGGGGGATTATATAGCAGTAGAAAGGTGTGGGTGATAGAGGGGGAGAGTTAACACTTGACTAGCAGTGATTCACAATCAGTGCTGTGGCTAAGTTATCCTTAAGTAGGACTGGGATCTGGTGTTTGTGGAGGATGGCCAATCCTCCTCCTCTGCTGGATCTATTCTGTACAATCAGGTTGTACCCTGGGTAAAGGCCTCCTGTGCAATAGGTTTGTGACCATCAGTGAACCAGGTCTCTGTTATGAAGAGAATGTCCTGGTTTTCATCTGTGATACATTCAAAGATGTTTAATATGTTTGCGGGAGACTGACCTGGCATTTATGAGTCTGGAAGAGAGCAGGTTTGGTTTCTGGTGGGGCTAGAGGGTAATGTGATAGGGATTAACACACAGGTTGGTGTATCAGTTGGTGCAGAAGAGTGGTGAATGGGGGGGTCTGACCAGGCTAGGGTCACTGGGTGTGTTGTTGTAGGACAGAAGGGGTTAGGGGGAGTGAGAGAGGGAGGTGGCAGTACAAATGACAGGGGGTTCAAAGGAGGACATGGGGTAGGTGGGCAACTGGTAGGGCTTGAGGGTTTTGGGGGACAGGAGAAGAGAACTAGAACAGGGTTAAGGGGTGGCATAGGAAAGGGTGGGGCTTCAGAGGAGGGCATTGGGGTAGGTGGGCAACTGGTGGGGCTTGAGGGCTCTGGGGAGAGGAAGGAATACAGCTAGGACATGGTTGGTGGTGTGAGGAGGGTTGGGCAGATTTGGGAGGGAAAAGATTGGGATCACTGATGGAGCAGTGAAGAAGGCTGGGAGTGTAGGGGCCCTGATGTGTATGAGACCATAGCCCTTTTGGGAGCTCTGATGGCTAGAGGGGTATAGGTGAGAGTGTGGGTGCTGTTGAGACTGGTGTGTTGGCCAGGGCAGCCTTTGCGGCATTTAACAATGGCAAGTACGAGTTGGAGCCAGGTTGGGGAGGTTGTGAGCGTTTTGTGGGTAGAGGGGGAAGCAGAGAAATGTCTGGGTGTGTGTGTATAGAGAATTAGTTGGACGGGGGCTGGAGAGGAGAGATGGTAGGTTGGCTGGAGGGACTGATGTTTTTTTTTCTAGATTGCCAGTGTGCAAGTCTGATTTGAGAGGAACGAGATCTGCATAGAGGATGAATGGGTAGGAAGCGGGCAGGGTGGGATTTTGGGGTAGGTGAACATTGAACTGTGTGTGGTGAAGGGGAGAGGCAGCTGCGTGTATGATGGGCAGAGGAGAGGATGGGCACAGGACGAAGGGAGAGGTTGACTGGGTTGGTCATTAGTTAGGTTTCTGAAGCGCCAGCATGCAGCTCTGATTTGGGCATTGTGTGGCATGGTATCTAATAGTGGGGAAAAACACAACAGATTAAAAATGCCCCTAGATTCAAAATATTCACTACAGGTAAAATGCAGCTAGATTCAAAACATTCAGAAGTGGGAAAATATGGCTAGATCCAAGATATACAGTGTAGTGAGAAAAAGTGCACCTGGGTTCAAAACATAATGTGGTGGGGAAAATGCACCTAAATTCAAAACATACAGCTGCGGGAACTGACCCTATATTTTAAATAGACAGTAGTGGGAAATGCCACCAGAGTCAAGCCTGCACTATGCACAGAGTGAGATGAACCAATAGTGAGGAGTCTAAGGCCACCCAGAATTGAATCAGAACCTTACCCGGTGCAATTAATACCTATCCTCTCTTCTTTCACAGCTAGGCTACCCTGCACAATCCTCTTGATGTGAAGTGGTGGTGGTGCAAGGTGGGATACAGGGCACAATGTATATCCGTACAGTACTAGGAACAGGTAGCAATGTAAAAGTGGCAGGGTTTTAATTGAGCATAGTTATGGCTGTGTTAACCACCCTTAACAACCTTACTTTAGTTGCTGCTGTAGGATGGACTGTCAGGCCTGCTAGGGTGAACAGAAGCAAACAGGATACATGAGCTGCCCTTAGCTATGACCCTTTTCTGGATGCCCAGGCAGTGGGCTGCCCAGGTGGAGCCTCTGAAGAGGAGGAGTCATCCGCACACGTGATGCCTGGGAACACCAATGGGAGGGCAGAGAAGACGGGCACAGGAGCCAGGAAATGCTGAGGCCACAATATGTGTTTAAATCCACAATAAATAGCCCAAAATCAATACATTAGGCTCAGATGGGGCAGGAAGTTACTCATTCTGTGGGCGCTGCACTGGAAATGGCTGGATCCCCTCCTGAGGCTGTTCGGGTCCTCCCACGTGGCACCCACATACCTCACACGCAGGTGGTATGGGTGTGTTTTAATAAAAAAATTGTAAACAAAGAAATATACATTGCTGCCTGACACTGTGCTGCATTTTCAAAGTCTCTTCTCCTTGTGGATAACATCATCAACAAGGAAAACGGACTTCTGAAATACTGGGTGTTGCAAATTACATTACTAAATGTACCAAACCAAAATATACCAGTCACATATGACGCCCAATACACAATATGCAAAATGTTGTTGGTCTGCTGTGGGATATTTAATGACATTTTATCATGGAAGAGCAATTTAAGAATGTATAATTTAAGCATAATTTTGACACAGCAGAAGAAAATGAGTCTGTTCTATTTGGTTGCATTAGAATTGATTTTGCCAGTAGTGCATGTAATATGTTCACTGATCTTTGCATGAAGTAATCTCCAAACGTCAGTTTACAAATGAATGTGATACTGATGAGCTGTTAATGAAACTGCTGCCCTCTGCTGAGATTCTGCTGGCGGTTAAATATAGACTGGTTCCACTGGGATTCTTTGCATTTCTACTGCTGTGGAGCGTGCCAAAGAGTAGCACCAATGGAAACGTCCTGGCCTCTTTTAACTTTGTGCTGCCCCAGCTTTCAAAAGATCACCTGTGCTTAACAGTTAAGCCTTCATGTGAATATAAGTAAACATGATTTTACTACACAGTTTCATAGGATATCATGAATAAAAAGGCAAGACTGATGCCCAGAGAGTCTATAAACTCTTTATTAATGCAATTAACATTGATCAAAGTACACTAAGTTGCCGGATCAGAACTCAGGATTACTGACCTCACCCTAAATCTTACTGAATTAGGTCTATGGGTCCTCATATGGCAATTCATAGTGGTAATGTGAATACTTTTCATTGCCAAATACTTTTGAGAATCAAGTGGTTGCTTTTTACTCATTATTAAAGCACACATCTTAGGTGGACATGTTTTGGGAACCAAACGTGCTTATCGCATTGAGTAGAGAGACATCTTAGTTTGATAAACTTTGGAAATCAAGTAGCTATTCGTGAATTGGCCCTTGAGTGGTCGTATCACGTTGAGAAAGGACAGGCGTCAAAATCAAGCATCCATTTGTGAATCGGCGCAGGTGTGACCTTATTGCGTTCACAGTGGATAGGCATTTTAGATGAGCAATGTTTGGCCCCCATAGTGGCCCTCTGATAGTCGGAGTGGAAAAGCATGTTAGGGGGGCATGTTTTGGGAATCAAGCTTCCTTTTATGAATCAGACCAAAAGTGACATTTTGCATACACAGTGAACAGGCATGGCACATTTACTTGCTGCAGTTCCATTAAGATATGTTTCTTGAGATGTCATTATAGCTCACACAGGTTTTTATGAAACTTCAGTTGATATGACTTGTTCACTAAAATTAAATGGACAAATGTCACAGATGACACAGAAAACAATAACAGTCCAAGGGTTTTTACTTAGCTTTGTGGGCCCTAAGGAGGTCCATCACACTTTCATCTCCCTTGGGATCCCTTCCTTACCGAGGTGTCTGTAACCCCACCTTAGTACTACTGATCAGTAACACCTATTTGCTAATAGCTGGTTGAGACTGCCAATAGTCCCCTAAGTGCAGGCTATCCAAACTTCAGAGACTTTCTAGCTATCCCTACTCTGGCCAAAGCGTATTGTGTACTAATAGGGGCTGGGATTGTGTCTTACTCTTGCTCAGTTGGACACAAGCCAGTTTACGCCTGCTGCTCATGTATACCACTTCCTCCTCTCCCCTTTTTCTCCTGAAACCAACCCTCTAATTCTCTAATTCTTCATACCTCCTAGTTCTCACCTCCACCCTTCAATATTACCACTACTCCCTCCTCCACACCACTGCTACATCACATCCTCCATAGTATTTTTATTCTCCTCCCACTACTACTACTACTCTCCTCCCACCAATACTTCTCTCCTCCCAATACTCCGTCCTCCAACTACTACTCCTACGCACTCTCCTTTCATTCTGTAACCATATGCTTCAAATTCACTCCATACAATAGCTTACTCTACTCAATCGCCACACAAACCCTTATACTCAAACTGGAGTACCCTTAAACTCACTAACCCAATGCCTCACCTTTTGAAACATGAGCATCCACACTCCACTGCTTCTTTCTTCCTCTTGTTGGTCTCTTGGTCGGACGCCTTCTCCTCTTATCTCACCCAGACAACCCACACTTTCTGTTTCATGTCCCCTGCTTAAATGTCTTGCTCTAGCCCGTCCTAGTCTATCTTTCCCTCCTTGGAGGTGGATGCGCAAGAGGAAGTCTTTACAGGATGGCCAAGTCCTGCCCTAAAGGTATTCCATTAAAAAAGGCATTAAATAGGGGGCTAAGCCATGCCCGCTTTCTTCATGCGGAGCCACTGCAGTTCGACCAAAGTGGGTCTTCCAGCTCAGAGTCCCACATGTAGTGGTCTTTCTCACTGGTAAATTCAGGCTATGGTGGGGGCCTGGCCCTCTGTAATGTCACTTGTGGTTTACGATTGAACTCAAGTCTCTGGTGGAGCACCTGCCTGCGTGCCAAAGTGAGCCGCTAATTGGTATGTGCTAATGTTGGTCCTGCAACACATGCTCTCTTTCTCAGGCTCTCCCCACTGCTGTTGCAGGACACTGGATTCACAGCATATTGGAGGCTGTGTTTCCTTTAGGGGTGACTCTTTCTCTGTGGCTCTGTCATGAACATCTGGAGTTGGTTCGGTTTCAGCGCTCTGGTTCTCGTCTGCTTCACAGGCTCTACAAATGGTAGAAAGAGACCAGTGATCATTTTTGGGGGGCAATGGCATGGTTAAAGACACAGTACTGCTGCTATAAACTATTCAGACACTTAAAGAAGGTGTGGAAACGACGCTCCCCCTCAAGGGTAGGGCTGGCTCAGAATTTCACCCTGGAAGGCTACTCACCCACATCTAAGAAAGGTCTCTTGAAAAGTAACATATAATGGCCTTATCACATATTTCCCTCCTTGGTTCAAAAAGCTCTTCAAATTCCTTTCCCTGTGGTCTAGCTGACTGGTAACACCGTGAGAGAAAATTCACATTAGCCTGCTTGACTCCTACCCTATGTCCCATAGTGAAAGAGTATGGTTGAATTGCCAAGAACGATCGCATGGTGTAATATTTTGTGCCCTTATTCCTCAGCACCCAGACCAAGGAAGTGTGGTCTTGAACAAGCTTGAATTCCATCCAAGCCATATAGTATAATATGTTTTCAAATGCTCATTTTATTGGCAGACACTCCAATTCGACCACTGGGTAGTTTTTCACCTGTGGGGATCATTTTTGAGACAAATACTGCACCAAGGGCCTGCGAGGAAGCACCAGTCTTCGGGATGAATTCTTAGCTGGAATCTGGCAATGTAAATACAGGTCATTTAATTGCTCAAAAGTGATTTTGGATTTGGAATCTCAGTGGATAATATTGGAAAGCTCCTTCTTTAACATATCTGTCAGAGGACCCACTTTCTCAGAGAAAATAGGGATGGATCTCCTGTAGTATCCTACATTTACATGAAAGGCTTGGATATTCCTCTAGTGAGGAGTCAGGGGGCCTTCCATATGGCTTGGACCATTGCTTGCTGAGGTAAAACATGTGTGTTCCCGACTTGGAACCCCAAATACTTAACAGTGGACTGGACCAAATGACATTTTTCAGGATTTGACATTAAATGAGCTTTCCTTATTTGCTGGCAGACTGCCTTTAGGTGTTTCAGATATTGAGCCCTCGTGCTGCAACAAACAACTATTTCATTAAGGTATGGTCCTGTGAAGGTATGATATGGTACCAAAACCCATTCCATCAGATGCTGAAAGGTTGCTGCGGTACCATGGAGCCCAAAGGGTAGTACTGTAAATTGAAATAACCCATTGTGGTAATAAAACAGTCTTGCTCTTTTCCTCTTCATTGAGGGGGGCATGCTAATATCCCTTCATAAGATCCAACATCAATATCAACTTGGCATCAATACGTGGTATGGGGTAAGCATAGAACTGAGAGATTTCGTTCAAGCTCAGGAAATTGAGGCAGAATTGTTATATTTGGTTAGGGTTCGGAAACAGGACAATGGAGGAGTAACATTCTTTGTCGGACCTCTTAAACACCCCAAAGTCAAGCATCTTCTTGAATTCTTCCCATATAATCTTCTTTTGAGAATCCGGAAGCCTGTAGAGTTGCAAACATAGAACTCTACCTGGAGGCCTCTGTATCTTGTGTACTATCCCCTTCACTGAAAGGTGTTTTGTGAAAAACACATTTGGATTCCCTCCAATGAGATGACAAGCTATTGATGATCCATGATAGTCAGACCCACTGGCATGGTACCCATGTTGACCTTGGCTAAAAGGGAGTTCTCATTTGTGTTGTTTGCATATAAGAAAAACAACTGAGGATTTCTATGATCTCCACTAGATATCATGAAATGGTGGGATGGGCAGCCAAATCACTCCTCTTCGTTTTCTACATCAGTTGTTTTCAAACATCACTTTTTACCACTTCTCCCCTTGTATTGTATTTTTTTAGGCGATTTATGGATCTCAATTTCCTCAATTTGGAACTTCAATATGAATTAGACCTTCTACACATTTCTAAGCATTGGTTGTGTTACTCTGTTATTACTCATTAGACACCTGTGGCTCCTGTCTGAACACTTCATGGATAAACATAATGAGTAGGCCTAGGTCATTTATATCCAAATGTACTGTCATAGTATTATCATTTGGGATTCCCTCTTCCTGGGAGTTTCCACCTAATGCATTTGCAACTGCATTCAAAATATCAAAATATCATTATTGAGTGTTGGTACCTGCTGAATTATCATCTGGGTCTGAAAATATGTAATTTTCCATTATTATATTAGGCAAAACATATTAACTGGTTCTGGTGTAAAAGTCCTCTATCTCTTCTCTGACCAATCAGTTAATGTACATGCTATACTGTCTGGAACACCAGCTGTTTCTTCCAGGAACTCTCTTTAAGGTTCCATGGTTTATTGTCTCATTTGATCGATGTGTTGTATTTCTCCGTGATCGAACTATGTGTACAATTCCAGAATGTCTCTCCATTCATTCATCTTCTGCGTGAAATACATTATTGACGCAAAATAGTTTTTCAGACGTCCTGTCAACAAAGACATTCTGTAGGGGCACCTAACAGAGATCATTGTCACCTCAAAGGTACCTCCAATTCTTTCACGTTACAAAGGCATGGTGTAGTGAGCTTTGATGTCCCTTACAAGGTCTCTCCCCATTCCGGCGTGAAAATGTTTCCATGATGCAGATCATTTGGCTGCTAGTGAAAGATCTTGTGCGACAGCTCTCTGCATTTATAAGCTTGATTTGTTCTGTCTCTGCAAGTCACAAGAGAAAACGGGTGTGGCCTTGTTACTCTGCTACACAGTTGTTTTTGGCTGTGTGTAACGAGGCAGAAGCATCTAAGGTAGGCCTCAGAATACAGAACTCTTTTATCTTTGCTGCTTACAATAAGACTGGACTGTGATGTCACGTGCCAGTTGTGGATTTGAGTCTGGATGCCCACAGTCAAGGTTGTTGGAAACAATACAATTCTTCACTCTGTTCGTGGCCACATGGATTTTCACTCGTAGGCCGCAAGGAAAAGTTTAAATAGACCAAAGTCTTTATGTGTGAGCCTCAGAATGCTCAGCTGCCATTTTGCTTGCCACAAAATATATATATATATATATATATATATAAAATGGACGCGGTAGCGTCCATGTAGTTATGGTTAAGTTGGTGTTTCCATATGAAGAGCACTTTTTGGGTGGCTTATAACTTCACTCCCCCTGGACAAATCCTCACCAAACTTTGCAAAAAAAGTATATGGCCTACTCTGAATTATTTTGCAAAGTTTGGTGAGGATTCGTCCAGGGGGGAAAAGTTATAGGGGGGGTCCCAAAACTTTTGTTTTTTCCCATAGACTGAATGGGAAAAAACTTTGCGCACGGCTACAGCCCGAACCGCTGGACGGATTTACACCAAATTTGCGGCAGGAGCGGTGGCCTGGTCCCGAAAGCGTGCTTTTGCAAATTTGGTGTAAATCCGTCCAGTATTTTTTTTTTAAAATGACCAAAATGTAAGGCAAAAAAATTAGTGATATCTGTGTTCGCTTCGCGGACCGACTTCCCTGTTCGCTCCGCGGACAGCACCCCGATTGGCCCCCCCAATCAGCGACGTGTTCGCTGATTGGGCAGCGTGATGCGTGATGTGCGTCAGATTTTCTGTCGCGCCCGCCATCTTGCATTTGCGGACATCCGCAGACAGCGCGGTGAAAGTTTGTTCAAAATGTGTATTTAGTAGAGTGTGTTGGTGTGAAGAAGTATTTGGGGAGGATGGGGGAGTATGAGATAGGTTCAAAGTTGTATTTTATTTATGTGCTAGACGCTTTTGTTGTGTTCGATTTGTCTGCGGACAACACGGCTGTTCTGGAATGTTCGTAAATAAACAGAATGGATTCGGTGTCAACTTGAAAGTGTTCTAAGAACACTCGTGGGGTCTTGGAATGTTTGCAGGGGGTGTCCTGGAGACGTTGTCTGTATTGTTCGTTGGCAAGGTGAAAATGTTTTAAGAACAATCGCGGTGTCCTGAAATGTTCGTACATAAAGAAAATGGGGGTGTCCTGAGGACACTGTTTGTATTGTCCTCTGGCAAGTTGAATGTGTCCTAGGACCTTCCCTCTGTCCGCGGACATAAAAATGGTTGCAATGCTTGCATCTATGGGTGTGATATGCTGCGGTGGTTGTGGCCAGGGTATAGAATGCACCCAAGAGTGTATGCCCTGGCCACAACCACCGCACGAATAGTACGAATAACAAGATAAATACAACCACCGCAGCATATCACTCCCATAGTGGCTTTTAACTTTGGGTCAAAAACTAATTTATAAGGAACAATGTTATAAGCTTGTATGGGTGTGATATGCTGCGATGGTTGAATTTATCTTGTTATTCGTACTATTTGGTTTAGTAACGGGAGTCCATGTTTTTCTTGTTCATTTCGGTAATAAAAGAAAATAGCATGTTAGTATTAGTATTTTATAATTACTTATTACATAGTACAATCAACATTTTCTTCTTTTTATTGACCCTCATATTTAGTAGATTACAAACCAGAGTACTGTGCAATTTGCAAAGTTTCTGTGTTTGTTGTTAAAATCATTGGGTCTGTGGGAGAAAACAAATCCATGTTGGATTAAAAAAAAAACCTTTTTCTGTTATGCTACAGTTTATTTATTTGTTTGTTTTCCGCGTTTACTTGTTCTTTCTGCCTAATGCTTTATGCATTGGATTGTTCCAGTTTTTGTGAGCAGTAAGATATTAGGTATTTGTTTGGATATTGTAAAATTTTGTCCCAGTTAAATACCAGTAGGCATATTCTAACTGTTTATGTTTCAATATAATTTCGTGGTATTGATTTATCTGTTTGCATATTTGTAAATTTTGGGACAGTTAGATACCAATTGGCGTATTCTAACTGTTTATTTTTTGCTCTATTTGACTGGTATTCATTTATCTGATTAGTTGTTGTAGAATCTTTGGGCAGTTAGATAAGTTTTGAAATATTGTGACAGTTTATATTTTTTTACTACAAGTGTACTTAAGGTTTAAGTACAGTTCAGTTATCAAATTCTGGTTTTAAGAACATTAAATACGCGTTTGTAAGATAGCTGGTAATCTCTGCTTTAGAGTAACAGTACTATCATTACATTCAAACCATCCACATTTTTTTTTTTATATATGCAGTGTAGTGCCCTGAGTTGGTTGTGGCTCCTGCGTAGTAGGTTATACCTATTGTTGTGAAAGTTTTCCTACCAAGTGATATTTAACCATGTGTGAATCCAGTCAGCTTGCAGTTGTTTTTCGTACCATTTGCATTGTAACGTAGAAGCATTAGTATTACGTATTTACTATGTGTTTGTATTAGTAATGTGGAGCGATTATCCGAATTGCAGGTAGAACATAATGTACCGTGGTTTTCATTTTGTACAAGTTGCTGAAATGGAACAGATTCACAATTAGGTATTGATATATAGACAAAGCGCTCATTGGGGATTTGTTCTTGTGTCACATTGTTGCAGAGAGTGCATGTATGTTTCCACATGTATGAAATCTGGAAGATTTCATTTATAGGTATGTTTTTGTTTTCCAGTACTATTAGTAAGTACACTAGAAATTCTTGTGGATCTTCCTGTGAGTTTATAGTGAATTTCACCATTCCAGCACAGTAGTCCAATTGTTGTCTTATTCCATAAACACTATACGTGTTGTCAGGATTGTTTGCTGCATTTCTGTGAAGTACTAACATTTGCAAACACAATGGGTCTGTACTTTGTAAGTAAATGTTGTCAACAATTGGTGGTAATTGAAATAGAATATTCATTGCTACATTTGCGTAGCAACTTACACCAACTATATTTGAGAATTTAAATGGTCCAGGTAGTTCTGTATCTAACTGCTTTTTTGGAGTTTGTCTTCCTTCTTTAAAGAAGTACCTGGTTTACTTTCCCTAATTGATTCTTTTTTGCTTGTGGTACTTGATGAAGTTTTAGATTCTTTTAGTCTCTTTGGAGGATGTGCAGTGACATCCTGTTGCATTTCTGTTTGATTTAGTTTTCTTTTAGAACATTTTCCTTTTTGTGGAACAGGATATGTTTGTAGATGGGGGTGTATAGTGAACGAAGTCTATTGTATTCTAAAATGCAAGGAATATCAGCGTTTACTTTACTTGCATCAAAGTTTATTAGAAATAGACCGTCAATTGTACGTAGGCGTGACAGTGCTACGTAGCTCATGCCTTCTTTAAAGACTGTGTTACCAATGTCTATCATTGCTTTGTCTAGGGTAAGACCTTGTGATTTATGAATGGTGACTGCCTATGCAAGAGTTAGAGAAAATTGTTCTCTGCGTACATACATGTCTTTGAAGAGAAGGAATCGAGCTGTTGAGCGTCCTATTCTTTTTACTTCTGAAAGTTTGTCAAAGAGAATATTGACAAACTGAATTTTGTTGTCATGTGGGTATGTTTGAAAGCCAACAACTGTACCCAGTGCTCCATTAACTAGTCCTTGGTCCACATCAAGGTTACGTTTAAGCATTACTCTGCAATTTAAGGATAATTTTAATATCTTTTATATCTTTTCCAAGCCTGCTGTGTTTGAGATTGATTTTTCTAAACTATTTAGTCTTGTTGTGGCTTGGTCACACATGGGTAGTGTCATTCCATGTACATCTAGTTTGTCTGTGGTGCTAATTTCCATAATTGGTTGCATTTCTTTGCTTAACATTATTTCATTAAATTTGAAACAGCTTGCAAGAGTTGGCATTAAGGCCATACAATTGACATTTTTGTGAGCTAATTGTTCCATAACATCTGTAGCACATGCATTATCACCATAAAGTGCATGAATGTGCCGGGTTTTCAATATTGCTTCTGCTTCTCTAGAAAGTATACCAACTCTGATACTTTTTAAGATGTTGCCAAAGGTTGTATTGGAAATGTTGCCAAAGGTTGACATTTCCAATGCTGCCAACAGTTTTACGGCAGAGTTTGTGTCCTAATGTTTTAAAAATAGGCTCACCTTTTACAGGTGTCAATTGAAGAAGATCTCCGAAAACAATGATGTGTTTTCCTGCAAAGAGCTCTTCATAGTTTGTTTTGAGTACTTCTTGTAATCTGAGGTGAATCAAAGCTAACATTAGGTTGGACACCATGCTCACTTCATCTATTAGTAGCATTTTCATTTGTTTCAATACTCTGCGTACTTCCATTGCAGCTTCTGCAGAAAGTTTGTAATAATCTAACTTGTTTTGGTGTTCTAGTGGCAGGAGTAGTAATCGGTGTAAAGTGACACCACCTATGTTGTAGGCAGCTAAACCTGTGGGGGCAGTGACAACAGCTGACAGTTTGTTGTTTGTCAATTGTTGAAGGAACTTACTGATGATTTTGATTAGGAATGTTTTGCCAGAACCAGCTTCACCACTGACATACAATAGTATAGGTTTGTAATTTTGGCAGGTGCATTCTTTGTTTTCATGTTGCACACCATGTGCAATTTCTTTTGTTATTTCTTGAAAAATGCTACGTTGCTCTTCGTTTAGTTTTGATTGTAGTGTAGTTAAGTCTTCTTTATCTTCATAGTGACACATGGTGTTTTCTACTTCTATCATAGCTAATTCTGCCTCGTTTGTTATTAGTGGTTCTCCCAGTGGTTCTTGGCTTCCTGTGACAGAAGGTTGACTACTGTCAGGAGTGTCCTTATCTAGTTGGGCCTGGAGTTCCTCTTCGTGTTGCTGTTCATTGTGCAACATTGTTTTGTACTGTGCAAAGTTTACATCAGTTATACTGCTTTCATTGGCTTTGAAAGCGTCTTCATATGAGTCATAGGTATCTAGTATTTCTTCTTCTTTTCTCCATGGTTTGTATAGTTGTAGCAGGGACATGTAATATATTTCTTTATGTTGAGGAGTCTTTAATGAAAATTTGATATGATTAATTAAATTTGGTTTGGTGAGTTTTACTAAGCTGCCATCACAGTTTGTCACTTTGTATTTACGGTTTTGCTCATCAGGTTTTATATTATTTTTGTATGTGTAGTTTTGGGCTATGTGGTATAGACACGTGGTTTCCAAAGTGGTACTCCTGTTTGTGTAGTATGTGTCCAATAAATTATTTTTTAAAATGTCTTGGCTGTTGGGATCATGTTTGGCTATTGTTTCTATATCTTCGTATGATTTTAGAACTCTTTTTCTAGATTTAGCTGGACCAAGACTTAGCCATACTATATTTGCAGATTTACCATACAATGCAGTACCAGTTAATCGATCAGCTGCTTTATAGGATCCACATTCTCTATGGGACAGCATTTTTATGCCCAAGCTGTATAATTTCTGAGACACTGTTTTATCTGATGACAGGTCATTCCAGAGGTCTTGGAGCTCTGTCTTTTCTGATTTGGTTAAGTATGCTGTGACATATCGTGCAACTGCAGTAGAATTGTCTGCAATGTACTGCACATCTATGTTTGCATTCCACAAGTGGGCAATGATTGCATTGTAATCATTGATATATTTTTCTTCTTCTTTTCTTTTTATGCAATATGTATTTTTAGGTGACTTACCTTTAACACTATGTCTAACTGAAGACATGAGGTTGTTCACTTGACCTGTATTTGTAACTGGTCTAGGGAAACCAAATCGGCATTTGGTGTAGTATTCCCTTTGTTTTTGTATTTGCGACGACAATATTTGCCACATTTGTGTCTTTGGAATTGTAAGATTTTTGCATGAAGATCACTATTTGTGGATTCTGACGGAATTTCACAAGTGACATATTTTTCAATAAACTGTAAAACAGTGGCATCACTGTCTTGACCAAATTTAGGAGCATCTTTAATGCATAAAAGCATGTGGACATGTGGCGCTCCTCTAGCTTGGTATTCTTTTCTCCAAAAGAAGTGTTGCACTTCTCCAAGGGGAGGAACAGTTGTATTACAAATAAAATGTAGCATAGCAATGAAGCGATGGTGAAAATATCTAGAAACATTAACAGGATCCTGAGAACAAAGTTCTCCAGGTGTTAGTATATCTATGTTTGTTTTGTTTTCATTTGATATGCGTAGGAAAGCATGTAAATCTTCCCATGCATATTCTGCGCAACTTAATGTAACAAACCAAGTGGGTGGGCCAAGGTTTCTGATCATACAACGTACATCTCCATGGCGTCGAAAACAGTACTCTTTAGTACCTCGCATATTTGCTAATAGATTTGTAAGATTTGCCTGTAAAACCTCATCTTTTTGTTGAACTTTTTGTAATAATTGTGTGGCTGTCATATTTTGAAAGTGTGATCCTGATTTTAATATGTGTGCAACTCCATAACATAAAGTTGCTAGTTCACTTTCAAAGAGTAGGTGGAATATGTATTCCACATTTTGTCGAAATCTGGGATCTTCAGAATACATTCGTAATGAGCGATATTCTGATGCTGATATTTGAACAGGTCTATCATCGTATCTTCCTCCTTTGCCAGTAGGAAAGAGTAGAGGAAAAGCACGTGCTTCTATACTTTTTTCCCATATGCTGATTGGTGATTCTTGTGTTTGACGCATTTGGTACGTTTCCAGTGCATCTTCTATGGTGTCATTAGAGTGCAATGGGTGAATTGTATAATGGTCTAAAGTGTTTGCTATTGTAGCAGGATCTAGGAGCTCCAATTGACCAGTTTCTTGTGTCTCTTGAATTATTTCAGTTGTATCTTTCAAGTTTTCTTCGATATTAATTTCTTTGTAATAATCATTATTCTCTTTGAGATATTGCAGGGCTTCTCTAACTTTATGTAAATCTACCAGTTGTTGCCAACATTTTTTGTCTTTTGTAGGTACTCCATTTACCAAGATAATTAAAGATTGTTGCATTGGACGTTGCACTCCTAGAGTGTGCACATTTTCTTTTAGATCTAATGGTAAATACACTACTTTTCCAGGAATACCTTTCACTAATTCAGCGGGAGGTAATTTTGCAGTTTTTGGTTGAAGGTGTATTATTGCTTGAAATGGATGAACTGTTTGAATTATGATGCTCTCATATAAATTAAGTTATTGAAGGTGTTTTGGTAGTGGATGTAATTCCAAGTTATTTGTGATAGCACGTGAAGGAGTTTGGTTGTTGTCAAGTTTGGTAGTGCAGTAACTGCAAAGTATTATGGGGTCAGTTATTTCGTATTTGTTTTCTGCTATAAGGTAGAGAGCTAATTCAAACCATTTAGAATCTTCATTGTCTTCTATTTTGTATGAAAGATCTATGGTTTTTGTGTTACTTTTATAACACGTTCTGCGGCAACATACACACACGTGGTTTGGTACTTCAGCTGAAGTGCTTTGAAATTTTAGTATTTCTTTTTTGTATGTGTGTAGTTAAAGGTTGCCATGTGCAGATTTGTTACGAAGTTGGTTGACAGTTAATTCATCTTGTAAGTGGGTTTCATTTCCAAAATATTTTTTCTGTATATACTCGATTTCTTCTAGTAGGTCTTTTGGTGTACCATGTAGAAGAATGTTATTTAAATTGGCTAGTGCTTGTTGCATGGCACCCCTGCAAGGGGCCATGGTATCGTCGAGTGTATGGTGTCATGGTCACATGGGTAACCATGTGACCATCTTAATAAAAGGTCCGAGCCGCTTCCGGCTCGGGAGTCGAGACCATCCAGACTCCGTGGTGTGTGTGTGTTATTTGGGTTGGCGCCATGGCGGCGCCCCACCACGTGTGCTGGGCCCAAGGAAGGGGCCCAGCGCCAGGACGGTGCCCCTGCCGGGCAACGCCGTCCGGACGGTGCCCCTGCCGGGCAACGCCGTCCCTTTGTGTATCCCTGGCCCTGTGAGTCGGGCCAGGGGGCGACCCCGGCCTGGGTGCCCCCAGAGCCGGGGCCGCGGTAAGCCGGTGGCCAGCCGGCTGTGTGAGGCGCTCCGGTGATCTGGAGCGGGGTGGGCGGGACCCCCACCCCTGAGTATGCGGCGTGATCGCCGCACTGAAGTGTGTCGTGTCGGGTGCAACCCGACACGAATATGGGGCTGCCCGGTGGACCGGGACAGCCCCCAACAATGGCGACGAGGAGAGGGGCCCCGCGTGCCCCGGAGACGATATGGTGCGGGCCCATCTCCATCTGGGCCCGCGATGTGGAGGAGCGAAGACGTCCTTGCCCCCTATCCCCGTGGGGAAGAGATGTTTCTGCGGCGTCGGCCGCGACGAGGAGCGGCGAACATCGCCGCGGTGAGGAGGCGCTGCCCCTCCCCCACCCGCGACGAGGGGAAACGGCGAGCATCGCCGAAATAAGGATGCGGGCCCAACTCCAACGGGGCCCGCAGAGGAAGCATCCCCTGCAGCCAACTGTGCCGCAGGAAGATCAGCGATGCGGACCCAGCTCCAACTGGGCCCGCAAGGTAAGAAGGAGCCGTTTCCCCACCCGGAGGAAGAGGAGGGAAACGAGGGGCCGCCCAACAGCTGACGCGGCCCCCAACGGAAGGCGGGCCCATCATCAGCTGGGCCCGCAACAGAAAAAAAAAATGAAAAAAAAAAGGGATGGTGCAGGCCCGAATCGAACGGGCCTGCAATGGAAACAAAGGAGGCGGGCCCAGCACCAGCTGGGCTCGCAAGCACAATAGAGTGCTCGCCCTGAGGAGCGGGCTGAGAGCTGCCTGCCCCCCCCACCCGCAGGCCGCGGCAATCATCGCCGCCGGGAAAAAAAAAGGAAAAAAAAAATGAGGCGGGCCCATCATCAGCTGGGCCCGCGATGAGAAAGATAGGGGAAGTCAGCTGCCCCTCCGCTGTCCCCACTCCCATCTGAAGGGGGACGGCCCGCGAGGGTGTGTGTGTGTGTGCCCACTCCGAGGAGCAAGGAAAAGAGGAGTGGTGGCGGCGGCACCTGCAACAACGAAGGGGGGGCTACCGGCCTTCCCCCAACGGCAGGCATGAAGGAGAGGAAAGGAGGCGTGCGGAGGGGGCCTCCTCCGAAGACTGTGGACTTGGCCGATGTGGCCCCTGGGCCTACCCAGGTGCGGCTTTGCCGGTGGTGTGTGACGGTGTTGTGACTGTCCTAAATGAACTCTGGTGAGGGTGCGAGCTGGTTTCCGGCGACTCCATACGGAAGGTGGACATCATGAGTGACATTCCCCGGAAGACTGTGAGCCGGCAGACATGGACTTGCTTAAAATGGTCCAGTTAGTGGGCAATGTTGTGTGGTGCCCACCTGCAGGCTCCGAGTGCTTTATGTGGTGCCAGTAGCCTTCACTGGTGCTGTTTAGTGACATGAGAGCCACTCACCCAGGTTAATAAAGGGTGTGCAAAGTAGTAGAGTGGCTCAAATAGTAGTTGTTGTGGTTAGGTGGGGATTTTGGGTTTTTTCGTTTGTTGTTATGAAAAAGGAGGAGTGTTGCATGGCACCCCTGCAAGGGGCCATGGTATCGTCGAGTGTATGGTGTCATGGTCACATGGGTAACCATGTGACCATCTTAATAAAAGGTCCGAGCCGCTTCCGGCTCGGGAGTCGAGACCATCCAGACTCCGTGGTGTGTGTGTGTTATTTGGGTTGGCGCCATGGCGGCGCCCCACCACGTGTGCTGGGCCCAAGGAAGGGGCCCAGCGCCAGGACGGTGCCCCTGCCGGGCAACGCCGTCCGGACGGTGCCCCTGCCGGGCAACGCCGTCCCTTTGTGTATCCCTGGCCCTGTGAGTCGGGCCAGGGGGCGACCCCGGCCTGGGTGCCCCCAGAGCCGGGGCCGCGGTAAGCCGGTGGCCAGCCGGCTGTGTGAGGCGCTCCGGTGATCTGGAGCGGGGTGGGCGGGACCCCCACCCCTGAGTATGCGGCGTGATCGCCGCACTGAAGTGTGTCGTGTCGGGTGCAACCCGACACGAATATGGGGCTGCCCGGTGGACCGGGACAGCCCCCAACAGTGCTAAAGCAGGACTTTTTGCATAATACAGTTTATAAACTAGATTTCTTATACTTGCATGATGTGTTGATATCCTTTTGATATCATGGAAGGTTGTTTTGCAAGTAGGTCCTGATATGCAGGCCAACGAATGTCCTTGCAGTCCTGTGTGCTTGCGTACTGCACAAGCATCCATATTTTGCAGTATTTTAATTTTGATTTTGTCTTTGCTTTTCACATATTGATTGAGGAATAGGCGTAAAGATTTGAACATTTCTTTGGGAATGTTACACATTGACGTGCATGGCCTTGTGTAAATTAGATGTTCTGATTCAGTCGAATGGAGGGGTAAATCTAAGTTTTCAGGGCATATTTTTGTAAGGAGTACTTCTTGTTCCATTAAGGTATTATTAACTTTTTCATAACCTCGACCACTGCTATGTATGGCAATTGTATTTGTTTGATTTTTTTGTACGCTTCTTCATTAAAGTATGGTTCTGTGCTTGTAGTGTGACTCAATTCACCTCCACAGATATTTAAGAAGTTATTTCTGTTTACATTTCGTTTATTGAGAAGTCTTTTTTGTAATTTAGTTATTAATTTTGTTAGTGGTTTAATTCTGTTTAACACAACAATAAATATGTTTCTTTTGAGAAGAATTGAACTGTCTATCAACGCTTCCATGATTACTTTCCTACGATAGGTTTGAAGTGTTGAACCTGGTTTCTCTCCTGTTTTGATCAGATTTTGAAGGACTTTGTGACAGAACATTTTGGCTAATATACTTTTCTTGGTATGCTTACTTTGTACTATATCAAGATTTATAGAAGACGTTTTATTTGTAGTGATAGTTGATTTTCTGTTAATAGTTTTTTGGGTCATTTTACTTTGTGATAGAGGAGGCAAAGTTTTTGCACTAGAAACTTCTTCTTTTTCACAACATGACTGTATTAGCTGTTGTGTTTCAACGTTTTTTACAAATTCTGCTATAGATGGGTGTTTATGTTGGAGACTTTTCTTTTCATTTGCTCTACTTCTGCGTCCCTTTCTACGGAGTTGCTTTTTGGTGGGCATTCTTTAGCGTCTGTTGAAAAAAATACAGAAGGTATGGGTTGGGGTATTCTGCAATGCATGTGTGTTGTGTGCATAATTGTTTGAGTAAGATGATAAAGATGTATGTAATGGTGTGTGATTGTGAATTGGGAAGTTGAACTACTAGGGATGGGTATTCTTCAATTAATGTGTTACTAAACTGGGGTTCAGATGACAGAAAAAAGTAAGCCGGTGGTGTGGAGAAGAATAAATAATATAGGTAAAGCTATACAATTAAAACAGTTGTTTGTTCTACAACATCTACATTCTAGCGGCTGAGTTGGGTAATTTGTGTGCCGAAAAATAGGAATTTGAGGGCCATTCTGACAGGAGATCACTGTTTAAGACGGGGGGATTAATGGTCAGAATGGTGCAGAATCTCTATTTTTAGGCACAGAAATACCATGCATGCACTGTACAGTGCGTGTGAGTTATAAATCAAATATTATGGTAACAATCTACTTACTTTTTTTTCAAAAATGAGTAGTTTGCTTCTTAGTTGTTCTTTGTAAATCAAAATCAGCAGCTTCTATTGAGGAGAATGGGCTTCACTGCAATTGTAAAAGAAAGAAATGAGTAATTTGGTTGCTATATAGCACTGTTTTCATTTTAGACATAGAATTTTTTAAATTGAAATGCTCAGCGCCTTCCTGAAAACCATTAAAACTATATTATGAATAAGAGTAGGAAAGAAAATATCTTTACTATGGTTTGTGGAATTCATAATCTACCAATGTATACCACTATTCTTGTAACCAAGCTTTTCCACATAATAGTGAGTCATTGTCATCATAGCTCTCAACCATGTGTATCGCAAAGGCGGGTGAAATCACCTCATTTTGTTTTTGGCGGGTGAAATGCCCATTGGAATGAATGGGCGTGCAGGAGGCTTGGCGGGTGAGTCAGTCCTTTACAAGGCGGGTGACACCCGCCAAAAGCGTGTGAGTTGAGAGCTATGTGTCATAGCCTGCTTTTGCACGTAACAGTGAGTGAATGTCATAGTCTGCTTGTCCTATATAAATGTATGTAAGTACTTACGCAAAAAATTAAAACCAATTATGTGTTTGTACAAATATTATTGTTTGAGATTTGATCATAGAGTGTGTATGTTATGTTGTGTGATTATATGTCGTGTATATATTTTATTTCAAAAATGTTAGTTTAATAGTATTTGCATGTGTGTGTATGAAGAAATTAAACGATATAAAGGTTTGTAAGTGACAGGTCATTTTAGGACAATGAAACAATGATCGTCCATTCCTTTTTCAGATTATAGAAGGTAAAAGTCGGTTAGAAAATGTGTTCATGTACTGTGTAGAAAATATGCATACCTGTACTTTCTGTTCATGTATATGGATATGGACCAAGCTGCAAGTAGAAATATTGGAGATTTGTATAGTATTTCTCGTAGATTGTGGTTGTCATTGGTATGAGACTTGTACTCCGAGAGATACATCGTACATTTGTAGTGCTGCTCTATGATGATGTAGTTACATGTATAGTTATTGGATTTGATTGGTGGATGGTCATGTGATTGCTTAGCTACATCCAATGAGGGAATGGCACAGAGAGTGAAATCGAAACGGTAGAAGGGCTGTACATGTTACGATACGTTCGCGGACATGGCGATAGTTCTGGGACACCGCGTATTACATCCGGGGAATGTGGGGAGGGGAGGAATGGAAATGAGATTGGATGAAGCAAGGGATTGTTCAGTAAAGTTTAGTGAGTGTGTTGTGCTAGGAGAGGTTTTCTCAGATATTGTTTTTGCAGAGAGAAGAACAGATAGCTATGGCTGAGTGTTTCAAAACACAGATTGTATGGATTTTGGGAGACTCGTGGATTCATTGGTTGAAGGTGCATGCAGAAAGCTGTGGAGTATCTATAGATCTTGGATTTCCACATGTGGAAGTGCACTGGCATGGAGTGCGTGAAATGAAGTGGTTGGACTTGCTACCTCTCTGTGCAACTTTGAAGATAGAGGGACATCCAGACATAATTGTAATTCATTGTGGAGGGAACAGTTTAGGACATGTGTCTGGAATTTCTTTGCAATTTGCAATGAAAGAAGGACTTTTGAAGATAATGGACATGTTTCCAAACTCTGAAATAATTTTTTCACGGATTGCGCAGAGACAAGTGTGGCTTCGTTCTTTCTCATGTGGTCCACAAATGGAGAAAGCAAGGCGTAATGTTAATAAGGCTGTTTGTGCCTTCCTAAGAGATTTTGGCATGTCCTCTTTTAACAATGAAAATATTTTGTTTCGTAGTACATACATTTTTCGCAAAGATGGAGTCCATCTTACTTATGCTGGCAATCAGATTTTTCTGAGAAATGTACAAAATGCATTGCGACCTTTTTTAGAAATACAGCATTCGTTTTGAAGTACGTCTTACGTAGTTAAAATGTTTTACATTCAAACACCTCCCAAAGGCTCTTTTCAGAGCCACCACTTCCTGTTAGAAAAAAATGCATCGGTTTCAATAGGGTACCAATGCAATTGTTTTTATGTTCGCTGACCTTCCGCGGACTTTCACGAAATGGAAATGGCTATGCTTTATGTATCTTCACTTCTATTTTTTAACTGTGAAAGGCGGCTATGAAAAGAGCCTTATTTTTTTTTGATTTTTGTTATTTTGTATTTTTTTTGTTCTTTTTTATACACGACACACTAGGAGAGGAGGGAAAGAAGGGTAAAGGGGGGGGACACCAACCAAAGGGATAAGAAAAGGCGAGCTGAGAGAGGAAGATGTAGAGTGGGTTTTATTTGGGTAGTGAGCCGGTCTTCTGGTGCTCTGAGACAATTGTCTCAAAAGCACTCCGTAGTCGCTCCCCCCTGCAGAGTACTGTGTCACAGTACACACATATAACTGTGACCCTCGAAAGGTAAGGGTCATCAGAATTATGTATGGCCTGTGAGGCAGCTTGAGGAAGACGCTGTCCCACAGAGGTGTTCCTTGTGGTGACAGGATCAGAAACGGAGGATGAAGTAGAGGCAATCAACCTACTACGCTTCTCGCAAGGTACAACCTTGCGAATGGCCCCAGTGTGGAATGAGCGCAGGTGTCGCTTCATGGTAGTGGTCCCAAAGCTATACGAACTATGCTTCCCGTGACTGAGTACCATTTTGCACTCATTACAGGTGACACGGTTCACATGAGACTTAGGACCGTTTCCATGAACGGTAAACAACTGCACACCCAAGATTCACACCGACGGCGGGTAGTAGGGATTTCCTCTACCTCATTCTCGTCATCCTCTTCTTCCTCCTCTGTATCCTCACTCCTGTTCCCCTCTTCAGGCCCTTGGGGAAATGGTGGTGGTGGAGGGGGTGGGGGTGGTGCTTAGGCAGATGTAGCACCATGTGGTAATAGTCGAGCCATGGATGTCATAGGCTTGGAGATGGAAATCTCAAAATCTGCAAAGTATGCAGCAAAATGCAGTGTGCTCTGTGGAATAGTCAGAAATACAATGAGAATGCACTCAAGGGCGTGGTCTTATATAGGGGTGCTTGTGCGCGAGTCGCGGACATGCGCACCGTCCGCAAGACAGATCGAACATCAAAAAAGGTTCAAAAAGTCACAAAAACTATGTGGAAAGTTAGGATTAGTATGTGGGATTTGTGGTATGGTGATTTTTTAATGAGAAATATTGTGGATTACTTGGAAATGTACTTTTAAACTGGTTGGGGACACGAACAGTGTCCGCATTTAGAGCACGAGATGAGCGTGGGCGCGGTCACATGATTGTTTTGTGAGCATGTTTGCTAAGGTAGCAGTCGTCCTCAGGACACCCAATGTACGGACATTGTTTTGCGCATGCGTGTTGATGTTCTACAGACAGTGTTCGGGTGCTGAACTAATTAAAATTGCGTCACATGTAAAACGAACAGTTATGGACAGCCGTTTGTCCTTAGCACAGTTTAATTTATTTGCTAACAATACGGACAGACATAGCGTTTCAAGCACACCTCCATTTTAGTTTATTTACGAACAATTCAGGACACCACAAGTGTTCTTAGAACAGTTTCTGCTTGCTATCCAACACTACGAATAGGCATAGTGTTCTTAAGGACACCTCTATTTTCGTTTATATATGAACATTTCAGGACACTACGAGTGTTCTTAGAACATTTTCAACTCGCATGAGAACATTACGGACAGATGTAGTGTCCTCAGGACAGTTACATTTTCGTTTCTTTACGAACATTTCCGAACAACCGCGGTGTCCATGGACACCTAAATTGGTTTTATCACAAGGAACTGAAAGTAATTACAACACAATATAAGAAAAGTAACTTTATTTCATATATATATACAATTATGACTGGGAAGGTAGGGCAGAAACGGAAACAAAAACAGGAGAATTAGGGATTTCTAGATAACTGGGATCAGGTGAAGAAGGGAAGGAAATCTCATCAAAACGCTTTGGTCCATAGACAGGGTTTGGGGTTAAGTGCGTGCGATAGGGTGAGGGGGGACAAGTGCAGGTTGGACAATGGTGTGCTGTTAGGGGTTTCACATAATTTTCCACAAAGTTTTTCAAATCCATAAAATTTTGCATAAGGTCGTCCATTTTTTGATTAATCTGATGTAGAGTGATATCCTCTGATTGTTGTTGTGAGATGCTTGGAATTTTTATATGGTCTGTGATAAAAAAAAATGTATATGTTAAATGTATACAAAATAATATTTATTAATTGGTTTATATAGTAAAGTGTGTACCATTAGGTGGACTATTTTCTAACATTTCCTCTCGTGGGAAATGCTCCTCTAGCCAGTCGAGAGTACTACACATTTCTGTGAGAAAACAAAAAAGTAATGTTTTTTTTTCTAATATAGAAAGTTTATAAATATATGAGTAAAAAGAAGTGCACTTACTATGTCTGGTGAGATATGTAATCAGTAGTGTATACGTCTGGTCTTGCTGTTGGTTGTGGAGCGTCTGTGAGGTAATTATGGAGGAAGCCACTTTATCTTCTTTTGGTATATTCCATTTTAAAACATATTGTATTTACATGAATGGTTAGTGTGTAACTTATATGGGTAACATTTTTTAAGTATTACTACATATACTTTGTATGTGTGCTGCTTTGTGAATTTGTTAAATGTTCCTATGTTATGATATAACTATTACACATACCCCCCAGAGTTTTTAGGTGGTGGTACTGTTGTCCAAACATGTCTGCGGACCGTCAAATTCAGTAGAAAGGGTTCAGTATGTTCCATATTATATGTACATAAAGTCAAAGTTATTATTGTTAAGTTGTGCTACTAAAAAACTATGAAATTCAGTAAAAAACGTTGTTAAAGGGACGTTATGGTTCAAAGTAAAACCGAAAACCCCCTGAAATTCGGCAGTTATGGTAAGATAAGCAACCATAACTCGCCCTGTTACCGTACACTGCTAACACTAACACCCAGGACATCAAAGATGACATCATAAATGTCATTGATTACATCACTGATGACATCACATGTGCATTTACCTTTCATGAAAAGTCTGTACAAGGGATTCTTAGTGTAATGTTAATAAAAAAAGTGTCAAAGATTATTGGAATAAATATCAAGTACTAATCAGTGCATTAAGCTATGCATTGATATAAATAGCATTCTATTATTAACTTCAATCCAGTATACTAAGGTACTCATGTAGAAACATAGGCATTGTGTGCAGCATACATGATGGAGGTGCAATATTCATAAGCTTGCCATGTTGAATATTGAAATGATAACTGTTTTCATATTCGAGTTTTGCGTACAGTGAAACTTGTAATAAGTAGGTAATAAAACCCACTTACTACATAATTGCATTATTATACACAAATCACAAAGAGACAACACCACATACAAATATGAATACATACAAGGGAATTGAAGTAGGAAAAAGAAACAGCAATAGTAGCAGAAAGTGTTCATAACCTAACTGATTACCTTTATGCAGAGAAATTATTGCTCTGTTTCAAAGCTATTACTTACCCTATCTATATATATCACATGATGTGTCTGGACCCTAAGGAAAATAGTGTGAGTACAACATATAAAAATATGAGTATATACAGGGAAAGTACAGTAATAAAAAAACATCTAAAGTATCAGAAAGTGCTGATAAATCTACTGATAATTTTAATGCACAAAAAGGATTGCTGTCTTTCAAGGTTGTGACTTCTCCTATGTATATGTTTCATATGATATGACTGGACCATAAGGGAATTATTCTAAGAACATACTTGAAGGATAAATCTACGAATATAGTAATTTATAATTTTTAGTTCCTGACTGTTACTGAAGAAAATCATGTGGCCTAGATATGTCAGGAAAGGAAAAAAGGGGGAGTCAGACATGTGATGTCATCAGTGATGTCATCAATGGCATTTGTGATGTCATCTTTGATGTCCTGGGTGTTAGTGTTAGCAGTGCACGTTGGCGGCGTGAGTTATGGTTGCTTATCTTACCATAACTGCCGAATTTCAGGGGTTTTTCGGTTTTACTTTGAACCATAACGTCCCTTTAACAACATTTTTCACTCAATTTCATAGGTTTTTAGTAGCGCAACTTAACCATAACGTCCCTTTAACAAAGTTTTTTTACTGAATTTCATAGGATTTTAGTAGCGCAACTTAACCATAACGTCCCTTTAACAAAGTTTTTTTTACTGAATGTATATATATATTCAGTGAAAAAACTTTGTTAAAGGGACGTTATGGTTCCAAGTAAAACCGAAAAACCCTTGAAATTCGCCAGTTATGGTAAGCTAAGCAACCATAACTCGTGCCACCACCGTACCCTTCTAAGACTAACACCCAGGACATCAAAGATGACATCACAAATGTCATTGATGACAACACTGATGACATCACATGTCTGGCTCACTATTTTTTCTTTTGCTGACATATCTAGGCCACATGGTTTTCTTCAGTAACAGTCAGAAAATAAGAATTTTATTTTATTTGTAGACATATCCTTCTAATAGGTTCTTACAGTAGTTCCCTTAGAGTACAGTCACATCATATGAAACATATACATATGGGAAAACACAAGCTTGAAAGACAGCAATCCTTTTTGTGCATAAAGATAATCACTAGACTTATGAGCACTTTCTGATAGTTCTGTTGTTTTTTTTATGGCTGTACTTTCCCTGTATATGGTCATATTTGTATACATTGTACTCACACTACTTTCCTTAGGGTCCAATCACATCAAGTGATACATATACATAGGGTAAATAGCAGCTTTGAAACAGAGCAATCATTTATTTGCATGAATCTAATCAGTTAAGTTATGAATTGTTTCTGCTACTACTTTTGCTTTTTTGCTAACTTCACTTTCCCTGTATATACCCATATTGGTATGTGTTCTTGTGTCTTTGTGTTTTGTCTATAGTAATGCAATTATGTAATACATGGGTTTTATTAGCTACTTATTACATATTTCACAGTACATAAAAATCTATTAAGAAAACAATTATCATATCATTATTCAACATATTAACATTACGAATATCATACCTTCATCTTGTACACTGCACACAATGTTATGTTTCTGTATGAGTAGCTTAGTATACTAGATAGAACTCCATAATAGGATGCTATTTATATCAATGCATCGTTCAATGCACTTATTAGGGTATATTTCTTGCAATGATTCTTGACACTTTTTTCGCAACATAATAAGAATCCCTTCTACACATATTTCATGAGAAGTACATACACATGTGATGGCATCAGTGATGTCATCAATGACATTTGTGATGTCATCTTTGATGTCCTGGGTGTTAGTCTTAGCAGTGCACGGTGGTGGCGCGAGTTATGGTTGCTTAGCTTACCATAACTGGCGAATTTCAAGGGTTTTTCGGTTTTACTTGGAACCATAACGTCCCTTTAACAAACTTTTTTCACTGAATTTCATAGGTTTTTAGTAGCGCAACTTAACCATAACGTCCCTTTAACAAAGTTTTTTCACTGAATTTCATAGTTTTTTAGTAGCACAACTTAACAATAATGACTTTGACTTTATATACATGTCATATGGAACTGACCCACGTGACAACAAAATTCAGTTTGTCAATATACTCTTTGACAAACTTTCAGAAGTAAAATGGATAGGACGCTCAAAAGCTAGATTCTTGCATACGCAGTCACGATTCATAAATCACAAGGTCTTACCCTAGACAAAGCAATGATAGATATTGGTAACATAGTCTTTAAAGAAGGCATGAGCTACCTAGCACTATCACGCTTACGTACACTTGACGGTCTATTTCTAATCAACTTTGATTCAAGTAAAATAAACGCTGATATTCCTTGCATTTTAGAATAAAATAGACTTCGCTCACTATACACCCCCCACCTAAACACATATTCTGTTCCACAAAAAGTAAAACGTTATAAGAGAAAAATAAATCAAACAGAAATGCAACAGGATGTCACTGCAAATCCTCCAAAGAGAGTAAAAGAAACTAATAATTCATCAAGTACCACAAGCAAAAACGAATCAATTAGGGAAAGTAAACCAGGTACTTCTTTAAAGAAGGAAGACAAACTCCAAAAAAAGCAGTTAGATACAGAACTACCTGGACCATTTAAATTCTCAAATATAGTTGGTGTAAGTTGCTATGCAAATGTAGCAATGAATATTCTATTTCAATTACCACCAATTGTTCACAACGTTTACTTACACTTTAGAGACCCATTGTGTATGCAAATGTTAGTACTTCATAGAAACGCAAAAAACAATCCTGACAACACATATAGTGTTTATGGAATAAGACAAGAATTGGACTACTGTGCTGGAATGGTGAAATTCACTATAAACTCACAGGAAGATCCACAAGAATTTTTAATGTACTTACTACAAGCACTGGAAAACAAAAACATACCTATAAAGGAAATCTTCCAGATTTCATACATGTGGAAACATACATGCACGCTGTGCAACAATGTGACACAAGAAGAAATTCCCAATGAACGCTTCATATATATATTAATACCAAATTGTGAATCCATTCCATTTCAGCAACTTGTACAAAATGCAAACCATGGTAGATTATGCTCTACCTGCAATTCAGATAATCGCTCCACGTTAGTAATACAAACACATAGTAAATACGTAATACTAATGAATACTAATGCTTCTACGTTACAATGCAGATGGTACCAAAAACAACTGCAAGCTGACTGGATTCACACATAGTCAAATATCACTTGGTAAGAAAACCTTCACAACAATAGGTATAATCTACCACGCAGGAGCCACAACCAATTCAGGGCACTACACGGCATATATAAAAAGAAATGTGGATGATTTGAATGTAATGAAAGTACCATTACTCTAAAGCAGAGATTACCAGCAAATCTTACAAACGCTTATTTGATGTTCTTAAAACCAAAATTTGATAAATAAACTGTATTTAAACCCTAAGTAAACTTGTGTTAAAAAAATATAAACTGTTAGAATACTCCAAAAGCTATCTGACTGCTCAAAGATTCTACAACAACTAATCAGATAAATGAATACCACTAAATTAGACCAAAAAATACACAGTTAGAATACGCCAATTGGTATCTAACTGTCCCAAAATTATAAATTTGTGTTAAAATAATATTAACTGTTAGAATACTCCAAAAGCTATCTAACAGCGCAAAGATTCTACAACAACTAATCAGATAAATGAATACCACTAAATTAGGCCAAAAAATACACAGTTAGAATACGCCAATTGATATCTAACTGCCCCAAAATTTAACAATATCCAAATAGATAAATCAAAACCACTAAAATATATTAAAAAAATAAACAGTTAGAATGCGCCAATTGGTATCTAACTGCTCCAAAATATTATAATATCAAAACAAATGAAGAATCTGTTACTGCTCCAAAAAAAATACAACAAAGCAAAGTATAAAGCATTAGCCAGAAACAACAAGTGAACACTGAAACAAACAAACAAATAAACTGTAGCATAACAGAAAAAGGTTTTTTTTTAATCCAACATGGATTTTTTTTTCTCCCACAGACCCAATGATTTTAGCAACAAATACAGAAACTGAGCAAATTGCACAGTACTCTGATTTGTACTCTACTAAATATGAGGGTCAACAAAAAATAAAAGTATATTGCTTATACAATGTAATAAGTCATTACAAAATACTAATACTAACATGCTATTTTCTTTTATCACAGAAATGAAGAAGAAAAACATGGACTCCCATTACTAGACCAAACAGTAAGTATACAGTAATAAGGACAACCATAGCAGCATATCACATCCATAGTATCTAATACCTTTGTTCCTTATACATTTGTTTTTGTTTGTTTGTTTATTTGTTTGTTTATTTATTTGTAGAGCGCTCCGGACCCGTGGGTAAAAGGGCGCTTAAGGAATCGGTTACAGGGGTAAGATAAGCATTTACAGATACAGAGTACAACAAGTTACAAAGAGCATTTACAATTACAAAGTACATCAAATAGTTTTACAACGTACAACAATTTACGTATAATACAGGTGTGGTTACGGCTGTTAGAGTTTCGAGATGAGGTTAAAAGCTACTCTTTGTTCAGTAACCAGCCTATAACAAGTTTCCTAAAGATAGGGAAGGACTCAGTGGTTTTAATGTTGAGTGGTAGGGTGTTCCAGAGTTGGGAGGCTAGTACAGTGAAGCTGGCGCCTCCTGCTCTTTTTAAGGCAAATCTGGGCACTAACAGGCATAGGGAGTTGGACGATCTGGTGGTTCTGGGTGTGGGTTTTAGAGTGAATTTGTCAGAGAGGTACAGTGGGGCTAGGTTATTTAAGGCCTTGTAGGTGAGGCAAATAGTTTTGAGGTCGATTTTTTGCTGTATGGAGAGCCATTTACACGCTTTCCTGGTAGTGGAGATGTGCGCACGCCATGGGATGTTCAGTGCTGCACGCAGAGCATTGTTCTGAAGAACCTGGAGTTTGTTAGTTACGGATAGGTTGGCTCCTAGGTACAGGCTGTTGCAATAGTCTAGTTTGGATTGAATGAGTGCTCTGGCCAGAGTGAGGCAGCTGTCGGGGGATAGGAAGGGTCTGCTAGCCCTGATTAGCTTGCCCGTATAGGCGGTGGCCGAGGCAGTTGAGTTGATTTGTTTGGAGAGGTTGGTGTTGGCATCGAGGTGAAAGCCTAAGGTTTTCACACTTTTAGCAATAGGGATGGTGTAACCGTCTATGATAATATTCTTGTAGCTAGGACTGAGTTTAGACAGGTTATGAGGAGAGCCGACCAGCAGAAGCTCCGTCTTCTCATCATTCAGGCAGAGGCCGTGGGTGGCCATCCATGCCTGAATGATGGAGAAGATTTCGTTGATCCGGGAGACGTCCGCGTTGTAGTTGCCTGAGATGGTGAGGAGGATCTGGGTGTCATCTGCATAGTTGGTGTAGGTGACACCCAGACGGTCCAGTTTGTCGAATAGGGGCTTCGTAAATATATTGTACAGGGTGGGGGAGACACAGGAGCCTTGAGGGACTCCACAGGTAATGGGGATGGGGTCAGCAGCGGCTGTAGTTGAGAAGACTCGCATGGTTCTATTCGCCAGGAAGGATTGTATCCATGCGGAGGCAGAGGAGGTGAAGTGGGCTGCGATAGATAGGTGGTTGCATAGGATTTCGTGGTCGACTAAGTCGAAGGCCGCTGAGAGGTCTAAGAGAAGTAGGATGGCTGCATTGCCTTTGTCTTTGATTTCGTCAATCTGGCTTTTGAGGTCAACCAGAGCGGTTTCAGTTCCATGTTGAGGTCTGAAGCCAGATTGACGTATCCCTCGCAGTTGATTAGATTCCAGGTACTCCTGAATCTGGATGTAGGCAACTCTGTCCAGAATTTTTAGCAGAAAAGGGACAGTGGTGATGGGTCTATAGTTGGTTGGTATGGCTGGGTCTAGGGATTGTTTTTTTAGGAGGGGGAGCACCCAAGATTGTTTTAGGTGGTTGGGGACAAAGTTGTTCGCAAATGACAGGTTGATAATCTTAGTGATGAAAGGGGAGAGGTCTCTGGCAGCGTCTTTTATTATTTGGGCGGGGCAGCTGTCCCCTTTGCAATTAGAAGGTTTTAGGGAAGTGATGATTTTTTGGACTTCTAGGATAGTTACTTTCTTAAAGGTGAAGCCTGTATTGGGTTTGATCGGTGTTGGTGGGCTTAAGCTAAGGTTAGTGGTTTTGTTGCTGAAGAGTTGTTGACGTTTGTCCTCAATTTTGGTCTGGAGCCCTGTGATTTTATTGTTGAGGGCATTCTGGATGCTAGTGCACCAGGGTTTGTCTTTTGAGCAGTTGTCTAGGAGGGGATTAGGGTTTTCTAGCTCCTTTAGAATTTTAAATAATTCTTTAGTGGAAGAACCTGCCTGGTTAATCCTAACGTTGTAGGCATCTTTTTTGGTACGAATAATCTCACTTTTGTATAGTGCATAGGTGGTATTTAAATTGGATTTGTTTACAGGTGATGGGTTGGTTTTCCATAGTAGTTCTAGTTTAGCTTTCTTTTTCCGGAGTATTTTGAGTTCGGGAGTGTACCACGAATTCAAGTGGTTTATTGGTTTACTTTTGCGTAGTTTCAAAGGGGCAATGGTATCGATGGCGGAGGCCATGGAATTGTTGAAGGTGTCAACTAGGAGGTTAAGGTCAGCATTGTCCGGTAGAGCGTTAAGGGTAGGTAGGACCAGAGGTAATAGTGCTTCGGCAGTGATGTTGCGTTTGTTTCTGGTTGGGCAAGCTGGTGCCAGGGGGTATTTCTTAGGCGTGGACTGGTTGAAGTGAATTTCAAGTGGGATAAGGTAGTGATCCGTCCATGTTAGAGGTTGGGGGTCCTTACAGGTCGTGTTGCAGTTAAGAGTTGCTACCCAGTCGAGAATTCTGCCTTTCTGGTGAGTCGGTGCGATACTGAGTTGAGCAAGTCCGTGCTCAGTTAGGGCGTTTGCTAAGGATGCAGCTGGTGCGTCTTTGGGGTCATTGTAGCCTAGATTGAAGTCGCCAAGGATAATAATTTGTGCTAGTGGCTTGGAGTTTTCAGTGATGAGCGCTGTAATGTCTTCTTCGAAGGTTCCAGGCGGGCCTGGGGGTCTGTATATAAGGTGAAGTGTGATCGTACTTGTGGGGGATGTTTGTAGCTTGATTGTGAGTAACTCACATGATTTAAGAGATAGGGTGGTGACTCGTCTGCAGCCTAGTGGTGTTTTGGAGATGAATGCTACGCCTCCTCCCTTGCCATTAGGTCTGTCAGCTCTGAGGATGGAGTAGTTGACAGGAATGGCTAGCGATAAGTGTGGTCCTGAGGCCTCGTGTAGCCATGTTTCCGTTAGGGCAAGGAAGTCAAGATCATGGGTTAGAATGGTGTCAGCAATTTCAGTGGGGTGTGCAGCCAGGGACCTGGCATTGAGTAGGGCTCCTTTTAAGGAAAGTGGGGCGGGCTCTTTGGGGGTCTTTGGTTTCTTTGAGGTTTTGGTGTTAACTTTGGCTGGGGGGATGCTATTTGTGAGGGGCAGCCTGGTGCCTAGTCTGTTGTTACGGGCAGTGATGTCTGCGATGGTAGAGCGTGGGGGTTCTGGAGATTTCAGTATGGGGAGCACAGTGAGAGATGGAGCACTGAATGTACAGTGAATCCGAGTTTTGTTTGGGGTCACGATGGCTGGGGAGCTGTTATCTCCGGTGGAAGTAAGGTGAGAGTGGTGGTTAGGTGGAAAAGGCGGCTGGGTGGGTAGGAAGGGCGTGGGGCAGGGGATCGGGTAGTGCCTAGGACAGCCAAGATTGGCTAGGCCGTTGTTGACGGTTATGAGGATGTTGCCAGTACAGTGTATATTGTCCGGCATGATGCAGAAAGGGAACATAGTGAGAGTAAGCCAGGTGATCATGGTCTGGGCGCACGGCTACACAATGCAGGTCTGCAACACACTAGGGCTAGGTTGCAATGGGACAGTGCCTGGATTTAGTAGTACACCCAGCGGATAGTGCTGTGAGGTAGCAATTAGGGGTGCATGCAAGGCAGGTGTAGGCAGGCGCAAAGAGACACTAAGAGATGAAGCAGTAGGGAGCAGGAGCTTTTTCACCCAAAGTTATAAGCAAATATGAATGTGATATGCTGCGGTGGTTGTTGCCAGGGCGTACAGTCTTGGGTGCATGGCCGAATGGCCATGCACCCAAGAATCTATGCCATGGCAACAACCACCGCAGCATATCACATCCATAGAGTCAAACATTTCAACTATGATCTATGGGAAACATTTAATGTCCGCAAACAATGTGAGTGTTCTTAGAACACTTTGAACTTGCCAGCGAACAATACGGACACCGTTTTCAGGAGACCCCCTACGAACATTTCAGAACAACGCGATAGTTCTTAGAACATTTTCAACTTAACAACGAACAATACGGACAGCGTCCTAAGGACACCCCCTACGAACATTCCAGGATACCGGGAGTTTTCTCAAAAACGTCTTCAGAACACCCCCATTTTGTTTATTTGCGAACATTTCAGGACACCGCGGGTGTTCTTAGAACACATTCAACTTGACAGAGAACAATACGGACAGCGTCCTCAGGACACCCCCTACGAACACTCCCCGGACACAGCGAGTGTTCTTAGAAGCGTCTTCAGAACACCACCATCTTGTTTATTTGCGAACATTTCAGGACACCGCGAGTGTTCTTAGGACACATTCAACTTCACAGAGAACAATACTGACAGCGTCCTCAGGACACCCCCTACGAACACTCCCCGGACACCGCGAGTGTTCTTAGAAGCGTCTTCAGAACACCACCATCTTGTTTATTTGCGAACATTTCAGGACACCGCAAGTGTTCTTAGGACACATTCAACTTGACAGAGAACAATACGGACAGCGTCCTCAGGACACCCCCTTCGAACACTCCCTTGACACCGCGAGTGTTCTTAGAAGCGTCTTCAGAACACCACCATCTTGTTTATTTGCGAACATTTCAGGACACTGCAAGTGTTCTTAGGACACATTCAACTTGACAGAGAACCATACATTTGTTTTTCACCCAAAGTTATAAGCAAATATGAATGTGATATGCTGCGGTGGTTGTTGCCAGGGCATAGAGTCTTGGGTGCATGGCCATTTGGCCATGCACCCAAGACTCTATGCCCTGGCAACAACCACCGCAGCATATCACATCCATAGAGTCAAACATTTCAACTATGATCTATGGGAAACTTTTAATGTCCGCGAACAATGTGAGTGTTCTTAGAAGACTTTGAACTTGCCAGCGAACAATACGGACACCGTTTTCAGGACACCCCCTATGAACATTTCAGAACAACGCGATAGTTCTTAGAACACTTTCAACTTAACAACGAACAATACGGACAGCGTCCTAAGGACACCCCCTACGAACATTCCAGGACACCGGGAGTGTTCTCAAAAACGTCTTCAGAACACCCCCATTTTGTTTATTTGCGAACATTTCAGGACACTGCGGGTGTTCTTAGAACACATTCAACTTGACAGAGAACAATACGGACAGCGTCCTCAGAACACCCCCTACGAACACTCCCCGGACACCACAAGTGTTCTTAGAAGCTTCTTCAGAACACCACCATCTTGTTTATTTGCGAACATTTCAGGACAATGCGAGTGTTCTTAGGACACATTCAACTTGACAGAGAACAATACGGACAGCGTCCTCAGGACACCCCCTACGAACACTCCCTGGACACCGCGAGTGATCTTAGAAGCATCTTCAGAACACCCCTATTTTGTTTATTTGTGAACATTTCAGGACACCGCAAGTGTTCTTAGAACACATTCAACTTGACAGAGAACAATACGGACAGCGTCCTCAGGACACCCCCTACGAACATTCCAGGACACCGGGAGTGTTCTTAGAAGCGTCTTCAGAACACCACCATCTTGTTTATTTGCGAACATTTTAGGACACCGCGAGTGTTCTTTGGACACATTCAACTTGACAGAGAACAATACAGACAGCGTCCTCAGGACACCCCCTACGAACACTCCCCGAACACCGCGAGTGTTCTTAGAAGCGTCTTCAGAACACCCCCATTTTGTTTATTTGCGAACATTTCAGGACACCGCGAGTGTTCTTAGGACACATTCAACTTGACAGAGAACAATATGGACAGCGTCCTCAGGACACCCCCTACGAACACTCCCCGGACACCGCAAGTGTTCTTAGATGCGTCTTCAGAACACCCCCATTTTGTTTATTTGCGAACATTTCAGGACACCGCGGGTGTTCTTAGAACACATTCAACTTGACAGAGAACAATACGGACAGCGTCCTCAGGACACCCCCTACGAACATTTCAGGACACAGGGAGTGTTCTCAAAAACGTCTTCAGAACACCCCCATTTTGTTTATTTGCGAACATTTCAGGACACCGTGGGTGTTCTTAGAACACATTCAACTTGACAGAGAACAATACGGACAGCGTCCTCAGGACACCCCCTACGAACACTCCCGGACACCACGAGTGTTCTTAGAACAGTTTCACTTTGCTTGCGAACAAAACGGACACATATTGAGTCCTTAGAACACCCCCCAGTCAGTTTATTCAGAACATTTCAGAACACCCGTGATGTCCGCAAACAAATCGAACACAAAAAGAACGTCTAACACATAAAAAACACAACTTTCATCCTATCTCATACACTCCCACCCTGCCCAAACACTCCTACACACCAACACACTCTACTAAATACACATTTTGAACAAAGTTTCACCGCGCTGTCCGCGGACATCCGCGAATCCAAGATGGCGGGCGCTACCGAAAAATTTGGTGGAAATCCGTCCAGTAGTTTTTTAAAAAATGACCAAAAAGTAGGTAAGAAAAAATAGTGATATCTGTGTTCGCTTTGCGGACACACTTCCCTGTTCGCTCCGTGGACAGGACAGGGAATGGGCAAGCGGGTTGCGTCGTGTCCGCGGACATGTTACATGCTTTCCCATTGGCTGCACTGCAGCGTGCAGTGCGTCGTATTTTCAAGTTTTCAAGACGCCCACCATCTTTGTTTGAGGTTTGCGGTGAGAGCCCGGCTGGTAAATTTCTTCCTTCCATTCCCCCCACCCCCGCTCATGCCCGTGTCTTCCTCCCGTTCCCCCTAAAACCCGCTCATGTCCGTGTCTCCTTCCTGTCCACCCCCACCCCTACCCCCAACCCCTGTGTCTCCCCTGTTCCTCCAGCCCCCGCTCACGCCATCAGCACACGGTGGCCTGCGGAGGGCCGAGGAGCGGGATCTGCTGCCTGCACAGTTAGGTCATCCTCCGTGTCTCCCCTGTTCCCCCCCACCCACGCTCATGTGTCCGCTGATGGGAGATGGGAGATGGGAGACACGGGGCATGAGCGGGGGTGGGGGGAAAGAAGGGAGACACGGGGCATGAACGGGGGGGTGGAGGGTGAAGAAGGGAGACACGCGGCATGAGCGGGGGTGGGAGGGGAAGAAGGGAGACACGGGGCATGAGCAAGTGGTGGGGGAAAGAAGGGAGACACGGGGCATGAGCGGGGGGTGGGTGGAAGAAGGAAGACACGGGGCATGAGCGGGGGTGGGGGTGAGAAGGGAGACACGGGGCATGAGTGGGGGGTGGGGGGAACAAGGGAGACACGGGGCATGAACGGGGGTGGAGTGGAAGAAGGGAGACACGGGGCATGAGCAGGGGGTGGGGGGGAAACAGGGCACACACGGGGCATGAGCGGGGGGTGGAGGGAACAGGGCACACATGGGGCATGAGCAGGGGTGGGGGGGACAGGGCACACACGGGGCATGAGCAGGGGGTGGGGGGAATGGGAGGAAAACACGGAGCATCAGCGGGGGTGGGGGGAACAGGGGAGACACAGGGCATGAGCGAGGGGGGCAGGGGACAAACAGGGCACACACGGGGCATGAGGGGGGTGGGGGCGAACAGGGCACAAATGGGGCATGAGCGTGGGGTGGGGGTGGGAAAGGAGGGAGACATGGGACATGAGCAGGGCGTGGGGGGGAAAGGAGGGAGACACAGGGCATGAGTAGGGGTGGGGGGAACAGAGGAGACACAGGGCATGAGTAGGGGTGGGGGGAAGAGGAGAGACACACGGGGCATGAGCAAGGGGTGGGGGGAAGAAGGGAGACACGGGGCATGAGCGGGGGGTGGGGGGAGAAGGAAGACACGGGGCATGAGCGGGGGATGGGGGGAAAGAAGGGAGACACGGGGCATGAGCAGGGGGTGGTGGTGGAAGGGGAAGTCACCGGGCATGAGCGGGGGCTGGGGGAAGAAGGGAGACATGGGGCAGAGTGGGTGGTGGGGGGAAAGAAGTAAGACATGGGGCATGAGCGGGGGGTGGGGGAAGAAGGGAGACACAGGGCATGAGCTGTTCCCCCCACCTCCGCTCATCCCCCGTGTCTCCCTCATGATCCCCCCAAACCCGTTCATGCCCCATGTCTCCCCTGTTACCCCCACCCCCCGCTCATGCCCGTGTGTCTCTCCCCTTCACCCCCCGCTCATGCCCCGTGTGTCTCTCCCCTTCCCCCCACCCCCCGCTCATGTCCCGTGTGTCTCTCCCCACCCTCCCACCCCCCGCTCATGCCCCGTGTGTCTCTCCCCTCCACCCCCGCTCATGCCCTGTGTGTCTCTCCCCTTCCCCCCATGCCCCGCACATGCCCCGTGTGTCTCTCCCCTCCCCCCACCCCCTGCTCATGGCCCGTGTGTCTCTCCCCCTTCCCCCCACCCCCGCTCTTGCCCTGTGTATCTCTCCCCTCCCCCCACCCCCTGCTCAAGCCCCGTGTGTCTCCCCTTCCCCCCACTTCCCACTCAAGCCCCATGTGTCTCTGCCCTTCCCCCCACCCCTCACTCATGCCCCGTGTGTCTCTCACCTCCCCCCACCCCCTGCTCATGCCCGTGTCTCCCTCCTCCCCCCATCACCCCCTGGGCCGTGTGTCTCTCTCCCCTTCACCCCAACTCCCCGCTCATGCCCGTGTGTCTCTCCCCTCCACCCCCCGCTCAGCCCCGTGTGTCTCTCCCCTTCCCCCCACCCCCCGCTCATGGCCCCTGTCTCTCCCCTCCCCCCACCCCCCGCTCATGCTCCGTGTGTCTCTCCCCTTCCCCCCCACCCCCCGCTCATGCCCCGTGTGTCTCTCCCCTCCACCCCCGCTCATTGCCCCGTGTGTCTCTCCTGCCCCGTGTGTCTCTCCCCTCCCCCCCACCCCCCCGCTCATGCCCCGTGAATCTCTCCCCTCCCCACCACCCCCCGCTCATGACCTGTCTCCCCTGTTTACCCCCCACCCCTCGCTCATGCCCTGTTTGTCTTTCCCTTCCCCCACCTCCGCTCATGCTGCGTGTGTCTCTCCCCTTCCCACCCACCGCACGCTCATGCCCTGTGTGTCTCTCCCCTTCCCCCCACACCCCAGCTCATGCCCCGTGTGACTCTCTACTCCCCCACCCCCCGCTCCTGCCCCGTGTGTCTCTCCCCTCCCCCCTCACCCCCTGCTCATGCCCCGTGTGTCTTTCCCCTGTTCCCCCCACCCCCTGCTCATGCCCCATGTCTGCATTGTTCCCCCACCCCCTGCTCATGCCCCGTGTCTGCCCTGTTCCCCCACCCCCGCTCATGCCCCATGTCTCCCCTGTCCCCCCACCCCCTGCTCATGCCCCGTGTGTCTCCCCCTCCCCCCACCCCCTGCTCATGCTCCGTATGTCTCCACTTCCGCCCCACCCCCCCCATGCCCCGTGTGTCTCTCCCCTTCCCTCCCACCCCGCTCATGCCCCGGGTGTCTCTCCCCTCCCCCCCACACCCTGCTCATGCCCCATGTGTGTCTCCCCTTCCCACCCACCCCCTGCTCATGCCTGTTTTCTCCCTACTGTTCCCCCCCACCCCCCGCTCATGCACCGTGTGTCTCTCCGCTCCCCACACCTCCTGCTCATGACCTGTCTCCCCTGTTACCCCCCACCCCCCGCTCATGCCCCGTGGTGCTCTCCCCTTCCCCCACCCCCTGCTCATGCCCCGTGTCTCTCCCCTTCCCCCACCCCCGCTCATGCCCCGTGTCTCTCTCCCCCTTCCCCCTCACCCCCCGCTCATGCCCCGTGTGTCTCTCCCTCCCCCCACCCACCGCTCATGCCCTGTGTGTCTCTCCCTCTCCCCACCCGCTGCTCATGCCCAGTGTGTCTCTCCCCTCCACCCACACACCCTGCTCATGCCCTGTGTGTCTCTTCCCTCCCTCCCACCCCCCGCTCATGCCCCGTGTGTATCTCCCCTTCCCCCCACCCCCGCTCATGCCATGTGTCTCCTCTGTTCCCCCCACCCCCGCTCATGCCCTGTGTCTCCTTCCTTTCCCCCCGCTCATGTCCCGTGTCTCCCTCCTTTCCCACCCCCACCCCCCACTCATGCCCCGTGTGTGCCCTGTCCCCCCACCCCCCGCTCATGCCCCGTGTGTGCCCTGTTTCCCCCACCCCCACTCATGCCCGGTGTCTCCCTTGTGTTCCCCCATCCCCCGCTCATGCCCCGTGTCTTCCTCCTTTCCCTCCCACCCCCCACTCATGCCCCGTGTCTTCCATCTTTCTCTCCACCCCCCACTCATACCCGTGTCTCCCTTCTTCCCCCCCACCCCTGCTCATGCCCTGTGTCTCCCTCCTTCCCCCACCCCCGCTCATGCCCCATGTCTTACTTCTTTCCCCCCACCACCCACTCTGCCCCATGTCTTCCTTCTTCCCCCCACCCCCCGCTCATGCCCCGTGTCTTCCCCTTCCCTCACCACCCCCTGCTCATGCCCCATGTCTCCCTTCTTCCCCCCCACGCCCCGCTCATGCCCCGTGTCTCCCTTCTCCCCCCACCCCCCGCTCATGCCCCATGTCTTCCTTCTCCCCACACCGCCGTTCATGCCCCTTGTCTCCCTTCTTCCCCTCCACCCACCGCTCATGCCCTGTGTCTTCCATCTTTCCCCCCACCCCCCACTCATGCCCCGTGTCTCCCTTCTTCCCCCCACCCCCGCTCATGCCCCGTGTCTTCCCCTTCCCCCACCACCCCCTGCTCATGCCCCATGTCTCCCTTCTTTCCCCCCATGCCCCGCTCATGCCCCGTGTCTCCCTTCTCCCCCCACCCCCGCTCATGCCCCATGTCTTCCTTCTCCCCCACACCGCCGTTCATGCCCCTTGTCTCCCTTCTTCCCCTCCA